>NC_090451.1:703232373-703544919 GCF_031143425.1 Pleurodeles waltl | reverse complement strand
AGCAGACTGGAAGGGCTTGGGTTGCAAAAAAAGATGGATTTAGGTCCAGATTCCTGTACTGGTTGTAAACGTTTGACATTGTTCAGCATTCTGTCCATCACTTGTTTTTTTTTATTTTTTTTTTATTTTTTATTTGTCACCCTAAGTGAAGGGTGTCCCCAGACGTGGGTCCCTGGCTCCCACCTCCTGCAGTGGGGTCACCTAGTTTGGTTAATGAAGGGTGATAACCTTAAATCAGTTCCAGAATGCATGTTTCCAGTCCAGAAAAAACCTGTCTTGGTAGTTCAGGCTGGACTGTTCCCATGGTGAGTAGGAGTCAAGACTGATTGCATATCGCTGGGTCCAAGCTAGAAAAGCATGGGTTGCAAAAAAAATGATGATTTACATTCATATTTCTGTACTTGGGTGAATGTTTTGACATGTTCAGCATTCTGTTCAGCACTTGTTCTTTTTTGCACTTGTTGGTCTAAGTGGGAAGGGTATACCCAGATGTGGGTTCCTTGCTTCCCCGCCCCCACCCCACCAGTGGATTTCAAGCGAATCTGGCTGATGAAAGATGATACTCTGAAACTGATCCCAGAAAGTCCTGTTTCCAGTTCAGAGAGACCTGGCTTGGTAGTTCAGGCTAGACAGTTCTCATGGAGAATAGTGTCAATCAATCAAAGACATTTGTAGAGCGTGCTTCTCACGCGCGAGGGTCTCATGGCGCTGGGGGGGGGGGAGAGGGAGAGGAGGGGGGGGAAAGGGAGAGGGAGAGGAGGGGGGGGAAAAGGGGGGGGGAGAGGGAGAGGAGGGGGAGGGGGGAGAGGGGAGAGGAGGGGGGAGGGGGGAGGAGGGAGAGGAGGGGGGGAAGGAGGGGGAGGGGGGAGGGGGAGAGGGAGGGGGAGGAGGGGGGAGGGGGGAGGGGGGAGGAGGGGGGAGAGGAGGGGGGAGGAGGAGGAGGGGGGAGAGGGAGGGGGAGTAGGGGGGGAGAGGGAGGGGGAGTAGGGGGGAGAGGGAGGGGGAGTAGGGGGGAGGGGGTTAGAGGGCGGGTCACTGGTTGAACAGCCATGTCTTGAGGTTCCCTTCTGAAGACCAGTAGGTCTTTGGTTTTGCGAAGGGCGGTGGGAGGGAGTTCCAGACTGATTTGCATATGGTTGAGTCCAAACTGGAGGGTTATGGGTTGTAAAAAAAGGATGTATTTGGGTCCAGATTTCTGTAGTGGGGGTGAATGGTTGACATTGTTCAGCATTTTGTCCATCACTTGTTGTTTTTGCATTTGTTGTTCTAAGTGAGAAGGGTATGCCCAGTCATGGGTCCCTTGCTTCACCCCCAATGCAACTGGTGTCAAGCTAGGTTTGGTGATGAAGGGTGATATTCTGAAACTAGTCCCAGGCTGTGTGTTCTAAGTCCAAGGAGAACTTGGCTTGGCAGGTCTGATTGGAGTGTTCCATGGGGAGTACGGGAAAAACTAATTTGCATATGGGTGCGTCTAAACTGCAATGGCATGGGCCTGCAAAAAAAAGGGATGGATTTAGGCCAGATCTCTGTACAGGGTGTGAATGTTTGACATTGTTCATCATTCCATCCATCACTCATTCTTTTTGTATTTGTCACCCTAAGTGGGAAGGGTATGCCCAGATGTGGGGTCCCCTGCTCCACCCCCCCCATCCGCATCCCACCATCCCATTGGACTCAATGTAGTCTGGCTGATCAAGGGTGATGTACTGAAACTGATCCAAGAATGCTTGTTTTCTGTCCTGAGAGGACCTGGCTTGGCAGTTAAGGATGGACTGTTCCAGTGGGGAGCATGGTCAAGACTGATTTGCCTATGACTGGGTTCAAACTGGATGTCATTGGTTGCAAAAAACTGATGGGTTTAGGTCCAGATCTTGTAGTGGGAGTGTTTAATATTGTTCAGCATTCTGTCCATCACTTGTTCTTTTTGCATTTGTCACCTTAAGTGGAAAGGTATGCCAGTCCTGAATCTCTTGCTCCCCATGCCACTGGAGTCAAGCTAGCATTTCTGATGAAGGTTGATACACTGAAACCGGTGCCAGAATCCGTGTTTCAAGTCCAGAAAGGACCTGGCTTGGCAGTTCAGGCTGGACTGTTCTTATGGGAGTAGGGACATGATTGATTACATTATGGCTGGGTCCATACTAGAATGGCATGAGGTACAAAACAAAGATGAGTTTAGACCCATATTTCTGTACTAGGGTTGAATGTTTGACATTGTTCAGCATTCCGTCCATCACTTATTTTTTTATTTTATTTTTTGTGTGTGTATTTGTCACTCTAAGTGGGAAAGGTATGCTCAGAAGTGGGCCCCTTGATCCCCCATGCCACTGGAGTTAAGCTAGCTTGGTTAACGAAGCATGATATGGTGAAATCAGTTCAATAATGCTTTTTGTCCAATGCAGAAATGTCCTTGTTAGGTAGTTGGGTTGTACTGTTTCTTTGGAGAGCAGAGTCACAACTGATTTCTATATAGATGGGTCCAAAACTAGAATGGCATGAGTTGCAAAAAATAAAATTGAGTTAGACCCAGATCCCTGTAGTGGGTGTGAATGTTGGACATTGTTCAGCATTCGTCATCACTCCTTCTTTTTTTTATTTGTCACCCTAAGTTTGAAGGGTATGCCCAGACATGGGTCCTCTGCACCACCCACCCCTTAACCCCCCATACCACTGAAGTTAAGTTAGCCTGGCTGATCAAGAGTGATATACTGAAAATGACCCAAGAATGCTTGTTTCAGTATTGAGAGGACCTGGTTGGCAGTTTGGAATGGACTGTTCCAATGGGGATCAGGGTCAAGACTGATTTGCATATGACTGGGCCCGAACTGGAATGGCCTCAGTTGCAAAAACTGATGGATTTAGTACCTGGGGTGAATGTTTGACATTGTTCCGCATTCTGTTCATCACTTGTTCTTTTGCATTTGTCAACCTAAGTGGTAAAGGTATGCCCAGTCCTGGGTGTCTTGCTTCCCCATGCCACTGGAGTCAAGCTAGCATTTCTGATGAAGGTTGAAACACTGAAACTGGTCCCAGAATACTTGGGAGCAGGGTCAAGACGGATTTGCATATGACTGGGCCCAAACTAGAATGGTATGGGTTACAAAAAATGATGATGAGTTTAGGTCCAGATCTCTATACTGGGGGTAAATGTTTGAAATTGTTCAGCATTTGTCCATCACTCATTCTTTGTGTATTTGTTACCCTAAGTGAAAAGGGTATGCCCAGACTTGGGTTCCTTGCTCCCCGCCCCATGCCACTGGAGTCAAGGTAGCTTGGCTGATAAAGGGGTACACCCTGAAACTAGTTCCTTGATGCTTTTTGTTCCTTTCAGACCAGAGAGGACTTGGCTTGGTAGTTTGGGCTGGTTTCTTCCCATGGGAAAGCTGGGTCAAGACTGAATGGCATAGGTTTAAAAAAACAATGGATTTAGATCCAGATCTGTATACTTTGGGTGAATGTTTCACATTGTTCAGCATTCTGCCCATCACTTGTTATTTTTGTATTTGTCACCCTAAGTGGGAATGGTATGCCCAGAAGTGGGTCCCTTGCTTACCCCCCCCCCCACCCCCAACCCCGCCACCCCACTCCCCTCCCTCCCCATGCCAATGCCATCAGAGCCATACAAGCCTGGCTGATCAGGGTGACACCCCAAATTGGTCCCAGGATGCTTGTTTCTGGCCCAGAGAGGACTTGGCTTGGCAGATCAGGCTGGGACTGTTCCCATGGGGAGCAGGGTCAAGACTGATTTGCAGATAGCTGGGTCCAAACTAGAATGGCATGGGTTGCAAACAATGATGAATTTAGGTCCAGATCTCTGTGCTGTGGTGGAATGTTTGACATTGTTCAGCGCTCTGACCATCACTTGTTCTTCTTGTATTTGTCACCCTAAGTGGGCAGGGTATGCCCAGATGTGGGGTCCACTGCTCCCCTCCCCATCCTATGCCACTAGAGTCATATCAGTCTGGTTAATTATGGTGATACTCTGAAACTGGTTCCAGTATGCCTTATTTCCAGTCCAAAGAGAACCTTGCTTGGTGATTTGGGATGAACTGCCTCAAATGGGGGAACCGTGTCAAGGCTGATTTGCATATGATTAGGTCCAGACTGGAATGGCTTGGGTTGCAAACCAAAGATGGAGCTAGGCCCAGATCTCTGTATTGGGGGTGAAAGTTTGACATTGTTCAGCATTCCGTCCGTCACTTGTTCTAGTTTGCATTTATCATTCTAAGTGGAAGGGTATGCCCAGACGTGGGCCCTTTGCTCCCCCAAACCACTGGTCTCACGTAGGTTCATGCGCAAATCTGTTACTGGGACCAGCAGCAGCTACCAGTCACTGGGTTTTCAGATCTGACTTCTAAGGCAATTTGGCAAACTGTTTCTGTACGGTACATGCATAATATCTATTGTGACCTGGCGTGGTCTACAGTACATAGTTGCCTGCCTCTCCGCCTTTTCTTGTTTAAGAGAAGATGTTCAAGGGCCCCCTTTTGTGTCAGGAAGGGTTGTTTGGCAGAAGAATCCTGTGACCACATATTTTTTTGGTACTGTCCCATGGCACAAAAGGTGTGGGCTTTGGCGGAAGTATGGCTTTTCTTCCTAAATTCTGATGTGGTTTTGTCTCGACAGGGTGTGCTCTTTGGTCTGTTCGTTTCCTGCTCCCTGTGTCAGAAATATTGGATAGTGGTGAATTGTTTGAAGGATGCTTTGTGAAGGGCTAGAAACCTTCTGCTTTTCAAATGTGTTGATCTCTCCCCACAGGTGATCTAAGCACTAGGTCGTTCTTTGGTCCACGATTACTTGTGTAAAGATATATTCAGAAGGGCAAGGTGCCTACATACTTGGAAAGGTGTTGGAGTGCTCATGGGTGATGGATGGGTTTTTTGGGGGGTTTGGGTTTTTTCCTAACACAGGAGTTGCTGTGTTCATTGGATTGATCTTTGGCTTTTTTCTTTTATCCCATTGCTTTTAATTATTCATGCTTTTAGTTTCTTTAATTCTGATGCATTACAGTCTAGATGTTAACCTGGTGTTGGCCTTGGCACTGTGTGCGGTTTTTTCACCTGGTCAAATGTCGTGCCACCTGAAACATGGATTGGCTACCATGTATTCTGTCTTTTAATAGTTAATAAAGGTTTTGAAACTTAAAAAAAAAAAAAAAGATGAAGGGTGATACCCTGAAACCAGTCCCAGGATACTTGTTCTCAGTCCAGAGAGAACCTGGCTTGGGAGGTCTGACTGGAGTGTTCCTATGGGGAGCAGGGGAAAGACTAATTTGCATATGGATGGGTCAAAACTGCAAAGGCATGGGTGGCAAAAAAAAATAAAGGATGGATTTAGGCCAGATCTCTGTACTGGTGTGAATGTTTGACATTGTTCATCATTCCGTCCATCACTCATTCTTTTTGTATTTGTCACCCTAAGTGTGAAGGGTATGCCCAGGTGTGGGTCCCCTGCCCTCCCCTGCTTGCCCCTCTCTACCCACCACTGGGTTCAGGCTAGCTTGGCTTATGAAGAGGGGTAGCCAGAAACCAGTTACATGATGTTTTTTTTCCAGTCAAGAAAAGACCTGGTTTGCAGTTCAGGTTGGATTGCTCCCAGGGGAAGCAGGGTCAAGACTGATTTGCATAGGATTGGGTCTAAACTGGAATGGCATGGGTTGCAAAAAACAATAGATTTAGGTCCAGATCTCTGTATTTGGGGGGATTGTTTGACATTTTCAGCATTCGGGTCTTCACTGTTCTTTTGTATTTGTCATCCTAAGTGGGAAGGGTATGCCCAGACGTGGGTCTCTTGCTTTGCCCCTCCCCCCGCCCCATCTCCTCCTCCAAGTGACAGAATCAAACTAATCTGGCTAATACATGGAAACCAGCCCCATGATGTGTGTTCTGAGGCCAGCAAAAACCTGGCATGGCAGTTCAGGGTGGACTATTCCCATGAGGAGCAGCATCACAACTGATTTACATGTGGTGGGGAGCAGACTGGAAAGGCTTGGGTTGCAAAAAAGATGGATTTAGGTCAGATTCCTGTACTGGTTGTAAACGTTTGAGATTGTTCAGCATTCTGTCCATCACTTGTTTTTATTTTTTTTATTTGTCACCCTAAGTGAAGGGGTGTCCCCAGACGTGGGTCCTGGCTCCCACTGCCTTGGCAGTGGGGTCAACCTAGTTTGGTTAATGAAGGGTGATAACCTGAAATCAGTTCCAGAATGCGTGGTTTCAGTCCAGAGTAAACCTGTCTTGGTAGTTCAGGCTGGACTGTTCCCATGGTGAGTAGGAGTCAAGACTGATTTGCATATGGCTGGGTCCAAGCTAGAAAAGCATGGGTTGCAAAAAAAATGATGGATTTACATTCATATTTCTGTACTTGGGGTGAATGTTTGACATTGTTCAGCATTCTGTTCAGCACTTGTTCTTTTTGCATTTGTTGGTCTAAGTGGGAAGGGTATACCCAGATGTGGGTTCCTTGCTTCCCTGCCCCCACCCCACCACTGGATTTCAAGCAAATCTGGCTGATGAAAGATGATACCCTGAAATTCTGTTTCCAGTTCAGAGAAGACCTGGCTTGGTAGTTCAGGCTAGACTGTTCTCCTGGAGAATAGGGTCAATCAATCAATCAAAGACATTTGTAGAGCGTGCTTCTCACCCGCGAGGGTCTCAAGGCACTGGGGGGGGGGGAGGGAGGGGAGAGGGAGAGGGAGGGGAAGGAGGGGAGAGAGGGAGTGGAGGGGGGGAGGGGGGAGAGGGAGAGGAGGGGGAGAGGAGGGGGGGAGGAGGAGGGGGAGTAGGGGGGGAGGGGGGTCAGAGGGCGGGTCACTGGTTGAACAGCTATGTCTTGAGGTTCCTTCTGAAGACCAGTAGGTCTTTGGTTTTGCGAAGGTCGGTGGGGAGGGAGTTCCAGACTGATTTGCATATGGTTGGGTCCAAACTGGAGGGTTATGGGTTGTAAAGAAAGGATGTATTTAGGTCCAAATTTCTGTAGTGGGGGTGAATGGTTGACATTGTTCAGCATTTTGTCCATCACTTGTTGTTTTTGCATTTGTTGTTCTAAGTGAGAAGGGTATGCCCAGTCATGGGTCCCTTGCTTCACCACCAATGCAACTGGTGTCAAGTTAGTTTTGGTGATGAAGGGTGATATTCTGAACTAGTCCCAGGCTGTGTGTTCTAAGTCCAAAGAGAACTTGGTTTGGCAGGTCTGATTGGAGTGTTCCCATGGCGAGTAGGGGAAAGGCTAATTTGCATATGGGTGGGTCTAAACTGCAATGGCATGGGCTGCAAAAAAAGGGATGGATTTAGGCCAGATCTCTGTACTGGGTGTGAATGTTTGACATTGTTCATCATTCCATCCATCACTCATTCTTTTTGTATTTGTCACCCTAAGTGGGAAGGGTATGCCCAGATGTGGGTCCCCTGCTCCACCCCCTCCCTATCCGCATCCCACCCATCCCATTGGACTCAATGTAGTCTGGCTGATCAAGGGTGATGTACTGAAACTGATCCAAGAATGCTTGTTTTCTGTCCTGAGAGGACCTGGCTTGGCAGTTAAGGATGGACTGTTCCCGTGGGGAGCATGGTCAAGACTGATTTGCCTATGACTGGGTTCAAACTGGAATGTCATTGGTTGCAAAAACTGATGGATTTAGGTCCAGATCTTTGTAGTGGGAGTGAGTGTTTGATATTGTTCAGCATTCTGTCCATCACTTGTTCTTTTTGCATTTGTCACCTTAAGTGGGGAAAGGTATGCCCAGTCCTGAATCTCTTGCTCCCCATGCCACTGGAGTCAAGCTAGCATTTCTGATGAGGTTGATACAATGAAACCGGTCCCAGAATCCGTGTTTCAAGTCCAGAAAGGACCTGGCTTGGCAGTTCAGGCTGGACTGTTCCCATGGGGAGTAGGGACATGATTGATTTACATATGGGCTGGGTCCATACTAGAATAACATGAGGTACAAAAAAAAGATGAGTTTAGACCATATTTCTGTACTAGGGTTGAATGTTTGACATTGTTCAGCATTCCGTCCATCACTTATTTTTTTATTTTATTTTTTTGTGTGTATTTGTCACTCTAAGTAGGAAAGGTATGCTCAGAAGTGGGCCCCTTGATCCCATGCCACTGGAGTTAAGCTAGCTTTGCTAATGAAGCGTGATATGCTGAAATCAGTTCAATAATGCTTTTTGTCCAATGCAGAAATGCCCTTGTTAGGCAGTTTGGGCTGTACTGTTTCTGTGGAGAGCAGAGTCACAACTGATTTCTATATAGATGGGTCCAAACTAGAATGGCATGAGTTGCAAAAAAGAAATTGAGTTAGACCCAGATCCCTGTAGTGGGTGTGAATGCTTGGACATTGTTCAGCATCGTCCATCACTCCTTCTTTTTTTTATTTGTCACCCTAAGTTTGAAGGGTATGCCCAGACATGGGTCCTCTGCACCACCCCATCCCTCAACCCCCATACCACTGAAGTTAAGTTAGCCTGGCTGATCAAGAGTGATATACTGAAAATGACCAAGAATGCTTGTTTCCAGTATTGAGAGGACCTGGTTTGGCAGTTTGGAATGGACTGTTCCAATGGGGATCAGGGTCAAGACTGATTTGCATATGACTGGGCCCGAACTGGAATGGCCTCAGTTGCAAAAACTGATGGATTTAGTACCTGGGGTGAATGTTTGACATTGTTCCGCATTCTGTTCATCACTTGTTCTTTTGCATTTGTCAACCTAAGTGGTAAAGGTATGCCCAGTCCTGGGTGTCTTGCTTCCCCATGCCACTGGAGTCAAGCTAGCATTTCTGATGAAGGTTGAAACACTGAAACTGGTCCCACAATACTTGGGAGCAGGGTCAAGACGGATTTGCATATGACTGAGTCCAAACTAGAATGGTATGGGTTTACAAAAAAATGATGAGTTTATGTCCAGATCTCTGTACTGGGGGTAAATGTTTGAAATTGTTCAGCATTTGTCCATCACTCATTCTTTTTGTATTTGTTACCCTAAGTGAAAAGGGGTATGCCCAGACTTGGGTTCCTTGCTCCCCGCCCCATGCCACTGGAGTCAAGGTAGCTTGGCTGATAAAGGGGTACACCCTGAAACCAGTTCCATGATGCTTTTTGTTCCTCTCAGACCAGAGAGGGCTTGGCTTGGTAGTTTGGGCTGGATTCTTCCCATGGGAAGCTGGGTCAAGACTGAATGGCATAGGTTTTTAAAAAACTATGGCCCATATTTATACTTTTTGACGCAAAACTGCGCTAACGCAGTTTTGTGTCAAAAAATTAGCGCTGGCTAACGCCATTCTGAAGCGCCATGCGGGCGCCGTATTTTTTGAATGACGCTAGCCGGCGTTAGCCGCCGGCGCCGTCTGGTGTGCGTTAAAAAAAACGACGTACACCAGGCAGCGCCGGCGTAGGGGGATATGGGGCTCGGGCGTCAAGAAATGGGGCAAGTCAGGTTGAGGCAATTTTTTCGCCTCAACCCGATTTGCGCCATTTTTTTCCCACTCCCAACCCCCATAGAAATGACTCCTGTCTTAGCAAAGACAGGAGTCATGCCCCCGTGCCCAATGGCCATGCTCAGGGGACTTCTGTCCCCTGGGCATGGTCATTGGGCATAGTGGCATGTAGGGGGCACAAATCAGGCCCCCCTATGCCACAATTTTTTTTTTTTTTAAACTTACCTGAACTTACCTTAATGGTCCCTGGATGGGTCCCTCCAGCCTTGGGTGTCCTCCTGGGGTGGGCAGGGGTGACAGGGGGTGTCCCTGGGGGCATGGAGGCACCTCTGGGCTCCTTCAGAGCCTACAGGTCCCTTAACGCCTGCCTTTTGCAGGCGCTAAGAAACGGCGCAAAAGCGGCCGTACGTCATTTTTTTTGACCTGTGAATTTTGCCCGGGAGTATAAATCCGACGCACATGCCTCGGAGTCGACTTTTTAGACGGGAACGCCTACCTTGCATATAATTAACGCAAAGTAGGTGTCCACGCTAAAAAATGACGCTAACTCCATGGACTTTGCGCTAGATGTGTCTAACGCCAAAGTATAAATATGGAGTTAGTTTTGCGTCGGAATGGCGTAAAAAAAACGACGCAATTCTGGCACAAACGGAGTATAAATATGCCCCTATGGATTTAGATCCAGATCTGTATACTTTGGGTGAATGTTTGACATTGTTCAGCATTCTGCCCATTACTTGTTATTTTTGTATTTGTCACCCTAAGTGGGAATGGTATGCCCAGAAGTGGGTCCCTTGCTTACCCCCCCCACCCCCAACCCCGCCACCCCACTCCCCTCCCTCCCCATCCCAATGCCAACAGAGCCATACAAGCCTGGCTGATCAGGGTGACACCCCCAAATTGGTCCCAGGATGCTTGTTTCCAGCCCAGAGAGGACTTGGCTTGGCAGATCAGGCTGGACTGTTCCCATGGGGAGCAGGGTCAAGACTGATTTGCAGATAGCCTGGTCCAAACTAGAATGGCATGGTTGCAAAACAATGATGAATTTAGGTCCAGATCTCTGTACTGTGGGGGAATGTTTGACATTGTTCAGCGCTCTGACCATCACTTGTTCTTCTTGTATTTGTCACCCTAAGTGGGCAGGGTATGCCAGATGTGGGTCCACTGCTTCCCTCCCCATCCTATGCCACTATAGTCATATCAGTCTGGTTAATTATGGTGATACTCTGAAACTGGTTCCAGTATGCTTATTTACAGTCCAAGAGAACCTTGCTTGGTGATTTGGGATGAACTGCTGAAATGGGGGAACCGTGTCAAGGCTGATTTGCATATGATTAGGTCCAGATTGGAATGGCTTGGGTTGCAAACCAAAGATGGAGTTAGGCCCAGATCTCTGTATTGGGGGTGAAAGTTTGACATTGTTCAGCATTCCGTCCGTCACTTGTTCTAGTTTGCATTTATCATTCTAAGTGGAAGGGTATGCCCAGACGTGGGCCCTTTGCTCCCCCCAAGCCACTGGTCTCACGTAGGTTCATGCGTAAATCTGTTACTGGGGACCAGCAGCAGCTACCAGTCACTGGGTTTTCGGATCTGACTTCTAAGGCAATTTGGCAAAATGTTTCTGTACGGTACATGCATAATATCCATTGTGACCTGGCTTGGTCTACAGTACATGGTTGCCTGCCTCTCCGCCTTTTCTTGTTTAAGAGAAGATGTTCAAGGGCCCCCTTTTGTGTCAGGAAGGGTTGTTTGGCAGAAGAATCCTGTGACCACATCTTTTTTGGTACTGTCCCATGGCACAAAAGGTGTGGGCTTTGGCGGAAGTATGGCTTTCTTCCTAAATTCTGATGTGGTTTTGTCTCGACAGGGTGTGCTCTTTGGTCTGTTCGTTTCCTGCTCCCCGTGTCAGAAATATTGGATAGTGGTGAATTGTTTGAAGGATGCTTTGTGAAGGGCTAGAAACCTTCTGCTTTTCAAATGTGTTGATCTCTCCCCACAGGTGATCTATGCTCTAGGTCGTTCTTTGGTCCACGATTACTTGTGTAAAGATATATTTCAGAAGGGCAAGGTGCCTACATACTTGGAAAGGTGTTGGAGTGATCATGGGTGATAGATGTTTTTTTTTTTTTTTTTTCCTAACACAGGAGTTGCTGTGTTCATTGGGATTGATCTTTGGCTTTTTTCTTTTATCCCATTGCTTTTAATTATTCATGCTTTTAGTTTCTTTTAATTCTGAATGCATTACAGTCTAGATGTTAACCTGGTGTTGGCCTTGGCACTGTGTGCGGTTTTTCACCTGGTCAAATGTCGTGCCACCTGAAACATGGATTGGCTACCATGTATTCTGTCTTTTAATAGTTAAATAAAGGTTTTGAAACTTAAAAAAATAAATAAAAGATGAAGGGTGATACCCTGAAACCAGTCCCAGGATACTTGTTCTCAGTCCAGAGAGAACCTGGCTTGGGAGGTCTGACTGGAGTGTTCCTATGGGGAGCAGGGGAAAGACTAATTTGCATATGGATGGGTCAAAACTGCAAAGGCATGGGTGGCAAAAAAATAATAAAGGATGGATTTAGGCCAGATCTCTGTACTGGGTGTGAATGTTTGACATTGTTCATCATTCCGTCCATCACTCATTCTTTTTGTATTTGTCACCCTAAGTGTGAAGGGTATGCCCAGATATGGGTCCCTTGCTCCACCCCTGGCTGCCCTTCTCCACCTACCACTGGGTTCAGGCTAGCTTGGCTCATGAAGAGTGATATCCAGAAACCAGTTACATGATGTTTTTTTCCAGTCCAGAAAAGACATGGTTTGGCAGTTCAGGTTGGATTGCTCCCAGGGGAAGCAGGGTCAAGACTGATTTGCATAGGATTGGGTCTAAACTGGAATGGCACGGGTTGCAAAAAACAATAGATTTAGGTCCAGATCTCTGTATTTGGGGGGATTGTTTGACATTGTTCAGCATTCTGGTCTTCACTTGTTCTTTTTATATTTGTCATCCTAAGTGGGAAGGGTATGCCTAGACGTGGGTCTCTTGCTTTGCCCCTCCCCCCGCCCCATCTCCTCCTCCACCCACCCAGTGACAGAATCAAACTAATCTGACTAATACATGGAAACCAGTCCCAGGATGTGTGTTCTTAGGCCAGCAAAAACCTGGCATGGCAGTTCAGGGTGGACTGTTCACATGAGGAGCAGCATCACAACTGATTTACATGTGGTGGGGAGCAGACTGGAAAGGCTTGGGTTGCAAAAAAAGATGGATTTAGGTCCAGATTCCTGTACTGGGTGTAAACGTTTGACATTGTTCAGCATTCTGTCCATCACTTGTTTTTTTTTTTTTTTTTTGTATTTGTCACCCTAAGTGAAGGGTGTCCCCAGACGTGGGTCCCTGGCTCCCACCGCCTGGTAGTGGGGTCAACCTAGTTTGGTTAATGAAGGGTGATAACCCCAATCAGTTACAGAAGGCATGTTTCCAGTCCAGAGAAAACCTGTATTGGCAGTTCAGGCTGGACTGTTCCCATGGTGAGTAGGAGTCAAGACTGATTTGCATATGGCTGGGTCCAATCTAGAAAAGTATGGGTTGCAAAAGAAATGATGGATTTACATTCATAATACTGTACTTGGGGTGAATGTTTGACATTGTTTAGCATTCTGTTCAGCACTTGTTCTTTTTGCATTTGTCGGTCTAAGTGGGAAGGGTATACCCAGATGTGGGTTCCTTGCTTCCCCGCCCCCACCCCACCACTGGATTTCAAGCGAATCTGGCTGATGAAAGATGATACTCTGAAACTGATCCCAGAAAGTCTGTTTTCAGTTCAGAGAAGACCTAGGGGCATATTTATACTCCGTTTGCGCCGAATTAGCGTCGTTTTTTTCGACGCAAATTCGGCGCAAAACTAACGCCATATTTATACTTTGCCGTTAGACGCGTCTAGCGCCAAAGTATGGGCAAATAGCGTCATTTTTTTGCGTGAACGCCTTCCTTGCGTTAATGAGATGCAAGGAAGGCGTTCCCGTCTAAAAAAATGACGGCGACGCAAATGCGTCGTATTTATACTCCCGGGCAAAAATCACGCCCGGGAGTGGTCGGGTCAAAAAACCCCGCATTTGCGCCACTTTTTAACGCTTGGGTCAGGGTAGGCGTTAAGGGACCTGTGGGCTCAAAATGAGCCCACAGCTGCCCTCCCATGCCCCCAGGGACCCCCCTGCCACCCTTGCCCACCCCAGGAGGACACCCAAGGATGGAGGGACCCACCCCAGGGACATTCAGGTAAGTTCAGGTAAGTATACATTTAAAAAAAAAAAAAAAAAATTGTGGCATAGGGGGGCCTAATTTGTGGCCCCCTACATGCCACAATGCCCAATGACCATGCCCAGGGGACAGAAGTCCCCTGGGCATGGCCATTGGGCAAGGGGGCATGACTCCTGTCTTTACTAAGACAGGAGTCATGTAAATGGCGTCTGGGCGTCGTTTAAAATGGCGCAAATCGGGTTAAGACGATTTTTTAGCGTCAACCTGACTTGTGCCATTTTTTAAGACGCCCTAACGCCATTTTTCCCTACGCCGGCGCTGCCTGGTGTACGTGGTTTTTTTCCACGCACACCAGGCAGCGCCGGTCTGCTTGCGCCGGCTAACGCCATTCAATAAATGCGGCGCCCGCATGGCGCTTCAGAATGGCGTTAGCCGGCGCAAAATGTTTTGACGCTAAGCTGCGTTAGCGCAGTTTAGCGTCAAAAAGTATAAATACGGGCCCTAGTTTGGTAGTTCAGGCTAGACTGTTCTCATGGAGAATAGGGTCAATCAATCAATCAAAGAAATTTGTAGAGCGTGCTTCTCACCCACGAGGGTCTCAAGGTGCTGGGGGGGAGAAGGAGGGGGGACAAGGAGGGGGGGGGAGAGGGAGGGGGAGGAGGGGGGGGAGAGGGGGCAGCGGAAGGGTCACTGGTTGAACAGCCATGTCTTGAGGTTCCTTCTGAAGACCAGTAGGCCTTTGGTTTTGCGAAGGTCGGTGGGGAGGAAGTTCCAGACTGATTTGCATATGGTTGGGTCCCAACTGGAGGGTTATGGGTTGTAAAAAAAGGATGTATTTAGGTCCAGATTTCTGTAGTGGGGGTGAATGGTTGACATTGTTCAGCATTTTGTCCATCACTTCTTGTTTTTGCATTTGTTGTTCTAAGTGAGAAGGGTATGCCCAGTCGTGGGTCCCTTGCTTCACCCCACCCACCACCAATGCAACTGGTGTCAAGCTAGTTTTGGTGATGTTCTGAAACTAGTCCCAGGCTGTGTGTTTTAAGTTCAAAGAGAACTTGGCTTGGCAGGTCTGACTGGAGTATTCCCATTGGGAGTAGGGGAAAGGCTAATTTGCATATGGGTGGGTCTAAACTGCAATGGCATGGGCTGCAAAAAAAGGGATCGATTTAGGCCAGATCTCTGTACTGGGTGTGAATATTTAACATTGTTCATCATTCCATCCATCACTCCTTCTTTTTGTAGTTGTCACCCTAAGTGGTAAGAGTATGCCCAGATGTGGGTCCCGTGCTATACCCCCCTGCCCATCCCCATCCTTCCATCCATTCCCTGTCTCTCCATCCCACTGGACTCAATCTAGTCTGGCTGATAAAGGGTGATGTACTGAAACTGATCCATGAATGCTTATTTCCTGTCCTGAGAGGACCTGGCTTGGCAGTTCAGGATGGACTGTTCCCGTGGAGAGCAGGGTCAAGACTGATTTGCCTATGACTGGGTTTAAGCTGGAATGGCATTGGTTGCAAAAAACTGATGGACTTAGGTCCAGATCTTTGTACTGGGGGTGAGTGTTTGACATTGTTCAGCATTCTGATCATCACTTGTTTTTTTTGCATTTGTCACCTTAAGTGGAAAAGGTATGCCCAGTCCTGAATCTCTTGCTCCCCATGCCACTGGAGTCAAGCTAGCATTTCTGATGAAGGTTGATACACTGAAACCAGTCCCAGAATCCGTGTTTCAAGTCCAGAAAGGACCTGGCTTGGCAGTTCAGGCAGGACTGTTCCCATGAGGAGTAGGGACATGATTGATTTACATATGGCTGGGTCCATACTAGAATGGCTTGAGGTGCAAAAAAAGATGAGTTTAGACCCATATTTCTGTACTAGGGGTGAATGTTTGACATTGTTCAGCGCTCTGTCCATCACTTGTTCTTCTTGTATTTGTCACCCTAAGAGGGCAGGGTATGCCCAGATGTGGGTCCACTGCTCCCCTCCCCATCCTATGCCATTAGAGTCATATCTGTCTGGTTGATTATGGTGATACTCTGAAAAAAAAAAAAAAAAAAAAAAAAAAAAGATTCTCCTAGGGTGAGGCTCATCCATTGCACTTCAGATGTGCTGACCACTGCGATGTCCCCAAAAGAGGGATACTTGACTGCAGAATTTCTGGTAGTGGGGGAATGCGTTCGCGCTTTCCCCTGATCTTTGGGGGCATATTTATACTCCGTGTGCGCCAAATTTGCGTCGTTTTTTTTGACGCAAAACTAACTCCATATTTATACTTTGGCGTTAGACGCGTCTAGCGCCAAAGTTCATGGAGTTAGCGTCATTTTTTTGCGTGAACACCTTCCTTGCGTTAATGATATGCAAGGTAGGCGTTCCCGTCTTAAAAAATGACTCCGATGCTATTGCGTCGGATTTATACTCCCGGGCAAAAATGACGCCCGGGAGTGGGCGGGTCTAAAAAACCCGCATTTGCGCCGGATTTTAGCGCCTGGGTCAGGGCAGGCGTTAAGGGACCTGTGGGCTCAGAATGAGCCCAGAGGTGCCCTCCCAAGCCCCCAGGGACACCCCCTGCCACCCTTGCCCACCCCAGGAGGACACCCAAGGATGGAGGGACCCATCCCAGGGAAGAAAAGGTAAGTTGTGGTAAGTATTTTTAAAAAAAAATTTTGGTGGCATAGGGGGGCCTGATTTGTGCCCCCCTACATGCCACTATGCCCAATGACCATGCCCAGGGGACAGAAGTCCCCTGGGCATGGCCATTGGGCAAGGGGGCATGACTCCTGTCTTTGCTAAGACAGGAGTCATGTTAATGGCGTCTGGGCGCCAAAAAAATGGCGCAAATCGGGTTAAGGCGATTTTTTTGCCTCAGCCTGACTCGCCCCATTTTTGGACACCCAAACGCCATTTTTCCCTACGCCGGCGCTGCCTGGTGTACGTGTTTTTTTTTCACGCACACTAGGCAGCGCCGGTCGGCTAACGCCATTCAATAAATACGGCGCCCGCATGGTGCTTCAGAATGGCGTTAGCCGGTGCTAATTTTTTTGGCGCAAAACTGCGTTAGCGCAGTTTTGCGTCAAAAAGTATAAATATGGCCCTTGGTGTCAAGAAAAAGAAGAAAAAAAAATTAAAACGAGTCAGGAACATCCAAAAAAAAAAAAAAGATACTTTGAAACTGGTTCTAGTATGCTTATTTCCAGTCCAGAGAGAACCTTGCTTGGTGATTTGGGATGGACTGCTCAAATGGGGAACAGTGTCAAGTCTGATTTGCATATGATTGGGTCCAGGCTGGAATGGCTTGGGTTGCAAACAAAAGATGGAGTTAGGCCTAGATCTCTGTATTGGGGGTGAAAGTCTGACATTGTTCAGCATTCCGTCCGTCACTTCTTGTTTGCATTTATCGTTCTAAGTGGAAGGGTATGCCCAGACGTGGGTTCTTTGCTCCCCCAAGCCACTGGTCTCACCTAGGCTCGTTTGCGAATCTGTTAATGGTGACCAGCAGCAGCTACCAGTCACTGGGTTTTCAGATCTGACTTCTAAGGATATTTGGCAAAATGTTTCTGTACGGTACCTGCATAATATCCATTGTAACCTGGCGTGGTCCACAGTACATGGTTGCCTGCCTCTCCGCCTTTTCTTGTTTAAGAAAAGATGTACTAGGGACTCCTTTTGTGTCAGGAAGGGTTGTTTGGCAGAAGAATCATGTGATCACCTTTTTTGGTACTGCCCCATGGCACAAAAGGTGTGGGCTTTGGCGGAAGTATGGCTTTCTTCCCTAAATTCTGATGTGGGTTTGTCTAGCCAGGTTGTGATCTTTGATCTGTTCGTTTCCTGCTCCCGTGTCAGAAATATTGGATAGTGGTGAATTGCTTGTAGGATGCTTTGTAAAGGGATAGAAACCTTCTGCTTTTCACAAGTGCTGATCTCTCCCCTCAGGTGATCTATGCTCTAGGTCGTTCTTTGGTCCACGATTACTTGTGTAAAGATACATTCCAGAAGGGCAAGGTGCCTACGAACTTGGAATGGTGTTAGAGTGATCATGGGTGACGGATGGTTTTTATGGTTTGGGGTTTTTTAATCACTGGAGGTGCTGTGTTCATTGGGATTGATCTTTATGTTGGACTTCTTTCTTTTATCTCATTGCTTTTAAATTTTCACGGTTTTAGGGGCATATTTATACTCTGTTTGTGCCGGATTTGCGTTGTTTTTTTTTACGCAAATCCGACGCAAAACTAACTCCATATTTATACTTTGGCGTTAGACCCGTCTAGCGCCAAAGATCTTGGAGTTTGCGTCATTTTTTAGCGTGGACACCTTCCTTGCGTTAATGATATGCAAGGTAGGCGTTCCCGTCTAAAAAATGACTCCGAGGCATGTGCGCCGTATTTATACTCCCGGGCAAAAATGACGCCCGGGAGTGGGCGGGTCAAAAAAAATGACGTCCAGCCGCTTTAGCGTCATTTTTTAGCGCCTGGTCAGGGCAGGCGTTAAGGGACCTGTGGGCTCGGAAGGAGCCCAGAGGTGCCCTCCCATGCCCCCAGGGACACCCCCTGCCACCCTTGCCCACCCCAGGAGGACGCCCAAGGATGGAGGGACCCATCCCAGGGAATTTAAGGTAAGTTCAGGTAATATATATATTTTTTTTTTGGCATAGGGGGGCCTGATTTGTGCCCCCCTACATGCCACTATGCCCAATGACCATGCCCAGGGGACAGAAGTCCCCTGGGCATGGCCATTGGGCAAGGGGGCATGACTCCTGTCTTTGCTAAGACAGGAGTCATGTCAATGGAGGGTGGGAGTAAAAATAGATGGCGCAAATCGGGTTGAGGCAGATTTTTTGCCTCAGACCGACTTGCCCCATTCTTTGACGCCCAAGCTCCATTTTCCCCTATGCCGGCGCTGCCTGGTGTGGTAATTTTTTTTGACGCACACCAGTCAGCTCCGCCGGCTAACGTCATTCCATAAATAAGGCGCCTGAATGGCGCTTTGGAATGGCATTAGCCGACGTTTTTCTTTTTTTTCTTTCAGTTGTGCGCCAAAAAGTATAAATACGGCCCTTAATATTTTTTAATTCTGAATGCATTACCATCTAGATGTTAATCTGGTGTTGGTCTTAGCACTGTGTGCGGTTTTTCACCTTGTCAAATGTCGTGCCACCTGAAACATGGATTGGCTACCATGTATTCTGTCTTTTTATAGTTGAATAAAGGTTTTAAACTAAAAAAAAAAAAAAAAGTCCCAGGATGCGTGTTCTCAGTCCAGAGAGAACCTGGTTTGGCAGGTCTAACTGGAGTGTTCCCATGGGGAGCAGGGGAAAGGCTAATTTGCATATGGATGGGTCCAAACAGCAATGACATGGGTTGCAAAAAAAAGAAAGGATGGACGTGGGTCCCCTGCTCCACTGCCCCCACTTCCCCATTCCACTGGAGTCAAGCTAGTCTGGCTGATCAAGGGTGATATACTGAAACTGATCCAAGAATGCTTGTTTCCTGTCTGGAGGGGACCTGGCTTGGTAGTTCAGGATGGACTGTTCCCATGGGGAGCAGAGTCAAGACTGATTTGCATATGACTGGGTCCAAACTGAAATGGCACGGGTTGCAAAAAAACAATGGATTTAGGTTCAGATCTCTGTACTTGGGGTGAATGTTTGCTATTGTTCAGCATTCTGTTCAGCACTTGTTCTTTTTGCATTTGTCGGATTAAGTGGCAAGGGTATGCGCAGATGTGGGTCCTGTGCTTGCCACCCCACCAATGCTATCGGAGTCAAACCATCCTGTTTGAATAGGGTGGTATTGTGAAGATGGTTTCAGGATGCTTGTTTGTAGTCTAGACAGAACCACCTGGATTGGTGGTTCAGGCTGTTCTCTTCCCATGGGAAACAGCACAAAAACTGATTTACAGATGGCTGTTTTTAAACTGAAATGACAAGGGGTGCAAAAAAAGGATGGATTTAGGTCCTTATCTCTGTATTGGGGGTGAGTGTTTGATATTGTTCAGGATGAACTGTTCCCATGGGCAGCAGGGTCAAGACTGATTTGCCTATGACAGGGTCCAAACTGGAATGTTATGCCCAGACCTGGGTCCCTTGCTACCCCCCCTCCCCCCCCCCCCCATGCCACTGGAATCAAACTAGCCTGCCTGATTAGGGTGATACCCTGAAACTGGTCCCAGAATGCTTGTTTCCACTCCTGAGTGGACCGGACCTGGTAGTTCAGGCCTGACTGTTCCCATGGGAAGCAGCGTCAAGACGGATCTGCATAAGGGTGGATTCAAACTAAAATGGCATGGGGTGCAAAAAAACTATGGATTTAGGTCCAGATCTCTATACTGGGGATGAGTGTTTGACATTGTTCAGCAATCCATCCATCACTTGTTCTTTTTGCATTTGTCACCTTAAGGGGGAAAGGTATGCCCAGTCCTGGGTCTCTTGCTCCCACCCCCCTCCCCCATGCCACTGGAGTCAAACTAGCATTTCTAATGGATGTTGATACACTGAAACTGGTCCCAAACTACTTGTTTCAAGTCCAGACAAAGACCTGGCTTAACAGTTCAAGCTGGACTGTTCCCATGGGAAGCAGCGCCACAAGTGAGTTACATGTGGTGGGGAGCAGACTGGAAAGGCTTGGGTTGCAAAAAAAGATTGATTTAGGTCCAGATCCCTGTACTGGGGGTAAATGTTTGACATTGTTCAGCATTTTGTCCATCACTTGTTGTTTTTGCATTTGTTGTTCTAAGTGGGCATGGTATGCCCAGTCGTGGGTCCCTTGCTTCCCATGCAACTGGAGTTAAGCTAGCTTGGGTGGTGATGGGTGATATCCTGAAACTAGTCCCAGGATGCGTGTTCTCAGTCCAGAGAGAAACTGGCTTGGCAGGTCCGACTGGAGTGTACCCATGGGGAGTAGGAGAAAGTCTAATTTGCATATGGATGGGTCTAAACTGCAATGGCATGGGCTGCAAAAAAAGGATAGATTTAGGCCAGATCTCTGTACTGGGTGTGAATGTTTGACATTGTCCATCATTCCATCCATCACTCATTCTTTTTGTATTAGTCACCCTAAGTGTGAAGAGTATGCCCAGACGTGGGTCCCCTGCTCCACCCTTGCCCACCCCTACCCCCCCCCCCCCCCTCTCCCCTGATCCATTCTCTGCCTTGCCATTCCACTCAAGCTAGTCTGGCTGATCAAGGGTCATGTACTGAAACTAATCCAAGAATGCTTGTTTCCTGTCCTGAGAGGACCTGGTTTGGCAGTTCAGGATGGACTGTTTCCGTAGTGAGTAGGGTCAAGACTGATTTGCCTATGACTGGGTCAAAACTGGAATGGCATTAGTTGCAAAAAACAGATGGATTTAAGTCCCAATCTTTGCACTTGGGGTGAACGTTTGGCATTGTTCAGCATTTTGTTCATCACTTGTTCTTTTGCATTTGTCCCTATAAGTAAGAAGGGTATCGCCAGACATGGGTCTCTTGCTACACCCTCCCACCCCATGCCACTGGATTCAAACTAGCCTGCCTGATTAGGGTGATACCCTGAAACCAGACCCAGAATGCTTGTTTCCACTCCTGAGTGGACCTGACCTGGTAGTTCGGGCTTGACTGTTCCCATGGGAAGCAGCGTCAAGACGGATTTGCATATGGATGGATTGAAACTAAAATGCCATGGGGTGCAAAACAACTATGGGGCATATTTATACTTTGTTTGCGCCGGAATTGCGTCGTTTTTTTTGACGCAATTCTGACGCAAAACTAACTCCATATTTATACTTTGGCGTTAGACGCGTCTAGCGCCAAAGTCCATGGAGTTTGCGTCATTTTTTTGCGTGGACACCTACTTTGCGTTAATGATATGCAAGGTAGGCGTTCCCGTCTAAAAAATTGACTCCGAGGCATGTGCGCCGTATTTACACTCCCGGGCAAAATTCACGCCCGGGAGTGGGCGGGTCAAAAAAAATGACGTCCAGCTGCTTTTGCGCCATTTTTTAGCGCCTGGTCAGGGCAGGCGTTAAGGGACCTGTAGGCTCGGAAGGAGCCCAGAGGTGCCCTCCCATGCCCCCAGGTACACCCCCTGTCAACCTTGCCCACCCCAGGAGGACACCCAAGGCTGGAGGGACCCATCCCAGGGACATTAAGGTAAGTTCAGGTAAGTATTTTTTTTTTATTTTTTTGTGGCATAGGGGGGCCTGATTTGTGCCCCCCTACATGCCACTATGCCCAATGACCATGCCCAGGGGACATAAGTCCCCTGGGCATGGCCATTGGGCAAGGGGGCATGACTCCTGTCTTTGCTAAGACAGGAGTCATTTCAATGGGGGTTGGGAGTCGAAAAAAATGGCGCAAATCGGGTTGAGGCGAAAAATTTGCCTCAGCCTGACTTGCCCCATTTTTTGGCGCCCAAGCTCCATATCCCCCTACGCCGGCGCTGCCTGGTGTATGTCATTTTTTTTCACGCACACCATGCAGCGCCGGCGGCTAACGCCGGCTAACGTCATTGAATAAATACGGCGCCCGCATGGCGCTTCAGAATGGCGTTAGCCGGCGCTAATTTTTTTGACGCAAAACTGCGTTAGCGCAGTTTTGCGTCAAAAAGTATAAATATGGCCCTATGGATTTAGGTCCAGATCTCTATACTGGGGATGAGTGTGTGACATTGTTCAGCAATCCATCCATCACTTGTTCTTTTTTCATTTCTCACCTTAAGTGGGAACGGTATACCCAGTCCTGAATCTCTTGCTCTCCCATGCCACTGGAGTCAAGCTAGCATTTCTGATGGATGTTGATACATTGAAATCAGTCCCAAAATACTTGTCCCAAGTCCAGTCAAAGACTTGGTTTAGCAGTACAGGCTGGATTGTTCCATATGGTTGGGTCCAGACTGGGATGGCTTGCAAAAAAAGATAGAGTTAAACCCAGGTCTCTGTATCGGGGTGAATGTTTGCCATTGTTTAACATTCTGTCCGTCACTTGTTCTTTTTTGTGTTTGTCATTTTAAGTGGAAGGGTATGCCCAGCTGTGGGTCCTTTGCTCCCCAGGGCACTGGAGTCAAGCTACCTGGCTGATGAAGGGTGATATCCTGAAACTAGTCCCTGGATGCATGTTGTCAGTTTACGGAGAATCTGGCTTGGCAGTTCAGGCTTGACTGTTCCCATGAGGAGCAGGGTCACAAGTGATTAACATATGATTGGGTCTAGACTGGAATGGCTTGGGTTGCAAAAAAAAGATGAAGTTAGGCCCAGATCTCTGTATTGGGGGTGAATTTTTGACATTGTTTAGCATTCCGTCCGTCACTTGTTCTTTTTTTTGCATTTGTCATTCTAAGTGGAAGGGTATGCCCAGACGTGAGTCCTTTGCTCCCCAGGACACTGGAGTCAAGCTACCAGGCTGAAGAAGGATGATATCCTGAAACCAGTCCCAGGATGCGTGTTCTCAGTCCAGAGAAAATCTGGCTTCACAGTTACGACTGGAGTGTTCCTAAGGGGAGCAGGGGAAAGGCTAATTTGCATATGGATGGGTCCAAACTGCAATGGCATGGGTTGCTGAAAAAAAATAGATGTAGACCAGATCTCTGTGCCGGGTGTGAATGTTTGAGATTGTTCATCATTCCGTCCATCACTCATTCTTTTTGTATTTTTGACCCTAAGGCCCATATTTATACATTTTGACGCCGGCAACCGCCATTCAAACGAGCCAGTCAGGCGTCATATTTAAGGAATGACTGTAGCCGGCACTGCAGCATGGTTAGCGTCAAAATAAATGACTCTAACCGGGCAACGGAGGCGTGGGGAAGACTGGGGGTGGTGCGTCAAAGAATGGTGCAAGTCAAGTTAGAGTAAAAAAAAATGACTCTAACCTGACTAGCGTCATTTTTTGATGCACAACCCTCATGGAAATGACTACTGTCTTAGTAAAGACAGGAATCATGCCCCCCTGCCCAATGGCCATGCCCAGGGGACTTCTGTCCCCTGGGCATGGCCATTAGGCAGAGTGGCATGTAGGGGGGCCCAAGTTAGGCCCCTCTATGCCACCTAAAAAATAAAGAAAAATTACTTACCTCTACTTATCGTAGATGGGTCCCCCCATCAATGGGTGTCCTCTAGGAGTGGGCGAGGGTGGCAGGGGGTGTCCCTGGGGGCAGGGAAGGGCAGCTGTGGACTGCTTCCATGGTCGGAAACCATGTAAATGAGCCCACAGGTCCCTTAACGCCTGCCCTGACCCAGGCGTTAAAAAACGGTGCAAATCCGTCTGGGCGCCATTTTTTAAGGCCCGCCTCCTCCTGTGTCTCAAAATGACGCAGGAGGATAAATAAGGCGCACATGCCTTAGAGTCATTTTATGCACGGGAACGCCTACCTTGCATGTCATTAGCGCAAGGTAGGTTTTCACGTACAAAAAATGACTCAAACTCCAGAACTTTGTGGCTGGACGACTTGAGCGCCAAAGTATAAATATGGAGTTAAGTTTGTGCCGAATTTGCGTAAAACAAATGACACAAATCTGGCACAAACAGAGTATAAATATGGGCCTAAGTGGGAAGGGTATGCCCAGATGTAGGTTCCCCGCACCACCCAACTCCCCATACCACTGGAGTCGTGCTAGTCTGGCTTATCAAGGGTGATATACTGAAATTGATCCAAGAATGCTTGTTCCCAATCCTGGGAGAAAAAGGTTTGGCAGTTTGAGATGGTCTGTTCCCATGGGGAGCAGAGTCAAGACTGATGTGCATATGACTGGGTCCAAAGTGGAAAGGCATGGGTTGCAAAAAGATGATGGATTTAGGTTTGGATCGCTGTACTTGGGGTGAATGTTTGACTTTGTTCAGCATTCTGTTCAGCACTTATTCTTTTTGCATTTGTCGGTCTAAGTGGGAAGGGTATGCCCACACGTGGGTCCCGTGCTCCCCATGCCACTTGAATAAAGCTAATCTGGATGATGAAAGATGATACTCTGAAACTGGGCCCACAAAGTTTGTTTCCAATTCAGAGAAGACCTGGCTTGGTAGTTTGGGCTGGACCGTTCTGATGGAGAATAGGGTCAACATTGTTTTGCATATGGTTGGGTCCAAACTGGAGGGGTATGGGTTGTAAAAAAGTGATGGATTTAGGTCTAGATTTCTGTAGTGTGGGTGAATGTTTGACATTGTTCAGCATTTTGTCCATCACTTGTTCTTTTTGCATTTGTTATTCTAAGTGGGAAGGGTATGCCCAGGCGTGGGTCCCTTGCTTTCCACCATGCGATTGGAGTCAAGCTAGCTTTGGTGATACTCTGAAACCTGTTCCAGAATGCTTGTTTCCAGTCCAGAGAGAACCTGGCTTGACTGTTTGAGATGGACTGTTCCCATGGGCAGCAGGGGAGAAAAGAATTTGCTTATGAATGGGGCCAAACTGGAAGGGCATTGGTTGCAAAAAACAATGGATTTAGGTCCAGATCTTTGTACTTGGGGGAAATGTTTGACATTGTTCAGCATTCTGTTCATCACTTGTTTTTTTGCATTTGTCACCCTAAGTGGGATGGAAGGGAATGGCCAGACGTGGGCCCCTTGCTCCCCCTCTCCCCCCCATGTCACTGGAATCAAACTAACCTGGCTGGTGAAGGGTGATATCCTGAAACCAGTCCTGGGATGCGTGTTTTCAGTCCAGAGAGAACCTGGCTTGGCAGTTCAGGCTGGACTGTTTCCATGGGGAGCAGGGTCATGACTGTTTTCAATTTGGTGGGGACCAGACTGGAAAGGCATGGGTTGAAAATAAAAGATGGGTTTAGGCCCTGGACCTCGGTATTGGGGGTGAATGTTTGACATTGTTCAGTGTTCCGTCTATCACTTGTTCCTTTTACATTTGTCACCCTAAGTTGGAAAGGTATGACCAGACATGGGTCCCTTGCTCCTGCATGCCACTGGAGTCAAACTAACTTGGCTAATGAAGGTTGATTCATTGAAATTGGTCTTATGATGCTTGTTTTTAGTTCAAGGAGGATGTGGATTGATAGTTCAGGCTTGACTGTTCCCACGAAGTGTAGGGAAAAGACTGATTTGCGTATGGATGAGTCCAGAATGGAATGCAAAAAAAAAGATGGAATGGGGCTTGATCTATGTACAGGGTGCGAAGGGTGATACTCTGAAACCTGTTCCACAATGCTTGTTACCAGTCCAGAGAGAACCTGGCTCGGCAGTTCCGGCTGGACTGGTCCCATGGGCAGCAGAGGAAAAACGTATTTGCATATGGATGGAGCAGACTGGAATGTCATGGGTAGCAAAAAAAAACGATGGATTTCGGTCCAGATCTCTGTACTTGGGGCGAATGTTTGACATCGTTCAGCATTCTGTTCATCACTTGTTTTTTTGCATTTTTCATCCTAAGGGGGATGGAAGGGTATGCCCAGACGTGGGTCCTTTGCTCCTGCATGCCACTGGAGTCAAACTAGCCTGGTTGATGAAGGTTGATTTACTGAAATTGGTCTTATGATTCATGTATCAAGTCCAGAGAGAACCTGGCTTGGCAGTTCAGGGTGGACTGAGGAACAGGGAAAAGACTGATTTGTGTATGGGTGAGTCCAGAATGGAATGGAATGGGATGCAAAAAAAGAGGGATTTAGGCCCTGATCTCTGTACTGGGTGTGAATGTTTGACATTGTTCAGCATTCTGTCTATCACTTGTTCTTTTTGTTTTTTTCACCCTAAGTGGTAAGGGTATGCCCAGATGTGTTTCCCTTACACCCCTCCATGTCACTGGAGTCAAGCTAGCTTGGCTGATGAAGGGTGATAACCTGAAACCCCTTCCAGAATTTGTGTTTCTAGTCCTGCGAGGAGCTGGCTTGGTAGTTCAGGCTGGACTGTTCCCATGGGGAGCAGGGTCAAGACTGATTTGGATATGGCTGTGTCCAAACTAGAATGGTTTGCAAGAAAACAATGGCTTTAGGGTTCAGATCTCTGTATTTGGGGTGAATGTTTGACATTGTTCAGCATTCTGTTCAGCACTTGTTCTTTTTGCATTTGTCTGCCTAGTGGAAAGGGTATAGCCAGATGTAGGAAGCTGGCTCTGTATATACTATATCAAAATAAGATATAGGGGCATATTTATACTTTATTTGGGCTGGATTTGAGTGTTTTTCACACAAATTCGGCGCAAACTTAACTCCATATTTATACTTTGGCGTTGGACCTGTCCAGCACCAAAGTTATGGAGTTTGCGTCATTTTTTGGACGTGAAAACCTACCTTGCGCTAATGGTATGCAAGGTAGATGTTTCCGTGCAAAAAATGACTTTAAGGCATCCTCCCGTGTCATTTTGACGCACAGGGGGGGCGGGCCTTAAAAAATGGCACCCAGCCATTTTTTAACACCTGGGCCAGGGCAGGCGTTAAGGGACTTGTGGGCTCATTTCCGTGGTTTCTGACCATGGAAGTAGTCCACAGGTGTCCTTCCCTGCCGCCAGGGACACCCCATGCCACCCTCGGCCACCCCTGGAGGACACCCATGGATGGGGGTACCCATCCTAGGTAAGTAGAGGTAAGTATAATTTATTTATTTTTTATGTGGCATAGGGGGGCCTAACTTGGGCCCCCCTACATGCCACTGTTCCCAGTGGCCATGCCCAGGGTCCCAGAAGTTCCCTGGGCATGGCCATTGGGCAGGGGGGCATGACTCCTGCCTTTGCTAAGACTGGAGTCATTTCAGTGGGGGTTGTGCGTCAAAAAATGGTGCAACTCAGGTTGGAGCCAAGATTTTTGACTCTAACCTGACTTGCACCATTCTTTGACGCACAAACCCCATTCTTCCCTACACCTGCGCTGCCCGGTTTGAGTCATTTATTTTGACGCAAACCAGGCCGAAGCGCCGGCTAACATCATTCCATAAATAAGGCGCCCGGCTGGTGCGTTGGAATGGCGTTAGCCGGCTGTAAACTTTTTGACGCAAACCTGCACTGGCTCTGGTTTGCGTCAAAAAGTATAAATATGGGCCATAGTGTGCAAAGAGTCCAGGGGTTCTCCAAGGGGCTTGACAGAGGAAATAATAGATAATGCTAATACTCTATTTATGGTAGTGTGTTTGAGCAGTTAGGCTTATCAGAGGGTAGTGTTAGGCATTTGTTGCACACACAGACAATAAGAAAAACACACACTCAAGGACTTAACTCCAGAACAATAGGATTTTTATATAGAAAGTTGTTTTTTCCTAATTTATTTCTAGAACCACAAGATTCAGTTAGCATATAAGTACATTAAATGAAAGGTTCTTTGCATAGGCATAATTAGGACTTTTTTATACGGAATCAACAATGTACACAGTTTTCTATAAAATGGCAAAAATCTATTTTAAAAGTGGACACTGCAATTTTCCATAGTTCCTGGGGAAAGAAAGTACAATACAGTTTTAGAGGTAAGTAATCGACTTACAGGTTCAATCTCCGGGGCATAGGTACCCCACCGTTGGGGGTTCAAGATAACCCCAAACACCCAGCAACACAGGGCCAGTCAGGTGCAGAGGTCAAACAAAGAGCCAAAATATCATGGACCCCTATGGAGACGGGGGTACTCCGGTTCCGGGCTGCCTGCAGGTAAGTACCCGCGTTGTCGGAAGGCAGACCAGGGGGTTTAGAGGATTACTGGGGGGGCCCCAAGTAGACACCAAACACAGACCCTCAGCGGCACGGGGCGGCCGGGTGCAGGGTGCAAACAGGGCATCGGGTTCCCAATGGAACTCTATGGCGGGACCCTGGGGGTCACTTAGGTGCTGCAGGTGAGGCACAGGGGGGCTTCTCGGGCAAGCCACCGACTGGACAGGGAGGAGGGCCACCTGCTGGTCACTGCTGCACCGGTGGGCGGTTTCTCTCGGGCCTGGGGGCTGTGGGTGCAGTGCTTCTACAGGCGTCAGAAATCTTCATCACGGGCAATCACGGGATGGGGGGTGCTCAGGATTCCCTCTGCAGGTTGTGGAGGGGTGGAGAGGTCAGCCCAGGGTGGACACTTGGTCGGAATCTGGACC
Organism: Pleurodeles waltl; assembly: GCF_031143425.1. Taxonomy (NCBI): domain Eukaryota; kingdom Metazoa; phylum Chordata; class Amphibia; order Caudata; family Salamandridae; genus Pleurodeles; species Pleurodeles waltl. The sequence continues at coordinate 703,516,261 of NC_090451.1, read as the reverse complement.
TGGGGGTCCTCTCTGGATAAGTGGGCCACCTGGACAAGGGCCGTGGGCGTCGGGTGAGGAGTGGTTTTGGACTCACGCTTCTGGAGTGAGGTTGAAGTCCCTTGGCAGGAGTTTCCTTTTCTTCTTGTTGGACAGGTCCGCTGTCCACTGGAGTTTCTTGGTCCTCGGTGATGCAGGCAGTGCCCCGGAGGCTCTTCAGGGATCGCTGTTCTTGTAGAACTGGGTTTTCAGCTCAGCAGTCCTTCTTCTTTTCTTGAGGTTGTCAGGAATCCACTGAGGTGGGTTCAGGGGGGCCCTTAAATTCTAAATTTAGAGGCATGTTAGGGTCAGGGGGCAGTAGCCAATGGCTACTGTCGCAGAGGATGGCTACACCCTCCTTGTGCTCACGCCCTTTGGGGAGGGGGGCACATTCCTATCGCTATTGGTCCTAATCCTCCAAAGAAAGATGGAGGATTTCTCAAGGAAGGGGGTCACTTCAGCTCTGGACACCTTAGGGGTGATCCTGGCTGAGGGGTGACTCCTTGTTTATCCTCATTTTCCCTCTGGACTTGCTGCCAATAGTGGGGCTGTGTCCGGGCGGGCGGGCATCTCCACTAGCTGAAGTGCCCTGGGCGCACTGTAATCCGAGGCTTGGGCCTTTGAGGAACATCGCCAGGTGTTATAGTTCCTGCAGGGGGGTGTGAAGCACCTCCACCCAGGACAGGCTTTGTTTCTGACCACACAGTGCACAAAGGCACTCACCCCATGTGGTCAGAAACTCGTCTGAAAGTGGCTGGCTGGCACAGGCTAGTCAGTCTTACCCTAGCAGTTGGGCTAACATACAGGGGGCATCTCCAAGATGCCCTCTGTGTGCATTTTTCAATAAATCCCACACTGGCATCAGTGTGGGTTTTTTGTTCTGAGAAGTTTGATACCAAACTTACCAGTATTCAGTGAAGCCATTATGGTTCTGTGAAGTTTGTAATGCAAAAACAACAGATGATGGAAAGAATGCAGAAAAAATCAAACATTCAGCCCCAGTCACAGATCTGGGTTTAATCCATCAGTTGTTTTGCTTGCCATGCCATTCCAGTTTGGACCCAGCCATATGCAAATCAGTCTTGACCCTGTTCCCATTGGAACAGTCCAGCCCGAACTGCCAAGCCAGGTCTTCTCCGGACCAGAAACAAGCCTCGTGGGACCGGTTTCAGGGTATCACCTTTCATCAGCCAGGCTAGCTTGAATCTGGTGGCATTGCAAGCACTGGACCCACGTCTGGGCATACCCTTCCCACTTGGGGGACAAATGCAATGACAAACTCCCAAACCATATACTTAATGTGGCTACACTGCACTTACAATCTCTAAGAATGGACTTAGAAACTGTAGGGGCATATTGCTCATGCAGCTATGCCCTCACCTGTGGTATAGTGCACCCTGCCTTAGGAATGTAAGGCCTGCTAGAGGGGTGACTTACCTATGCGACAGGTCATGGTTTGTGGGCATGGCACCCTGAGAGGAGTGCCATGTTGACTTAGCCTTTTTCTCCCCACCAGCACTCACAAGCTGCATGTGCTGAGTGAGGGGTCCCCAGGGTGGCATAATACATGCTGCAGCCCTTAGAGACGTTCCCTGGCCACAGGGCCCTTGGTACCATGGGTACCTTTTACGAGTGACTTAACTGTGTGCCAAGGCTGTGCCAATTGTGGGAACAAAGGTACAGTTTTGGGGAAAGAACACTGGTGCTGGGGCCTGGTTAGTAGGGTCCCAGCACACTTTCAATCAAAGTTGGCATCAACACTAGACAAAACGTGGGGGGGGGGGGGTAACTATGCCAACAGTGGCATTTTCCTACACCAGATGTGGGTCCCTTGCTCCCCCATGCCCTTGGAGTCAAGCTAGCCTGGTTGATGACCGATGTTACTCTGAAACTGGTCCCAGAATGCCTGTTTCCAGTCCAGAGAAGACCTGGCTTGGCAGTTCGAGCTGGACTGTTCTCAAGGAGAGTAGTGTCAAGATTGATTTGCATATGGCTGGATCCAAACTGGAGTGGCATGGGTTTAAAAAAAATGATGGATTTAGGCCTAGATCTCTGTACTTGAGGGTGAATGTTTGACTTTGTTTAGCATTTTGTTCATCACTTGTTTTTGCTTTTGTTGCTCTAAGTGGGAAGAGTATCACTCCCTCATTGCCACTGGAGTTAAGTTAACCTGGTTGATGAAGGTTGATAGCCTGACATTGCTCCTATGATGTTTGTGCCCAGTCCGTAGAGGACTTGGTTTGTCTGTTCAGGTGGGACTTTTACCATGGGGAGCAGGAGAAAGTCTGGTTTAATTATGGATGAGTCCAAACTGGAATGGAATGGGTTGCCTAAAAAACCTGTCTTGTCCATCACTTGTTCTTTTTTTCTTTACTCCATGTCATCACCACCAAAGCTCCAGTACCCCTTCTATACTCCGTGCCACCCCCCTTGGGGAACAGTGTGTCACAGTGATACTCCAGTTTCCCTTCTATGCTTCATGCCAGCACCACCAGAGCTCAGTGTGCCCACAGTGGTAATCCAGCCATCATCTTAACTCAATGTCACCGCCTCCAGGGCCCAGTGTGCAACTGCAGTACTACAGTCCCCTTCTTTACTCCATGCTGCCTCCAGGGAGGAGTGTTCCCACAGTGGTACTCGAGGGCTCCCTTCTTTACTCCATGCCACCTCCAGGGGCCAGTGTGCCCGCAGCGGTACTCCAGTGCCCCTTCTATACTCCATGCCACCATCCTAGGGGCCCATTGTGCCCACAGACGTACTCCAGTGCCCTTTCTTTACTCCATACCATTAGCACCAGGACCCAATATGCCCACAGCAGTACTCCAGGGCTCCCTGCTTTACTCCATGCCACCACCACCAGGACCAACGTGCCCACAGCAGGTCCCCAGTGCCCCTTCTTTACTCCATGCCATCACCACCAGGACCCAGTGTGCCCACAGCAGTACTCCAGGGCTCCCTGCTTTACTCCATGTCGCCACCAGGGTCCAGTGTGCCCACTCCAGGACACCTATTCTCACTCTCTACCTCGTGTCACCACCCTCAGCACCCAGTGTGCCCACCCCTCCACCCGTGCCCTTCTCACCTGTGAAATATCAGGAGCAGGGACAGCAGGTTCTTGTCCATGTTGCTTCTGAAGGTGGCCTTCTTGGCACGTCTCCTGGGGCTCTCACTGCCAGGGCGTCCCACCGTGCCCACCTGTGCCCGAGCCGGGGAGCTGCCCCTGGACCCGCACCGGCGGGCGGGCAGAGGGGAGTTGCTGCCCAGGGACTGGGAGCAGCCGCAGGGGGGAGGATCCTTGCGGGTCTCGAAGGAGCTCACCATGCTCTTCACCGACACTCCCTGCCGAGACATAGCGCCTACACCCAAGCGCCCAAACTCTGCCCTCTGCTGGCACCGAATGTCAACCTACCACCTAGTAGGTACTCTACGGCGTCACCTATAGCGCGTAAACTAGCGCTGTAGGTAAATGTACCTCAGGCCACAAGTCTGCCAGCCCAGTAAGATAGCTCACTTGGCTAATGCACCAGTTGCAGAGACCCCTGCGCAACGCCCAGGACACACCTCCGCTCTCAGTAAGATAACTCAAGAGTTTGATGGTCGTCTCCAGAGAAGTCAGTGTAACCTGACAGTCACAAATTTAAGCCCCAACTAAAGCAGTTCAGATGGTTGATGTGTCAGATGCAAAGATCCCTGTTTGACCTGCAATGCAGCTTCCAATCCAAGATCGATAACTCCAAAGGTTAATGAACGTGCAGACGGCATAGGTGTGCAAAGACAACGTGCACAGGTTCTCGGAGGGCTCTGGGGTTAATGCAGGAGGTATGTGACGCAGTATCCAAGCCCAGGCAGATAGCTCTGGGGGTCGGTGCGCCTGCTGTACAGACCTACGTGTGAGCTGTAGCTCAGGTCCCCCCAGAGCTGCCCGCAGTCTCTCGTGCTCTGCCCCGCCAGCGGTGATGACATCAGGGCCGGTGATGGGTTAAAAACACGAATCATCCGAAGGGTCCCACAGGAGGGGCTGTCGGCGACAGTTGTGTAAAAAGAAGTCTTCTTAATATTATTGTTACTAGGGACGGCGACGGCACCAGCCGCGCTCCGAGGGACCGTCCGGGCACTGTACATCGAGTACAAGGGCTCTCTGTCAGCCTGAGCGCCTTCACCCACCAGTGGCCAAGACGAGAGAACTGGTACCCGGGCAGGGGCGGGTGGGAGAGTGGGCGGTGGGATGGCCCCGGCGCCCTCTGTGCCAAGGAGCCGGCCCAAGCAGTGATGTTAATGGTCACTATAAGTGTAGAGGCGCTGCAGAGAGTGTTGGCTCTGTTCACTATAAGTGTACACTCTCTGTTCACTATAAGTGTACAGGCGCTGCAGAGAGTGTTGGCTCTGTTCACTATAAGTGTACACTCTCTGTTCACTATAAGTGTACAGGCGCTGCAGAGAGTGCTGGCTCTGTTCACTATAAGTGTACAGGCGCTGCAGAGAGTGCTGGCTCTGTTCACTATAAGTGTACAGGCGCTGCAGAGAGTGTTGGCTCTGTTCACTATAAGTGTACAGGAGCTGTAGAGAGTGCTGGCTCTGTTCACTATAAGTGTACAGGTGCTGCAGAGAGTGTTGGCGCTGTTCACTATAAGTGTACCGTTGCTGCAGAGAGTGCTGGCTCTGTTCACTATAAGTGTACCGTTGCTGCAGAGAGTGCTGGCGCTGTTCACTATAAGTGTACAGGTGCTGCAGAGAGTGCTGGCTCTGTTCACTATAAGTGTACAGGCGCTGCAGAGAGTGCTGGCGCTGTTCACTATAAGTGTACAGGCGCTGCAGAGAGTGCTGGCGCTGTTCACTATAAGTGTACCGTTGCTGCAGAGAGTGCTGGCTCTGTTCACTATAAGTGTACAGGCGCTGCAGAGAGTGCTGGCTCTGCTCACTATAAGTGTACAGGCGCTGCAGAGAGTGCTGGCGCTGTTCACTATAAGTGTACAGGTGCTGCAGAGAGTGCTGGCGCTGTTCACTATAAGTGTACAGCGCTGCAGAGAGTGCTGGTGCTGTTCACTATAAGTGTACCGTTGCTGCAGAGAGTGCTGGCTCTGTTCACTATAAGTGTACAGGCGCTGCAGAGAGTGCTGGCTCTGCTCACTATAAGTGTACAGGCGCTGCAGAGAGTGCTGGCGCTGTTCACTATAAGTGTACAGGTGCTGCAGAGAGTGCTGGCGCTGTTCACTATAAGTGTACAGCGCTGCAGAGAGTTATGGCTCTGTTCACTATAAGTGTACCGTTGCTGCAGAGACTGCTGGCTCTGTTCACTATAAGTGTACAGGCGCTGCAGAGAGTGCTGGCGCTGTTCACTATAAGTGTACAGGCGCTGCAGAGAGTGTTGGCGCTGTTCACTATAAGTGTACCGTTGCTGCAGAGAGTGCTGGCTCTGTTCACTATAAGTGTACAGGCGCTGCAGAGAGTGCTGGCTCTGTTCACTATAAGTGTACAGGCGCTGCAGAGAGTGTTGGCGCTGTTCACTATAAGTGTACAGGCGCTGCAGACAGTGTTGGCACTGTTCACTATAAGTGTACAGGAGCTGTAGAGAGTGCTGGCTCTGTTCACTATAAGTGTACAGGTGCTGCAGAGAGTGTTGGCGCTGTTCACTATAAGTGTACCGTTGCTGCAGAGAGTGCTGGCTCTGTTCACTATAAGTGTACCGTTGCTGCAGAGAGTGCTGGCTCTGTTCACTATAAGTGTACAGGCGCTGCAGAGAGTGTTGGCGCTGTTCACTATAAGTGTACAGGCGCTGCAGACAGTGTTGGCACTGTTCACTATAAGTGTACAGGAGCTGTAGAGAGTGCTGGCTCTGTTCACTATAAGTGTACAGGTGCTGCAGAGAGTGTTGGCACTGTTCACTATAAGTGTACCGTTGCTGCAGAGAGTGCTGGCTCTGTTCACTATAAGTGTACCGTTGCTGCAGAGAGTGCTGGCTCTGTTCACTATAAGTGTACAGGCGCTGCAGAGAGTGTTGGCGCTGTTCACTATAAGTGTACCGTTGCTGCAGAGAGTGCTGGCTCTGTTCACTATAAGTGTACAGGCGCTGCAGAGAGTGCTGGCTCTGTTCACTATAAGTGTACAGGCGCTGCAGAGAGTGTTGGCGCTGTTCACTATAAGTGTACAGGCGCTGCAGACAGTGTTGGCACTGTTCACTATAAGTGTACAGGAGCTGTAGAGAGTGCTGGCTCTGTTCACTATAAGTGTACAGGTGCTGCAGAGAGTGTTGGCGCTGTTCACTATAAGTGTACCGTTGCTGCAGAGAGTGCTGGCTCTGTTCACTATAAGTGTACAGGCGCTGCAGAGAGTGCTGGCTCTGTTCACTATAAGTGTACAGGCGCTGCAGAGAGTGTTGGCGCTGTTCACTATAAGTGTACAGGCGCTGCAGACAGTGTTGGCACTGTTCACTATAAGTTTACAGGAGCTGTAGAGAGTGCTGGCTCTGTTCACTATAAGTGTACAGGTGCTGCAGAGAGTGTTGGCGCTGTTCACTATAAGTGTACAGGTGCTGCAGAGAGTGTTGGCGCTGTTCACTATAAGTGTACAGGCACTGCAGAGAGGGCTGGCTCTGTTCACTATAAGTGTACCGAGGCTGCAGAGAGTGTTGGCGCTGTTCACTATAAGTGTACAGGCGCTGCAGACAGTGTTGGCACTGTTCACTATAAGTTTACAGGAGCTGTAGAGAGTGCTGGCTCTGTTCACTATAAGTGTACAGGTGCTGCAGAGAGTGTTGGCGCTGTTCACTATAAGTGTACAGGTGCTGCAGAGAGTGTTGGTGCTGTTCACTATAAGTGTACCGAGGCTGCAGAGAGTGTTGGCGCTGTTCACTATAAGTGTACAGGCGCTGCAGACAGTGTTGGCACTGTTTACTATGAGTGTAGAGGCGCTGCAGAGAGTGCTGGCTCTGTCCACTATAAGTGTACCGAGGCTGCAGAGAGTGTTGGTGCTGTTCACTATAAGTGTATAGGCGCTGCAGAGAGTGCTGGCGCTGTTCACTATAAGGGTACAGGTGCTGTAGAGAGTGCTGGCTCTGCTCACTATAAGTGTACAGGTGCTGCAGAGAGTGTTGGCTCTGTTCACTATAAGTGTACCATTGCTGCAGAGAGTGCTGGCTCTGTTCACTATAAGTGTACAGGCGCTGCAGAGAGTGCTGGCGCTGTTCACTATAAGTGTACAGGCGCTGCAGAGAGTGCTGGCGCTGTTCACTATAAGTGTACCGTTGCTGCAGAGAGTGCTGGCTCTGTTCACTATAAATTTACAGGCGCTGTAGAGAGTGCTGGCTCTGTTCACAGGTGCTGTAGAGAGTGCTGGCTCTGTTCACTATAAGTGTACAGGCGCTGCAGAGAGTGCTGGCTCTGTTCACTGTAAGTGTAAAGGTGCTGCAGAGAGTGCTGTCGCTGTTCACTATAAATGTACAGGTGCTGTAGAGAGTGCTGGCTCTGTTTACTATAAGTGTATAGGCACTGCAGAGAGTGCTGGCACTGTTCACTATAAGTTTACAGGAGCTGTAGAGAGTGCTGGCTCTGTTCACTTTAAGTGTATAGGCACTGCAGAGAGTGCTGGCGCTGTTCACTATAAGTGTACACTCTCTATTCACTATATGTGTACAGGCGCTGCAGAGTGTGCTGGCACTGTTCACTATAAGTGTATAGGCGTTGCAGACAGTGTTGGCTCTGTTCACTATAAGAGTACAGGCGATGCAGAGAGTGCTGGCACTGTTCACTATAAGTGTATAGGCGCTGCAGACAGTGTTGGCTCTGTTCACTATAAGAGTACAGGCGCTGTAGAGAGTACTGGCTCTGTTCATAATAGTGTACAGGTGCTGCAGAGAGTGCTGGCTCTGTTCACTATAAGTGTACACTCTCTGTTCACTATATGTGTACAGGCGCTGCAAAGAGTGCTGGCACTGTTCACTATAAGTGTCACAGCGTTGCAGAGAGTGCTGGCTCTGTTCACTATAAGTGTACAGGCGCTGCAGAGAGTGCTGGCTCTGTTCACTATAAGTGTACAGGCGCTGCAGAGAATGCTGGCGCTGTTCACTATAAGTGTACAGGCGCTGCAGAGAGTGCTGGCGCTGTTCACTATAAGTGTACAGGTCCTGCAGAGAGTGCTGGCGCTGTTCACTATAAGTGTACAGGCGCTGCAGAGAGTGCTGGTGCTGTTCACAGGTGCTGTAGAGAGAGCTGGCTCTGTTCACTATAAGTGTACAGGCACTGCAGAGAGTGCTGGCACTGTTCACTATAAGTGTATAGGCACTGCAGAGAGGGCTGGCTTTGTTCACTATAAGTGTATAGGCGCTGCAGACAGTGTTGGCTCTGTTCACTATAAGTGTACACTCTCTGTTCACTATAAGTGTACAGGCACTACAGAGAGTGTTGGCTCTGTTCACTATAAGTGTACACTCTCTGTTCACTATATGTGTACAGGCGCTGCAGAGTGTGCTGGCACTGTTCACTATAAGTGTACAGGCGCTGCAGAGAGTGCTGGCGCTGTTCACCATAACAGTACAGGCGCTGCAGAGAGTGCTGGCACTGTTCACTATAAGTGTACAGGCGCTGCAGAGAGTGTTGGCTCTGTTCACTATAAGTGTACAGGCGCTGCAGAGAGTGCTGGCACTGTTCACTATAAGTGTACAGGCGCTGCAGAGAGTGCTGGCTCTGCTCACTATAAGTGTACAGGCGCTGCAGAGAGTGCTGGCGCTGTTCACTATAAGTGTACAGGCGCTGCAGAGAGTGCTGGCTCTGTTCACTATAAGTGTACAGGCGCTGCAGAGAGTGCTGGCTCTGCTCACTATAAGTGTACAGGCGCTGCAGAGAGTGCTGGCGCTGTTCACTATAAGTGTACAGGTGCTGCAGAGAGTGCTGGCTCTGCTCACTATAAGTGTACAGGCGCTGCAGAGAGTGCTGGCGCTGTTCACTATAAGTGTACAGGTGCTGCAGAGAGTGCTGGCGCTGTTCACTATAAGTGTACCGTTGCTGCAGAGAGTGCTGGCTCTGTTCACTATAAGTGTACAGGCGCTGCAGAGAGTGCTGGCTCTGCTCACTATAAGTGTACAGGCGCTGCAGAGAGTGCTGGCGCTGTTCACTATAAGTGTACAGGTGCTGCAGAGAGTGCTGGCGCTGTTCACTATAAGTGTACAGCGCTGCAGAGAGTGCTGGCGCTGTTCACTATAAGTGTACCGTTGCTGCAGAGAGTGCTGGCTCTGTTCACTATAAGTGTACAGGCGCTGCAGAGAGTGCTGGCTCTGCTCACTATAAGTGTACAGGTGCTGCAGAGAGTGCTGGCGCTGTTCACTATAAGTGTACAGGTGCTGCAGAGAGTGCTGGCGCTGTTCACTATAAGTGTACAGCGCTGCAGAGAGTTATGGCTCTGTTCACTATAAGTGTACCGTTGCTGCAGAGAGTGCTGGCTCTGTTCACTATAAGTGTACAGGCGCTGCAGAGAGTGCTGGCGCTGTTCACTATAAGTGTACAGGCGCTGCAGAGAGTGTTGGCGCTGTTCACTATAAGTGTACCGTTGCTGCAGAGAGTGCTGGCTCTGTTCACTATAAGTGTACAGGCGCTGCAGAGAGTGCTGGCTCTGTTCACTATAAGTGTACAGGCGCTGCAGAGAGTGTTGGCGCTGTTCACTATAAGTGTACAGGCGCTGCAGACAGTGTTGGCACTGTACACTATAAGTGTACAGGAGCTGTAGAGAGTGCTGGCTCTGTTCACTATAAGTGTACAGGTGCTGCAGAGAGTGTTGGCGCTGTTCACTATAAGTGTACCGTTGCTGCAGAGAGTGCTGGCTCTGTTCACTATAAGTGTACCGTTGCTGCAGAGAGTGCTGGCTCTGTTCACTATAAGTGTACAGGCGCTGCAGAGAGTGTTGGCGCTGTTCACTATAAGTGTACAGGCGCTGCAGACAGTGTTGGCACTGTTCACTATAAGTTTACAGGAGCTGTAGAGAGTGCTGGCTCTGTTCACTATAAGTGTACAGGTGCTGCAGAGAGTGTTGGCACTGTTCACTATAAGTGTACCGTTGCTGCAGAGAGTGCTGGCTCTGTTCACTATAAGTGTACCGTTGCTGCAGAGAGTGCTGGCTCTGTTCACTATAAGTGTACAGGCGCTGCAGAGAGTGTTGGCGCTGTTCACTATAAGTGTACCGTTGCTGCAGAGAGTGATGGCTCTGTTCACTATAAGTGTACAGGCGCTTCAGAGAGTGCTGGCTCTGTTCACTATAAGTGTACAGGCGCTGCAGAGAGTGTTGGCGCTGTTCACTATAAGTGTACAGGCGCTGCAGACAGTGTTGGCACTGTTCACTATAAGTGTACAGGAGCTGTAGAGAGTGCTGGCTCTGTTCACTATAAGTGTACAGGTGCTGCAGAGAGTGTTGGCGCTGTTCACTATAAGTGTACCGTTGCTGCAGAGAGTGCTGGCTCTGTTCACTATAAGTGTACAGGCGCTGCAGAGAGTGCTGGCTCTGTTCACTATAAGTGTACAGGCGCTGCAGAGAGTGTTGGCGCTGTTCACTATAAGTGTACAGGCGCTGCAGACAGTGTTGGCACTGTTCACTATAAGTTTACAGGAGCTGTAGAGAGTGCTGGCTCTGTTCACTATAAGTGTACAGGTGCTGCAGAGAGTGTTGGCGCTGTTCACTATAAGTGTACAGGTGCTGCAGAGAGTGTTGGCGCTGTTCACTATAAGTGTACAGGCACTGCAGAGAGGGCTGGCTCTGTTCACTATAAGTGTACCGAGGCTGCAGAGAGTGTTGGCGCTGTTCACTATAAGTGTACAGGCGCTGCAGACAGTGTTGGCACTGTTCACTATAAGTTTACAGGAGCTGTAGAGAGTGCTGGCTCTGTTCACTATAAGTGTACAGGTGCTGCAGAGAGTGTTGGCGCTGTTCACTATAAGTGTACAGGTGCTGCAGAGAGTGTTGGTGCTGTTCACTATAAGTGTACAGGTGCTGCAGAGAGTGTTGGCGCTGTTCACTATAAGTGTACCGAGGCTGCAGAGAGTGTTGGCGCTGTTCACTATAAGTGTACAGGCGCTGCAGACAGTGTTGGCACTGTTTACTATGAGTGTAGAGGCGCTGCAGAGAGTGCTGGCTCTGTCCACTATAAGTGTACCGAGGCTGCAGAGAGTGTTGGTGCTGTTCACTATAAGTGTATAGGCGCTGCAGAGAGTGCTGGCGCTGTTCACTATAAGTGTACAGGTGCTGTAGAGAGTGCTGGCTCTGCTCACTATAAGTGTACAGGTGCTGCAGAGAGTGTTGGCTCTGTTCACTATAAGTGTACCGTTGCTGCAGAGAGTGCTGGCTCTGTTCACTATAAGTGTACAGGCGCTGCAGAGAGTGCTGGCGCTGTTCACTATAAGTGTACAGGCGCTGCAGAGAGTGCTGGCGCTGTTCACTATAAGTGTACCGTTGCTGCAGAGAGTGCTGGCTCTGTTCACTATAAATTTACAGGCGCTGTAGAGAGTGCTGGCTCTGTTCACAGGTGCTGTAGAGAGTGCTGGCTCTGTTCACTATAAGTGTACAGGCGCTGCAGAGAGTGCTGGCTCTGTTCACTGTAAGTGTAAAGGTGCTGCAGAGAGTGCTGTCGCTGTTCACTATAAATGTACAGGTGCTGTAGAGAGTGCTGGCTCTGTTTACTATAAGTGTATAGGCACTGCAGAGAGTGCTGGCACTGTTCACTATAAGTTTACAGGAGCTGTAGAGAGTGCTGGCTCTGTTCACTTTAAGTGTATAGGCACTGCAGAGAGTGCTGGCGCTGTTCACTATAAGTGTACACTCTCTATTCACTATATGTGTACAGGCGCTGCAGAGTGTGCTGGCACTGTTCACTATAAGTGTATAGGCGTTGCAGACAGTGTTGGCTCTGTTCACTATAAGAGTACAGGTGCTGCAGAGAGTGCTGGCACTGTTCACTATAAGTGTATAGGCGCTGCAGACAGTGTTGGCTCTGTTCACTATAAGAGTACAGGCGATGTAGAGAGTGCTGGCTCTGTTCATAATAGTGTACAGGTGCTGCAGAGAGTGCTGGCTCTGTTCACTATAAGTGTACACTCTCTGTTCACTATATGTGTACAGGCGCTGCAGAGAGTGCTGGCACTGTTCACTATAAGTGTCACAGCGTTGCAGAGAGTGCTGGCTCTGTTCACTATAAGTGTACAGGCGCTGCAGAGAGTGCTGGCTCTGTTCACTATAAGTGTACAGGCGCTGCAGAGAATGCTGGCGCTGTTCACTATAAGTGTACAGGCGCTGCAGAGAGTGCTGGCGCTGTTCACTATAAGTGTACAGGTGCTGCAGAGAGTGCTGGCGCTGTTCACTATAAGTGTACAGGCGCTGCAGAGAGTGCTGGTGCTGTTCACAGGTGCTGTAGAGAGAGCTGGCTCTGTTCACTATAAGTGTACAGGCACTGCAGAGAGTGCTGGCACTGTTCACTATAAGTGTATAGGCGCTGCAGACAGTGTTGGCTCTGTTCACTATAAGTGTACACTCTCTGTTCACTATAAGTGTACAGGCACTACAGAGAGTGTTGGCTCTGTTCACTATAAGTGTACACTCTCTGTTCACTATATGTGTACAGGCGCTGCAGAGTGTGCTGGCACTGTTCACTATAAGTGTACAGGCGCTGCAGAGAGTGCTGGCGCTGTTCACTATAACAGTACAGGCGCTGCAGAGAGTGCTGGCACTGTTCACTATAAGTGTACAGGCGCTGCAGAGAGTGTTGGCTCTGTTCACTATAAGTGTTCAGGCGCTGCAGAGAGTGCTGGCACTGTTCACTATAAGTGTACAGGCGCTGCAGAGAGTGCTGCCTCTGTTCACTATAAGTGTACAGGCGCTGCAGAGAGGCTCTGTTCACTATAAGTGTACAGGCGCTGCAGAGAGTGTTGGCTCTGTTCACTATAAGTGTACAGGCGCTGCAGACAGTGCTGGCTCTGCTCACTATATGTGTACACTCTCTGTTCACTATATGTGTACAGGCGCTGCAGAGAGTGCTGGCGCTGTTCACTATAAGTGTACAGGCGCTGCAGAGAGTGCTGGTGCTGTCCACTATAAGTGTACAGGCACTGTAGAGAGTGTTGGCTCTGTTCACTATAAGTGTACAGGCGCTGCAGAGAGTGCTGGCGCTGTTCACTATAAGTGTACAGGCGCTGCAGAGAGTGCTGGCTCTGTTCACTATAAGTGTGCAGGCACCTGCAGAGAGTGCTGGCGCTGTTCACTATAAGTGTACAGGCGCTGCAGAGAGTGCTGGCTCTGTTCACTATAAGTGTGCAGGCACCTGCAGAGAGTGCTGGCACTGTTCACAATAAGTGTACAGGCGCTGCAGAGAGTGCTGGCGCTGTTCACTACTAGTGCAGAGGCACTGCAGAGAGTGCTGGCTCTGTTCACTATAAGTGTACAGCACTGCAGAGAGTGTTGGCTCTGTTCACTATAAGTGTACCATCGCTGCAGAGAGTGCTGGCTCTGTTCCCTATAAGTGTACAGGCGCTGCAGAGAGTTATGGCACTGCTCACTATAAATGTACAGGCACTGCAGAGAGTGTTGGCTCTGTTCACTATAAGTGTACCGAGGCTGCAGAGAGTGCTGGCTCTGTTCACTATAAGTGTACAGGCGCTGCAGAGAGTGCTGGCTCTGTTCACTATAAGTGTACAGGAACTGCAGAGAGTGCTGGCTCTGTTCACTATAAGTGTATAGTCGCTGCAGAGAGTGCTGGCTCTGTTCACTATAAGTGTATAGGCGCTGTATAGGCGCTGCAGAGAGTGCTGGCTCTGTTCACTATAAGTGTACCGTTGCTGCAGAGAGTGCTGGCTCTGTTCACTATAAGTGTACAGGCGCTGCAGAGAGTGCTGGCTCTTTCACTAATAGTGTAGAGGCACTGCAGAGAGTGCAGGTTCTTTTCACTACTAGTGCAGAGGTGCTGCAGGGAGTGCTGGCTCTTTCACTAATAGTGTAGAGGTGCTGCAAGGAGTGCTGGCTCTTTCACTAATAGTGTAGAGGCACTGCAGAGAGTGCTGGCACTATTCACTACTAGTGTAGAGGTACTGCAGAGAGTACTGACACTGTTCACTAATAGTGTAGAGGCACTGCAGAGAGTACTGACTCTGTTCACTACTAGTGTACTGACACTGCAGCGAGTGCTCCCACTAATCCTTACTAGGTTAGTGGCACTGTTGAGAGAGCTGGCTTTGTTCACTACTAGTGGAGCAGCACTGTACACAGTGTTCGCACTGTTCACTGCTAGTGTACTGGCTCTGGAGAGAGGGCTAGTACTGTTCACTACTAGTAGTGTATAGCACTGCAGAGAAGTGCTGGCACTGTCACTACTAGTATAACAGCACTGCAGAGAAGTACTGGTGCTGTTGACTACTAGTGTATAGGCACTGCAGAGAGTGCTGGCACTGCTTAGTACTAGTGTTGAGACACAGCAGAGAAGTGGTGATACTGTCCTCTCCTAGCATAACAATCCTGCTGTGAGCGCGGGTACTGTCCAGTTACAAGGTCAGTGACCCTGAGGAAAAAGATTTATACTGTCCATTCCTAGCATAGCAGCCTTGCAGTAACCTGCTAGTACTAGCCTGTTACGTCAGACTGGAAGGAGGAATATCTCATCAAGATCCTCAAAGAAAGGTGACCAGAGTATCTGGGAAAGTGTTCAACTGAGTCATCCTGAATAGAATGAAGGAACACCAGCAAGCTGGCTGGCACTAAGGTAGATCCTGCACAGACAAGATTGCAACCCTGAGCATTGCCAATGAGCAGCGGATGGAATAAAAGTCCCCTCTCTATGTCAACTTCATGAATTATGAGAAGGCATTGGATATCATGGACAGAGAGACCCTTTTGAAACTCCTCCACCACTGTGGACCCAAACTCGTAAGAATCATCAGGAATTCTTATGGCCTGCAAGATAGTCCATGGAGGACAACTCACAGAAGCATTTCAAGTAAGAAACGGAGTCCACCAGAGTTGTTTACTCTGGCTTTTTCTCTTACTACTAGCAACAGACTGCGTCATGAAGACATCCACAGCAGGGAGAAGAAATGGAATCAAGTGGATACCTTGAACACAGCTTGATGACCTGGACTTTGCAGACAACCTGGCCTTACTCGCCCATACCCATCTGCAGATGCAAGAGAAGACCGACAAGGTGGCAGCCACGTCAGCACAACTTAGCCTCAACATCGACAGGAGAAAAACCGAGATCCTGAAGGCTAACATGGCCAGTACAAATGCAGCCACTCTTTCAGGTGATGCACTGGAAGAGGTTGAGACGGTCAAATACATCATTGAAGTCACCTGTTACTATCGGGTTAAGACATTCTTTTCTAGTCAGTTGCTTTAAGTGCTTTAGTAGAGTTGTTTGGGTCCACATTTCGTGTACCTTGTCTGGAGGAAGATTAAGATTATGCATTGAGTTTCCAGTGCCATGACGTGTTCAGACTCAGTGAACTTTCGCTGTCCTTAAAATTTGAGGATTCATGATACTAGGATGGCTAAGCCCCATACAGTCTTCCATTCTCAACTGGTTGGCAGGCTTACTCCATGTATAATGGAAATGCGATCTGATCTCATGACCGAGAAACCTGTAAACATACCATCTCACGTTTGATTAAATACGTTTTTGCATTAATTTGTGCATCTTGGCTGCCTAAATTGACAAAAGAGAGCAAAGATGGAAAGGATATGTTAGGTGATTCTTCTTTCCAGTTCACACTGTTAACCTAAACTTGTGTAGTTATGGTCTTCCTTTAGGAATTGACTAGGTGAATGAAGGATGCCAACCTGACCTGCTGCAGACCTTTCTCCCTGCCGATCCAGAGCTTACAGTGGTGGCAGACCCATCATCTCTGGGTTGGAGAGGTCACTTGGACAAGGTAGAGATCAGAAGCCAATTGCGTTTGATGCAGCAGACTCCACATAAATCTTCTGAAGCGGTATGCCATCCAGATGGTCCTCCAGGCCTTTCTACCTTCTGTCAGTAGTACCTTTATTTAGGTTCTGATGGACAACAAAACCTCCATGTGAAATCACAGCATACAGAGTGGTGTGTGGGTCACACTTGCTGTGCCAGGAGATACAAACTGTGGCACTGGCTGGACTTTCAGGGGATATCCCTGATTAACTGCCATCTGGCAGGCTCCCTAAATTCCAGGGTAAATTAACTTATCAGGAGTCACCTAGCTGACTATGAGAGGCATCTGCATGCTGAAGTAATTTAAAGTGACAATGCACAGTGGGGCCTGCCTTGCATAGATCTGTTTACTACTGCTGAAAATGCTCCCTTTTGTGCCTTGTTTTCTCTAGGTCAAGCATAGCAACACGCAAGCACTGCTTTTCCGACGTGTTATCTATTTGGGCTTTTAACCACGCCTGTCACAATCGCTCGTTCTGGGCAGTGTCATAGACAAGCAGGGTGGCAGAGATCCCAACGTCAAGGCAAGAATCGGCAAAGCAAGGGCTTCCTTCATTCAGCTAAAGAAGATCTGGAGATCCAAGGACCTAACACTGCAAACAAAGGTCAGGCCTTTAACACAAACGTAAAATCAGTTCTCCTGTATGGAGCTCAAACTTGGAGGACAAAAGTAACCACCACCATCAAAGTCCAGACCTTCATCAACACCTGTCTTAGGAAAATCCTCCAAATCTGCTGATCAAACACCTTCAGCAACCTTGATCTGTGGCAGCAGACCTTCTAACTCCCTGCTCATGAAGTAATCTTGCAAAGATGCTCAGGCTCGATAGGTCACACCCTGCGCCAAGGCCTTCGACTGCACGGAGGAGGGTTACACCGGCAGACGGACTGAAAGAAGGGCCCAGGACAGAGGTGGCTGGGGAGTCCTGGTCCTTTACCCCCAGGAGGGGGTATAGTAGGCGTAAGTAAGTTAGTCACTAGGTATTCTTCAACACAACACGAGTTTCCACAAGATGAATTTTTAATGCAAATAAAATCAGCCTGTTTAAGAACATGGGGCCAGATGTACAAAGCTTATTAGCAGTTGCAAACGGTCCGATTCGACGAATCGGGCCATTTGACACCGCCAAAAAGCTGTTTGGTATGTGCAAAGGCTTTATTTGCGTTTCTGTAACCTATTACCGAATCGCAAATAGAGTTTTCGATTCGGTATTAGGAAGGGGCGTGTTTAGGACGTCCCTTCCGAATACCGAATTGAAAAGGTGTGTGAATGTTTTGCAATTTAAATGCAGTCGCAAAACTTTTGCATTTTACCACCAACTCCGAATTGGTGGTTAACCCATTTATAAATGGGAAGGTTTCCCCAAGGCACCCCTTCCCCTTTTAGAATGGATGCATTTTTTCAAAAGGAGCCAGCTGTCCCGCAACTCTTAAAAAATGTAAATAAAACTTTCAATTTTTTCTTCTTGAAATGCATCCCATTTTCCTTTAGGGGCAACGGGATGCGTTTTAAAAAAAAGATTGCTTTATTGAAAAGCAATCACAGACACGGTGGTCTGCTGACCCCAGCATTCCACCATCCCTGTGATTTTTGCCATTCCCAATGGGTTGCAAACCGAGACCTACCTCATAAATATTATTGAGTAGGTCTATCTGTGACCCACTGGGAATCACAATAAGTGTGAAAGACACTTCTGTACATATGTGTTTGCGATTACCAAATAGCGAATTGCAAAAAATGTGCTGTTTGTTATTCGCATACACTAACTTTTGCACATCTGGCCTATTAATCTTCGTGTAGACAGAAGAGTATGTGTAGGAAGATGAATCCTTGGTGTAGAGAGAAGAGTATGTGTAAGAAGATGAAACCTTCGTTTAGAGAGAGGGTATGTGTAAGGAGATTAATCTTTCACGTAGACAGAAGACTGTGTAAGAAGATGAATCATTCGTGTAGACAGAAGATTATGTGTAAAAAGATGAATCCTTCGTGTAGACAGAAGAGTATGTGTAAGAAGATGAATCCTCGCGATAGATCAATTGAGACTGAGAAAAAAAATCTTAATGCAGATAAAAGGAGTCTAAAGATGGATTTTTAGGCAGATATAGTGAGTCTGCATAAGTATATGCATTCGTAATGTAGGAAGATGAATAAATAACTTCAAGTAACATGGTGCTTCCTTAATGTACATAAAATAGGTCTGCGCCAGAAAATGGACCATAATGAGCATACGTATCTACGCAAAAAGATAGATTCTGAGTGTACGTGGAATGAGTCTCTGCAAGAAGATGAACCTTAAATGTTCCGAAAATGAGATGGATTTTTTTTGTGAATTCAGGAAGATGGGCCCCTGGAGCCCTGAAGGAAGCAGGGCCAGCGATTCACCACCCCCGCTGGCATGTGGTCCTGGGGTCTGCCCCTGCTAGGCCTACCTCCCAGCACCCATCTCTGTGCGGGCGGGAGTGGCGCTATGCAGGGGCGCGTGAATGGCCCCATTGTGACCCCCCCCCCCCCCCCCCCCACCGCACGAGGAGCCGTGATGAGACCACCCCACCTCCGGGGACCTCTGCAAAGAAACGCGGCACAAAAATAATGCGAATACCTCGGGATAACTGGACCGGCCCCCAGGCGCCCACCCATCCCTGCGGCCGGTGCCCAGCCAGCGTGGGTGCCAAGACAAAGGGGGCATTCAGCACCCCAGGGCAGAGTGTACTATTGTGCAACGAGCGACCAAGGCAGCTGCTGTTTACACACATCCCATGGTGCAGGGGAGGGGTCCAGGGCACTGGGACATCATCAGCAGACCTAAGCCTCTGGAAGGTCAGGCAGGGCTGGAGCAGAGTCACCCACATGGCATGTAAACATAGGGTAAACAGAGGGTCAGTGCATTTGCTGCAGTAAATGTGGTGAAGCGGCAAGTCCCTGACTTGAGTCTCAGTGAGAGACTGGTGGATTCCCTCATTCACTCTCAAATAACACTCGTTTGAACGCTGCACTTTGTAACTATCAGTATCAGAAGTGACGTCTTGAGGGGTCGATAAAATGAGTGTTGCACACATAAGTAGCTGTAACTCCTTCCTTTACCCTCTGTGGAGGATCACACGTTCTCTACTGTTTACAACACCTAGACGTCTCCACATAATGTGGCCATCTGCTCTGCAGCTTGGCCTGACACTAACCCCGCCCCATCACTGCACCTCAATAATTCAACTACAGCAGTCAAAATGTCACTTTCTTCAGAATATGCTAAATACATGCAGATTAATTAATCAAATGCGAAGCATTGCATGATGGGTACGCGCTCGCCTTTTATTTTTTTTAACAAAACCCGAGACAAAGTGTTTTTTTTTTAAAGAGAAAATAAAGAGAGGTTGTTGGGGTGAGGTGGTGCTGAAGTTGGGGCCGGGGTAATGTGCGTCGTCAAACCGTATGTCATCATGACTGAGGAGGGATTTGAGCTACAGAGGGTAGGAAAATGTTATTCATACTTTATCCATCCTTGTCTTGGGTTGGGTGACTGTTCAATGAGCGGTTAGCGAGGACAGTACTGCTGACACGGGACAACACTGCTAGCATCACCAGGATATTATCCTGATATGGTGCAATTTTTGGAATACACCCACATTTCAATAAAGTATAAAACAGAATAAAAATAAGCTAGATATGTTAAAAATATACTTAATTGAACAGAAGCACGGCGATGATAATCGCATTTTACACATGCTTTGAACGTTCTATTTTCATCTGGGCAACCCTTCCTTCACCATCTCGCCAGCTTTCCCACACACTGCTCAGCCCGTTCATTGTTTACACCCCTCCCTGCTCAGCTCGTTCCTTAGTTACACAAGTTCCTGCTCATCCCATTCCTTAGTTACACCAGTCCCTGCTCAGCCCGTTCCTTAGTTACACCAGTCCCTGCTCAGCTCGTTCCTTAGTTACACAAGTTCCTGCTCATCCCATTCCTTAGTTACACCAGTCCCTGCTCAGCCCGTTCCTTAGTTACACCAGTCCCTGCTCAGCTCGTTCCTTAGTTACACCAGTTCCTGCTCATCCCATTCCTTAGTTACACCAGTCCCTGCTCAGCCCGTTCCTTAGTTACACCAGTCCCTGCTCAGCCCGTTCCTTAATTACACCACTCCCGGCTCAGCCCATTCCTTAGTTACACTAGTCCCTGCTCAGCCCGTTCCTTAGTTACACCAGTCCCTGCGCAGCCCATTCCTTAGTTACACCAGTCCCCACTGAGCACATTCCTTAGTTACACCAGCCCCCACTGAGCCCATTCCTTAGTTACACCAGTCCCTGCGCAGCCCATTCCTTAGTTACACCAGTCCCTGCGCAGCCCATTCCTTAGTTACACCAGACCCCGCTGAGCGCATTCCTTAGTTACACCAGTCCCTGCGCAGCCCATTCCTTAGTTACACCAGTCACTGCGCAGCCCATTCCTTAGTTACACCAGTCCCTGCGCAGCCCATTCCTTAGTTACACCAGTCCCTGCGCAGCCCATTCCTTAGTTACACCAGTCCCTGCGCAGCCCATTCCTTAGTTACACCAGTCCCTGCTCATCCCATTACTTAGTTACAGGAGTCCCCACTCAGCCTTTCCAATAGTTACACCAGTCCCCGTTCAGCTTGTTTACACCCCTCCCTGCTTAGCTCGTTCCTTAGTTACACCAGTCACCACTCAGTCCATCACTGTTTACCCCACTCCCCGTTCAGTCCACACCTGTTACACCAGTCCTTGCTCAGCTCATTTCCTTAACTACACACTCCCTGCTCAGCCTGCTACTTGGTTACACCAGTCCCCACTCAGTCTGTTCTTTGGTTACACCAGCCACTGCGCAGCCAATTCCTTGGTTACACAGGTCCCTGCTCAGCTCATTCATTGGTTAGACCAGTCCCTGCTCTGCCCGTTCCTTAGTTACACCAGCCCCGCTGAGCCCATTCCTTAGTTACACCAGTCCCTGCGCAGCCCGTTCCTTAGTTACACCAGCCCCCGTTAAGCCCATTCCTTAGTTACACCAGTCCCTGCTCAGCCCGTTCCTTACTTACACCAGTCCCTGCGCACCCCGTTCCTTAGTTACACCAGTCCCCACTGAGCACATTCCTTAGTTACACCAGCCCCCGCTGAGCCCATTCCTTAGTTACACCAGTCCCTGCGCAGCCCATTCCTTAGTTACACCAGTCCCTGCGCAGCCCGTTCCTTACTTACACTAGTCCCTGCGCACCCCGTTCCTTAGTTACACCAGTCCCCACTGAGCACATTCCTTAGTTACACCAGCCCCCGCTGAGCCCATTCCTTAGTTACACCAGTCCCTGCGCAGCCCATTCCTTAGTTACACCAGTCTCTGCGCAGCCCATTCCTTAGTTACACCAGTCCCTGCGCAGCCCGTTCCTTAGTTACACCACTCCCGGCTCAGCCCATTCCTTAGTTACACCACTCCCCGCTCAGCCCATTCCTTAGTTACACCAGTCCCTGCACAGCCCATTCCTTAGTTACACCAGTCCCTGCTCTGCCCGTTCCTTAGTTACACCAGTGCCTGCTCTGCCCGTTCCTTAGTTACACCAGTCCCTGCACAGCCCATTCCTTAGTTACACCAGTCCCTGCTCTGCCCGTTCCTTAGTTACACCAGTCCCTGCACAGCCCGTTCCTTAGTTACACCAGACCCTGTTCAGCCCATTCCTTAGTTACACCAGTCCCTGCTCTGCCCGTTCCTTAGTTACACCAGTCCCTGCTCTGCCCGTTCCTTAGTTACACCAGTCCCTGCACAGCCTATTCCTTAGTTACACCAGTCCCTGCTCTGCCCGTTCCTTAGTTACACCAGTCCCTGCACAGCCCGTTCCTTAGTTACACCAGACCCTGTTCAGCCCATTCTTTAGTTACACCAGTCCCTGCACAGCCCGTTCCTTAGTTACACCAGACCCTGTTCAGCCCATTCCTTAGTTACACCACTCCCGGCTCAGCCCATTCCTTAGTTACACCAGTCCCTGCGCAGCTCGTTCCTTAGTTACACCAGCCCCCGCTCAGCCCATTCCTTAGTTACACCAGTCCCTGCACAGCCCATTCCTTAGTTACACCAGACTCCGTTCAGCCCATTCCTTAGTTACACCAGTCCCTGCGCAGCCCATTCCTTAGTTACACCAGCCCCCGCTGAGCCCATTCCTTAGTTAGACCAGTCCCTGCGCAGCCCATTCCTTAGTTACAGCAGTCCCTGCGCAGCCCGTTCCTTAGTTACACCAGTCCCGGCTCAGCCCATTCCTTAGTTACACCAGTCCCCACTGAGCACATTCCTTAGTTACACCAGCCCCCGCTGAGCCCATTCCTTAGTTAGACCAGTCCCTGCGCAGCCCATTCCTTAGTTACAGCAGTCCCTGCGCAGCCCGTTCCTTAGTTACACCAGTCCCTGTACCAAGCACGCAACACCCATTGGTCTAAGAGGACTTCAGCCCCTCCCACAGTTTCTGTGGATAGGGCTGGCTGGGCTGGTGCTGCCGGTTGGAAGGTCAGCTAGCATTCTGCCTGTCCTGGTAATGTCTTCTACAGGCTTAAGCAAACCTGCAGTCTGTTTCTTTTGAATGCTGTCCATGAAGTTGGGTGATGTGTTGTCAGTGCTCAATTGTTTCTGTTCAGAAATAACGAGCAATACCTTAGGACAGTTTAAGTGCATGGGTACAAGTGTGAAATCACAGCAGGGTCGAAACCCACCGTTGAGAAACACCTCATCATGTGCATAAAAACAACGGGGGTGCCCAGTGCTTAATTTGTAAATTAAGAGGTGCCGGTGCTCAAAGCCCTTCTCTTAAACACGAGGGTGCGGTCATTAAATCTGCCAGCACTAAATACTGAGGCAGGGTAACCCTGAAGCCACCTCGGGCCTCTTCAATCCGTTTACGGCCACCCCTGCCCCTTCAGCTCATCCTGCAACTTTCTACTTTCTCCCTTTATGACCCTTATTAGTTTTTCCTTCTTCCGTCTTTCACATATCTGTCTTTTGCTCGCAGCAAATGCTTGAGGCCGAAGAATAAGCCCCGGCCCGCACAAATAAGTGCCGGTGCTGAGCACCGGAACAACAAGCACAAATTAAGCACTCGGGGTGCCCCGCAACACCCCTTTGCAACAAAGTGCAAATTAAAAAGGGCCCATTACAAGTTCATAGACGGTCAGTGCTGAGTAATTTATGCTTTTCAAAGGAAAAAAATAAATAAAGGTAAAAATACTGCAACAGTGATTTGTTTTATTTGTTTAAATTGTTATGATGTCATTCAAAATACACAATGCAGAGCGGAAGCAATAGTTCATTCTTGCATAGGGTTAAAAAAATAAAATTAAATACGCTCTGTTTAATACATGATACATACCTTTATTCAGGTAGCTATATGTGCTAATATGTGCCCTCTGAAAAATATTTTTAACATGCTCCTCTTTTGATCCTCGGCAGGGTAATTCTGCAGTTCGCCTTCTGATATTAATACAGTAGATATCACTGATTTGACTACACTGACCATTTACAGACTTGTACAAATGCAAATTGTAGTGTGGCAAGGCTCAGGAGAAACAATATGTATATATAGTGGGATTTAGCGTTTCCTGTGATTGATGCACTGAATAAAGCAGACGATAAATATACCTTCCTTCCTCGTTTTTCGGATGGTGATTGATGGGAGGTAGCAATATGGTGCAGTTGGTTCGATGAGTAGTATTCATTGTTTCACAAGAATATACATATATATAAATAAATATATATATATATGTGTATATATATATATATATGTGTATATATATATATATAAAAAACCTAGTGGCGGTCGCCACTAGGTGAGTATAGTTATGATCTAGTTTCTATAGAAAAAGTGTTTTTTGTTTTGCTAATAACTTTAAAGCCGTATGATGAATCTTCACGAAATTGTCAAAACTTATACTTTGTTAAGTTCAGCTTCTGTTTTGAAAGTTTCTAGGTGATCTATCAAGCGGGAAAGCCGAGGAAAAAGGTGGGTCCCAAAAAGTGTTTCCCCTATTCAGTTTTCCATAGGACCTTTAGAAACACCTACAGCCTGAACCACTGAACGGAATTACACAAAATTTGGCACAAAGGTAGTTTCTATTGCGCAGATCGCGCTTTTTGGTGTAAATCCGTCCAGTAGTTTTGGAGTAATTTAAAGTAAAATATCCACAGGGGATCCACTCACCACAGGAAGAATCTGATTGGCTCACCACAACCGGGCAGAAAAGTTGTGCCCACCATTTTGTTTGTCGCATCGGCTCGGAGGTGGGAAAAGAAGAGAGAAATAACAAATAAGGGATCAGAATACAGGTATCCTGACACCATAGGACACATAAAGTGGGGACCACTCATGGGCAAAGATTGCCCTATTATTTTTTTTTCCATCCGATTCGTGAATCCGCAGATCCATGGATGGATCCACGGATCCTGGATATGCAAATCCAGAGAAAAAAACTGAAAAAAACCCAAAACACCTTCTGTATCCATATTCATGCTACGCATGGCCGAAGGGCGTGCACAGCTTGGGTAGGCATGGATGCAGAAGGGTTGGCCGTCAGGCCTGGCCATCCAGGCCCTGTGGCCAAACCCCACTGCACATGGGCTTTGGCCATGCCTGGTGCTGCTTATATTCACGTCTGTGCATGCTAAAAAAACACAGAAATTCACTGAAAAATCAAAGCTTACAGGGAGGTTATAGTTAGGTTTTAAATTTACTCACACAAAAGCTTAGAAATTCCTCATTTATAGTTAGAGTTATTTCAAGTAACTGTGACTGGCGCCCTAAGGTAGCTTAACTTGTGAATATGCCGTGCGCAGCTAATTACTCCATATTACTCCATATTTTATATCACTGATGACACCTTCCTTGGCATCTTTGATATTATCACTGTATCATTTGCAATAAAATTATTGATTAAAAAACTGTGCATGGCGAGAGTGGGAGTTATAGTTACCTTAGGGCGTGAGTTTTAGATATTTGAAATAACTCTAACTATAACTGCTTTAATTTTAAGGTTTTGTGCGAAATTCAGAACGTAACTGTAACGTCCCCGTAACGCTGCTACCCAGGGAGGGTGGAGCGTCAACCGGCGGAGCACACCGGCAATAATGTCATAGCAAACGAAGAACTATGCTCACTCAGGAAGATAGTAGTAGGGATTTACTCCAAACACAGCGCGTTTCGGCTGACTCCACTGTCTTGATCACCTATATATACATATATGTATATTTCTTAACTGATTAATCAAAGGTACACACAAAGTTCAAGGTTAAATCGGCTATGGAATACAGCACCAAACAAAAGTATAAAGCACATCAGTTAAGGTAATTTCATTACAAAAATTAAATCAAAGCGTTAGAACTCTTCCTAAATAATGTACTACGTGTGGTCAGTCAAATTGAGGGCTTTGTATAAACATAGGATGTGATTTATTAGAAAGTTCTTTAGCTGATGTAGGGGCATAACTATATTCTGTTTGCGCCGAATTTGCTTCTTTTTTTTAATGAAAATTTGGCGCAAACGTATCTCCATATTTATATTTTGATGCTAGACCTGTCTAGCATCAAAATATAGGAGTTAACGTCAATTTATGGATGTGTGAACCCATCTTGCATCAATGAGATGCAAGGCAGGTGTTCCCGTCCAAAAAATTACTCTAAGCCCGTAGCGCCATATTTATCCTTCTGAGCAAAAATGGTGCACGGGTGAGAGGCGGCCCTAACTAACGGCACTAAGCCTGCTTAGTGCCATTATTTAACACCTGGGTCAGACCAGGTGTTACGGGACCTGTAGACCCATTTCCATGGTCAAACACAGGTGGCCCACAGGTGCCTAACCCAAGCCCCAGGAACACCCCCACCCACACCAGAGGATGGGGGACCCCATTCCAGCTAGGTAGGGTAAGTATTGGTAGATATTTTTATTTTTGTTTTAAAGTGCCATTTGGGTTCAACAAAGGGCCCCGTGCAATCCACTGGGTCCAATGGCCATGCCCAGAGGACACTGGTCCCCTGTGCTGGTCATTAGGGTTGTGGGCATGGCTCCTGTCTTTTCTAAGACAGTAGTCATGTGTTTGGTGGTTGTGCACCAGGAAATGGTGCTGGTCTGGTTAGAGGCATTTTTTTGCCTCTAATCTGGCTACCATCATTTTCTGACGCACAACCCCTTCCTTCCCTACCACCACCCCACCCTGCTAGCGTCTTCTTATGAGATGCTAGCCCATGTTTAGTGGCGGCTTGCGCCATTCAATATGTACGATGCCCAGCTGGCGTTGTTAAATGACGCAATCTGGTGCTAATCTTTTTGCCCCAAAACTAAGTTAGCGCAGTTTTTCAGCAAAAAGTATAAATATGGACCTTGGGGACATATTTATACTCTGCACTGAGGTTGCATAATGTTTTTGATGTTATTTCAGCGCAAACATAACTCCATATTTATCTTTTGACGCTAGACCCGCCTAGCGTCAAAATATTGGCGTTAAAGTAGTTTTTTCCCTGCAGAAAACTACCTTGCGTCAATGAGATGCAAGGTAGGCGTTACCGGGCAAAAACGGACTCTAAGGCCTATGCGTCTTATTTATCCTCCCGTGCAAAATGGTGCACAGGAGGGCAGCGGGCCTAAATAATGGCACTAAGCTTGCTCAGGGCAGACGTTAGGGGACCTGTGGGCCTATTTCCTTGGTGGACCACCATGGAATAACTCCACAGGTGCCATCCCCAGGCCCCAAGGACACCCCTACCCACACCAGAGGGACAGCAGAGGATGGGGGACCCCGTCCCAGGTAAGTATAGGTAAGTAGAGGTAAGTATTTTTTGATTTTTTTAAAAGTGCCATTGGGGCCCTGAAATGGGCCCCCATACATGGCACTGGGTGCAATGGCCATGCCCAGGGGACCGCTGTTCTCTGTGCTGGCCATTGGGGTGGTTGCCATGACTCCTGTCATTTATAAGACAGGAGTCATGTAGTATCGTAGGTTTAGCGTTAAGAAATGATGCTAGGCTGGTTAGAGTCATCTTTTTTTACTCTAACCAGCCTAACGTCATTTTTTGGTGCAACCCCCCCCCTTCTCCCATACCGCCACCCCCACCCAGCTAACTTAATTCTCCATGACATTAGTACACCCTTTGCGCCAGATTGCGATATTCCATAAATAAGACACCCGGCCGGCATCTTGGATTGGCGCTAGTCGGCTGTATACTTTTTGACGCTAAACTGCCTAAGCACAGTTTAGCGTCAAAATGTATAAATCAGGGTCTTAGTGTTATAGTCTACACCCAACAGGCTCCTAATTCCTCTTCTATTGTTGGCCATGCATCAACAGCATCTACGCTTATGGCATTTACTTCTCACCTGTGGCTGAGGCAACTGCTTCCACTGGCATACCAAGGATCCAGGACAACGACACACCAGACTGCATGTATGATCTTTTATGGGTTGCTGACCTGATTTCTGGATATTTATATTCATTGCCAGACACCGTTCGTGGAGACACAGGAAGTACAGGAGCAGGTTAAGGTGCACAATATATTTGCCACAGGTTTAAATACATAATCATTTTGTTTTATACCTAACCTTGTGATACTTGCAGGTAGACATAGTCTTAAGTCCTCGCTCTCTCATCAGTATGTTGTGGTTCCTCTGTCCTGATCGTGGGTGGGGCCCACCATACTTTCATGTTGCTTTTGAAGCCATTGGGTAGAAGATCAGTGTGTGCGGTCTCCCTGGAACAGACAAGTGGAACTCAATGGGGCCTTTTTGTATTTATCTGGCTTCTTCAAGTCACAGTTCACTTTTTGGCTGGTGCAGTGTGCTCCGATGACAGGCAATTACAATCTACTTACAGGCTGGTGCAGGTGGGTCCCATGACAAGGTAGTTACAGCCCATCTGTGGGCCAATGTAGACAGATCCCAAAGGGAAGGCAATTGCAGCCCACCTCTTAGCCTTTGGCAGGTGGGTCCAGAAGCAACAGACCAGCAGACCAACGGCTGAAAGAGTAGCTTCTGGCTTTGCTCTCTCAAGCAGTCCACTTTTTCTGGGTATTCCACAGGCCAAGAAAATGCTGGGCTTCCTCTACCAGAATAGTTGCTCCTCTTTCAGGGTCCGGGATATTCATCCCTGTCTCAGGAGGCAGGCATGTTTCTAGACACTCAGCAGACTCCCAGCACCTTCAGCAGAAAGTGCAGACCTCCGGCAATATCCTGCACCTCCCTTAGACTGGCTGTAAGGTAGGCACCAGCCCTCGTCACACAGCAGTCCTTAAAGTACTCTGCAGTGCCTTCTTTACCTTCGTCATGAAGAAATGGAACAAGGTGGGATAGTTTGGTTCCCACTTTTATACACATCTTCCAGACAGGACATGTGGATCCACTGACTCAACCTTCAGAACGAGTTTGGCTTGATTCTCTTTGAAGGTGTAATTCAATTGCTGCTCTCTACACCCAATATTTATGCAAAGTGATGCTTCTCAAATCAAGTCGCAATGGGGCTGTCTCCAAGCTGAAGCACCCACAATAAGACCACAGTGATGTGTGAGATTTGTCTATCACCAGACTTTCTGACCGCTAGTCAGTGGTAGATAAAAAGGCAACTCTGAACTAGAAACCTTTCCATCTTGCACTGTGGAAAATGTAGTCCCACCATTCAATTCTAGCATCAACTAATCAGCCAGCAGTCCTTTGCTTACAAAGTGTTAACTGAATTTCTATAGGCAGCCCTTTCTCCATCGTCCTCTGTTAAGTGACTAGATGTACATTAAAAGAAAAAAGGGTAACTGGTTGAGACGATGAAACCCTATTCAAGCAGCAACCCCAATTCTTGTCAGGGTGAAGTCACAAGCACCAAATTAACCTGTGCTCAACCCTCTAGTGGCTTGGCACAGAAGAGTTAGGCTTAACTTAGAGGCAATGTGTAAACTATTTGTTCAATACTTCAAACAATAAATAATGTGAAACCTCAACAACAGAAGAATCCCACACCAAACTAAAAACATAGCGTAAATGTTAATAAATAAAACAAGACAAAAACAACAAAAATACAATCAGTAGAGCCGGAAATATACAGGTCTAAAGATTTTAGGGAAAATAGCACCAAAAAACATAAAAGTGCCAGCTGTGGATATCTGGTTGCAGGAGACTGGGACAGTCACAAGGTCAGGTGACTGAGTTGGAGCACAGATTGGCTACAGGGACCCAGTTAGGCCCGCTGAACAACAGTACCTGAAATCCTAGTTGCAGACAGTTGCAAGATCCTGCGTCAAGGACGCATTGCGCTGCTGAGGCAATGCAAGGTCGGGTTGGGGATGCATTATGTAGCATTGATTCCGGGTAGCTGAAAGGCTGCAAAGTGAGGTCCTACACCATCATCAAGAAGGCTGTCCAAGAGGTAAGCTTGCGATGCAAAGTCCTGCGATGAGGCTGCGTCACACACTGGCTGATTCCAAAGAGACTGCAGGCTTACGATGAGAAGTCCTGTGTACTCATTGAGGCTACTATCGATGACAGCCTGCAATGTGAGGGTGCTGCATCGTGCAGCGGTAGTTCTGATGAGGCTGTGGGCTGCAATGTTGATGCAGGGTCCCTGCGCTCAAGATGCGCCACACAGAAGAGATGTGTTGGTTCTGCTGGATCTACAGATCGGCTGACAGAGCACCTTCAGACCCACTTCCGAGGGTCCAGGAATGGGCAGTACCTCTCTGCAGGGTAGAACTCACAGTTCAGATTTCCGGTTCTGCTTACAAGAAACTAGTCCTTGGAGTCACTCTGGAAGTCCTGGGTACAGGTTGCAGGGCAAGTCATTCTCATACACACAAGAGGAGCAGGTGTGCAGGTGAGCACAGCAGGGCACTACTGTTTCCAGTCAGCAGTCCAGTAGAGTGGCAGCCCTTTTAGGAACACAACAGTCCTTCTTCCTGGCAGAGTCTTCCACAAGTCCAGAAGTGTGCTGAAGAGTTGGTGTCTGAGGTCCAATATTTATACCTGGTAACTTCTTTGAAGGGGGAGAAACGTCTAGAGGATTCCATTTGAAGTGCACAGGTTCCTGCCTCCCCTGCTCTGGCTGCAGACGAACTATAGGGGATATGCAATCATTTGTGTGAAGGGAGGACACATCCTATTCAGGTGTAAGTGGAGCTGTGCCTAGCTCCGCCCTCTCATCCTGCCAGTGATGGCCCAGCCATTGTGTGTGGCTGTCTAGGAGGAATACAGAAAAGACCAGCTGCCAACTACATCCAGTCATGTGCCCCAGCGAAGACATGCTGCAGGCACTAAGGCCCATATTTTATATTTATAATTTTTTAGCGGCGCATTTGTGTCGTTTTTTGACACAAAATTGCTGCAAACTTACAAAATGCGATTTTATTTTGTACGTTTGCGCTGCTTTTGTGTAAAAAAACAATGCAAATGCGGCGGTAAAAAAGTATAAATATGGACCTAAATGGCTAAGGCAGGAAAATAGACAATTTCTAAAGGTGGCATTTTCAAAATTGCAAGTCAAAATCCAACTTTACCCTAAAAGAGGATTTTACATTACAATTCCAAAGACATCAAACATATACCTGTACCTGTTCCCATTTGGGAGTTATCCTTATTAAACATTATAAGGTAACCCCAGAGTTATCCTATGGGAGAGGTAGGCTTTGCAATAGTTAAAAATAAATGTAAGAGTTTTTCACTATCAGGTCATGTAAAGTACAAGGCGCCAGACTGGATCCGCAGATTTTTTCTTCGAGCAGTACCCCTGCGCACTGTTAGGTGGCACTGGTCGACTCCGTAGGCGTTGTTGACGTTGTCGTCGCCATGATGACGTTGCAGTCGTATATAGGAACCACCCAGGGCGCTGACGTCAGTTTCTTTTCACGACTTTCCACACCAGTAGCACGGAACCATGAAGAACACTGAAAATGATGCACTAAAACTAGGGGCCTTAGAGGAAAGCACCTGTCCCTAGAAATCAGTTTGCAGTGCGGGAAGGATGGGCGAGTCGGTAAGGGATCAGCAACTAGAATATGTCTCTACCAGATATCTCGTTACAGAAGGTAAGTAGCTTGTACATCTGATAGAGACTTCTAGTTGCAGATTCCTTACCTTTGAATAGATACCCAAGCAATACCATCCCCGGTGGTGGGCTGCGAACTCAGATCACACCAAAAAATCCTGCAGGACCTAACGGGCAAAATAGCCGTCCCTGCAGACCTGACTGTCCAGGCAGTAGTGTTTGGTGAACGTATGTAAGGACGCCCACGTTGCGGCCTGACAGATATCCAGGACTGGAAATCCACATGCTAACGCTGTGCTAGCAGCAGTTGCTCTAGTAGAATGAGCGCGCAAACCCTCAGGGGGTTGCTTTTTCGCCAAACGTAGCACATCTTGATGCAGAGGACTACTCATCATGAGATGGTCCTCTTCTGCACCGCCTTCCCTTTCTTCGCACCCACATGTACCACAAAGAGTTGATTGTCCACCCAGAAATCTTTGGTACAATCGAGATAGAAAGCCAACGCTCTTTTTGGATCCAGATGGTGGAGTCTCTCCTCTTCATGTGAGGGATGTGGGGGTGCGTAAAAAGTAGGCAAGGTAATAGACTAGCCTACGTGAATAGGCGTTACCACTCTGGGAAGAAAGGAAGCCCTTGTACGAAGCACCCTTTGTCAGGATGCACTGCTAGGAATGGTGGCTTAGAAGAGAGAGCCTGAAGCTCATTTACCCTGCGAGCAGAGATGATAGCAACCAAGAAGGCTGTTTTAATTCTTAAGAGCCCAAAAGGACAATTGTGGAGCGGCTCGAAAGGGGCCCATATGAGGTATGTGAGGACCAAATTTAAATCCCACTGGGGCATGATGAATTGAACGGGAGGGAACATATGAGTAAGGCCTTTAAGAAACCTCCCAACAATGGGAGATTTGAAAAGAGAAGGTTGGTCTGGTAGCCTTTAGAAGAGATGGCAGACAAATAGCCCTTGAGGGTGCCCAGAGAAGAGCCCTGCTGGGCAAGAGAAAGAATAAAGAGGAGAACCGCTGAGAGAGGTGCAGAGAGAGGATGAACAAATTTGTTGATACACCGTACCACAAATTTCTTCCGATGACAGACGTATACCGTTTTGGTGGACGGACGCCTGGCTGTCAAGATGACATCACAGACTTCAGGTGGAAGATCAAAAGCCATCCACTATTACCACTCAGTCTCTGTGCAGGGAGGCAGAGACTGTACAGGCTCGGGTGGATAACCGTCCCCTGCTGCTGCAACAGAAGATCCTCTCAAAGGGGCAGTCTAAGCGGAGTATCTATGGCCATGCTCAAGAGCTGAGGATACTAGACTCTTCGTGGCCAGTCCGGAGCTACCAAGATTACTTGGGCACAGGCTTGCCTGAACTCTGGACAGAAGTGGTATTGGCAGGAAGGCGTACAGAAGGCCTGAGTTCCACTCATGACGAAATGCATCACCGAGTGAGTGCCGCCTTGGAAACTCCAATGCACAAAACAGCTGACATTACGCATTCTCTGCGGAGGCGAACAGATCTAACCAAGGTTCTCCCCTCTGCTGAAAGAGACCTTCCGCCACCTCTGGATGGAGACCCCATTCATGATCGATCTTGCATCGACGGCTGAGTTTGTCTGCTCTGGCGTTCAGAGAGCCTGCCAGATGTTGAACCACCAGGGAAATGCCCTGGCGCTCCAGCCATGCCCAGAAGCAAAGAGCCTCTTGACAAAGGGTCCACGACCCTACTCCGCCCTGTTTGTTGCAATACCACATGGCGGTGGTGTTGTTGGTGAAGACCTGCACCACTTTCCCTTTGAGAGAGGGAAGAAATGCTTTCAATGCAAGTTGGATTGGCTGGAGCTCCAAAAGGCTGATGTGGAGCCCGGACTCCACCGGTGACCAGAGGCCTCTGACCTCCATCTCTTACCATGTGGCCCCCCCATCCCAGGAGTGATGCATCTGTCACTACTGTGAGATATGGTTGGGGAAGGGAGAGGGATATGCCCTTGACCCAATCTGGATCCATCAACCGCCACTGCAGGTCTTTCGCAGTTCTTCAGTGATCTGATCGTGTCGAAGAGATTCCCCTGATGCTGCGCCCACTGGAACTTCAGGTCCCACTGCAGAGCCCACATATACTATCTGGCAAGTTGGACCAGCCGGTTGCAGGAGGGCATGAGGCCCAGCAGCCTCAAAGTCATTCTCACCGAAACCTAGGTTAGAGGCTGAAACATCGGTATCATAGCCTAAATATCCTTGACTCACTTTTCAGGAGGATAAGTCCGAAACTGCACTGTGTCCAGAACAGCTCCGATGAAAGGGAGTGTCTGAGAGGGAGTCAGGTGTGACTTCGGCATGTTGATAGTGAACCCCAGCGAATGCAGGAGGTTCGCCGTAGTCTGGAGGTGGGAGATGACTTTCTGGGGCGTGTTCGCTTTCAACAGCCAGTCGCCGAGGTAGGGGAAGACTGCGACCCTTAACCTGCACAGATGAGCTGCAGCCACTACCATCTCTTTCATGAACACCTGAGGGGGCACTGGTAAGGCCAAAGGGGAGTGAACTGAAAGTGCTTGTGACCGACCACGAATCGTAGGTACTGCCTGTGGGCCGGCAGGATGGGAATATGGAAATAGGCGTCCTTCAAGTCCAATGCAACCATCCAGTCTCCAGGGTCCAGGGCAGAAAAGACCTAAGCCAGGGTTAACATCTTGACCTTCTCCTTCTTGAGAAAGAGATTGAGGGACCATAGGTCTAGGTTAGGGCGAAGACCCTTGTCCTTTTTGGGCACCAGAAAGTAGTGGGAATAGCAGCCATGACCTACTTCTGGCTCAGGGACCCTCTCTATGGCTCTCGTGTCCAGGAGAGCCTTGAGTTCCTTGCGGAGAGGTGCCAAAAGACAGGTGATTGAATGAGGGTGGCATGTCTGGAGGCGAGTCTCGAAGGGGAGGGAGTAGCCCCTTCGGACGATCTGTAAAACCCACCTGTCCGTGGCAATGGATTCCCAGTGGGGCAGATGATGGCGAATTCTGCCGCCAACTGGTCCCGGATATCCCAACTTACTAGGAAGGTTTTGAGGCAGAGGAGGGGGTAGGGGTGGATTGGGCTGCCCGCTGACACCCTGATCCACGAGTAGATCCCACATCTGCGCAGGGGCTGTGCAGCATGCGCGGGTCAGTGGCTCAGTGGAAATTGACGCGGTTGGTGCCCCTGCCGTAGGCACGAAAGGAGCGAGAGGCGCACTGAAGGGGGTGAGGAGCGGCTTCGAGGCCAAGGGAACAGGCTGTAGCCAGGGTATCCTTAAAGTGCTTGAGCTCTGAGTCCGCCTTGTCTCCGAAGAGACAAGTGCCATCAAAGGGCATTTCCATCAAGGATTGATGGACATCTCCCGAAAAGCCAGACGTCCTCAACCAGGCATGGCGTCTCAGTGCCACTGTCAATGCAACCGATCTGCCCAGTGAGTCGGTCGTATCCAGTCCACAACGGATCATGAACTTGGCTGCGTCTCTCCCATCTGTCATAGCTTGGGAGAGAACATTACGGGCCGCTTCCGGAACTTGGGGCAGCACTTGCCGTATCCCAAAGAGTATGGGAATAGCGGCCCAAAAGGCATGGGGTGGTCACGGACCGCAGCGCTAGACTGGCAGAAGAAAACATCTTCTTCCCTTAGCTGTCCAGCTTTTTTGATTGCCTATCTGGGGGAGTGGTAGGGAATGCACCAGAGGATGAAGAAGCCTGGATGACAAGGCTCTCAGGCGAGGGTGTTGGGTGAGGAATCTGGGTCATTCGGCGTGGGCAATCGTCCTATTCACAGGAGCTGTGTGCTTGGTTTGGATGGGTCCCCAGTAGGACGTCTGCACGTGCTTCATTGAAAGGAAGAAGGGGTTCTGAGTATGAGGCCCCAGGCTGAAGCACTTCAGTCAGGAGGTTAGGTCTGACCTCTACAGAAGGAAGCTTGAGGTTCAGAACCTCAGCCGCCCTTCTCACCACCTTAGAATAAGATGCTCCTTCCTCCGTATCCATGGTACGGGGAGAGAACATGCCAGTGTCAGAGGAGGTGTCCACCCCACTGGCATCACCCAAATCCTTCACCCAGTTCAGGTTCACGCTGGTCTTCTAAAGGGTCCAGCGACCCCTCTACACTATCCCATATCCATACCTATTGTACCTATAGTAATAGGGTTCAGGATTAACCCTGGGCACAGCAGAGCCCATGCAAAACGGTATCGGTGTTGAACGACGTCATTCCGGCTCCGGCTCGTCGAGAATAAGTAGAGATCGACGTTGATTGTGGGCCCAATCGGCGCCTGGAGCGTCGATGTCTGACCTGATGCCGGCAACGGTTGTGTTGGCACGACTGGCATCGGGACGGATCCAGAAGCGGATCCTGAGGTGCTTTCTAGAGTCGGGACCGAAGTCGCTAACTTTGAACCCGAGAGAGCCATCACCAACTCCCCTGGGCCCGAAGGCGCAGAGGATGGGTTAGGCTGCCCAAATATGAGGTGTGTGGACTCATAGAACTCTTTTAGTTGGGCAGGGGTAGCCCCGGCTCACGGAAGGGGAGGCGCGGAGCGGACCAAGACTGAGGCTCTGAAGATGGAGGCCTAGAGCGTCGACGCTCTTTCTGCATGAGAGCGACGTGTCGCCTTCTTCGACTTTTTCTTCTTACCCGAATGTCCAGATGACTTGGACGAAGAAGGATGTTGGTGACTCCATGACCAGTCTCCTGACCTTCCTCTTGAATGGGATCAGGAATGAAGTAGAGTCAAGTTTCGGGCTGCCATGAGCTTCAGGGACCCTTCCCTCAAAGCTTTCGGGTTCATGGCCCAACACTAGGAGCACGACTTCGGGTCGTGCTCCAAACACTTGAGGCACATGAGGTGCGGATCCATCACCGACATCATGCGGTGACAGGAGTTGCAGGGTTTAAATCCGGTCTTACAGGACATCCCTTGACGCATCAAAACTCGTCAAAAATGAATTAGACAAAATGTTGCAGTTAGTCAAAAAATGACTGGGGTCACTCTTTACTGGATCTGCGCGGAGGCTGACGCGGAAAGAAAATAACTGACGTCAGCGTGCCGGAGTGGCGCCTGTATACGACTGCGACGTAATCACGGTGATCACGACGCCTACGACGCCTGCAGAGTCGACCGACGCCACCTAACGGCACGCAGGGGTACTGCGCCAAGAAAAAATCTCCGGATCCAGTCTGACGCCTGGGGAAATTCAAAGGTAAGGAATCTGCAACTATCAGATACATACAATTACATGGCCTACTTTTTAATAAATTCCACTTTTGCCCTTTGGGCTGTTTAGGGCCTACCCTAGGGGTGACCTATATGTGTTACAAAGCAAGGTTTGGGGCTGGCAGAAGGTTTATTTTACCAGGTCGAAGTGACAGTTCAAAACTGCACCCACAGGCTTCAATGGTAGGTTTGAGACATGTTTAAAGGGCTACTAAAGTGGGTGGCACACTCAGAGCTTCAGGCCCACTAGTAGCTTTTAATTTAGAGGCCCTAGGCACATGTAGTACCACTTTACTAGGGACTTACAAGTAAATTAAACATGCCACATGGAGAGAAAGGAAAATGTTACTTACCAGTAGACATATGTTCGTGGCAAGTAGTGCTATGTACAGCTTGCCCAACATTTGCTTACTGACGTGCAAAGACATCTACACAATAATGTTTAGTAAATGTATGTGGTGTAGACCATGTTGCTTGTTTGCAAATATCTGCTATAGGTATGTTACCTAAAAATGCCATAGATGCACCTTTTTTCTAGCGGAGTGGGCTCTAGGTGATACAAGTAATTGTTGCTTGGCTTTACTATAGCAAATTTGAATACACTCGACTATCCACCTGGCTATAGTTGTTTTAGATATGGGCTCTCCTTTGTGTGGCAAGGAGAAAGCCACAAAAAGTTGTTTTGTTTCCCTAACCTCTTTGGTCTATCTGTATAATACATAAGAGCCATTTTAACATCAAGAGTATGTAGAGCTCGTTCTGCCACAGAATCTGGTTGTGGAAAAAAGACTGGTAATTCTATTGTCTAATTGATATGAAATTGGGAAACTACTTGTGGAAGGAAGTTTGGATTTGTTCTAAACACAATGTTTTTCTTATGAATTTGGAAGAAAGGTTCTTCCAGAGTTAAAGCCTGGAGCTCACTGACACGTCTAAGGGAAGTGATAACGACTAAAAAAGCTTCTTTCCACGAGAGGAACTGTAGCGAACAGGAGTGAAGTGGCTCAAAAGGGGGGGCCATAAACCTAATGAGTACAATGTTAAGATTCCAAAATGGAGCTGGAGGAATCCTTCACGGAATGATTCTTTTGAGTACTTCCATAAATGTTTTGATAACTGGAATTCTAAACAAAGAAATATGCTGTCTTTTTTTAAGATATGCAGCAATGGCCACTAAATGTAAAAAGAAATTGCTGCATAACATTGTCTGGTTGTGGGTTTGCATGCTTGTTTAAGACTATCCATTTGTTCCTGTGATAATTGTAAATACCTAAATTCTATGACCTCAGGAGCCATATCGCTATATTGAGGGATCTGGGATTTGGATGTCTTATTTGACCCTTTTTTTGTGTCAGAATGTCTGGTCTGTTTGGAAGCTTTTGAAGTGGAACAAATGAGAGTTCTAAAAGTGTTGTGAACTATGGTTGACATGCCCATGTAGATGCCACCAGGATCATGTTGAAGGAAGATTGTTTCAGCTTCCAGACCAGAAAAGGCATAAGTGGGTGAGGGGGAAAAGCATAAGCAAATATCCCTAACCAACTCATCCATTGAGCATTGACTTTAGATTGAGAGTGTGGGTAGCTGGAGGTGAGGTTTTGGCTTTTTTTATATGTGGTGAATAGGTCTTATTGAGGTGTTCCCCACTTTTGGAAGTACTTGGTGAAGGATTTGTGGGTGGAGTTCCTGCTCATGGACTTGTTGCAGCATCCTGCTGAGCAGGTCTGCAAAGTGATTGTCTGTCCCTGAGACATACTGTGCCACTATGTGAACATGGTGATGAATGGCCCATTTACATATTGTTTGTGCAAGATGGGAAAGTTGATGATATTGTGTCCACCTCTGTTTTTGAAGATAGTACATGGCAGTCATGTTGTCTGTACGTATCAACACTATTTTGTGTTGCAATTGTGGAAGGAAGGCTTTAAGGCTAAGAATACTGCTTGCAGTTCCAGTTAATTAATGTGGAAATACTGTTGTGTATTGTCCCATATCCCCTGCACTGCGAGGTTGAGGAGATGAGCTCCCCAACCAGTGTTTGAGGTGTCTGTTGCGAGAGTGATGTGAGGTACAGGGTCTAAAAAGGGCCACCCTTTCATTAGGTTTGTGGTGTTCCTCCAATGCAGAGTGACAAGTATGGCAGTCCAACTACACTAGATCGTCCATCTGACCCTGTGCCTGAGACCACTGATGAGAGGAGCATTGTTGAAGAGGACGCATATGAAGTCTGGCATGAGGTACGATGTCAATACAAGATGCCATCATCCCTAACAGTCTCATAACAGTTCTTACTGTGTGTGCTTGGTTCTCTGTTAATCATTGTTTGAAAAGCCTGAACTTAGGCTGAGCTGGGAAATGCTAGTCCTAACTGTGTGCTGAGAGCAGCTCCTAGATAGAGCTGTATCTGGAGAGGGTGCAGATGAGATCTGAGGTAACTGATGGTGAACCCCAAAGAGTGTTGGAGAAGAATTGAGTTGAGTGTGGCTTTAACACTGCGTGAATGAATTGGCTTTGATGAGCCAATCGTGCAAGTAAGGGAAGACATTAATTTGTTGTCATCTGAGATGTGTTGCGACTACCTCGAGACATTTTGTAAATATTATGGGACCAGTTGTGACTCTGAATGGTAATTCCTTGAATATGTAATGTTTTCCTGCAACTACATATCTTAGGTATTTGCGGTGTGCTTGATGAACGGTAATGTGAAAGTAAGCGTTCTTTAGGTCTAACACTGTCATGAAGTCGCCCTGTTGTAGAAGGGGAATAATGTCCTGAAGAGTGACCATATGGAAGTGTTGATAGGATGTAGTGGCTTAAGGGTATGAGATCTAATATTGGTCTGAGAGACCCTTCTTTTTGGGTATTAGGAAATGCAGGGAGTACACTCCCGTTCCCTGGTGTTGTAATGGTACTGGTTCTATAGCTCCTTTGAGAAGAGGAGACTGTACTTCCTCTTTGAGAAGAGTGAGATGATCTTGTGAGTACGAAGGGGTATATTAGGTGGAGTGGAAGTGAGCTCCAGACAGTAACCATTTTAATCATTGAAAGTACCCATTGATCTATGGTATTTTGAGACCACTGCGGGTAAAAATGCTGTAACATTCCCCATACAGGAGTGGGTGAGTTGTTAGGTTTTGGCAGAAGTTATTGTTTGGTGGCGTATGAGGAGCCTCTAGATGTAGATGGCTTTCCTCTTCCTTTGTTACTGTTGCCTCGGTAGGATCCTCTAAAATAACCTCTGGTGTATTGAGAGGTGGGCTTTGTTTGAGTGGAAGACTTTTGGAAATTATGACCAAAAGCCTCTTGCAAATCTTGTGCAATGAAAAGTACCCCGTGTGTGTTGGCTTGGAGTGCCCCCATAGCTTTGGCAGTTTGATTGTCTATATTTAGTTTTTCAAGTGTGGTATTCACTTGTGAGCCGAATAAATGCTCTTTTTCACATAGCATGTTCAACACTGCCTGCCTGACCTCTGGTTTAAAGCCTGAGCATCTGAGCCAGGCATGTCGTCTAACGATGATGCTGGTGTTAATACTGCATGCTACTGTATCAGCAGCATCGAGCGCACATCTAATTGAACTGCTTGAAATGTTTATCCCTCAGTTACACTTTCTTCCCCCTT
The DNA here is from genome assembly GCF_031143425.1 of Pleurodeles waltl. Taxonomy (NCBI): domain Eukaryota; kingdom Metazoa; phylum Chordata; class Amphibia; order Caudata; family Salamandridae; genus Pleurodeles; species Pleurodeles waltl. The sequence continues at coordinate 703,476,485 of NC_090451.1, read as the reverse complement.
TTACGAAGTTCCTCTGGGAGGTATTATTGAAGCTCCGCCATGGAATCCTAGGGAGCTCTATCATATTGGGATAACAACGCCTGTGCGTTAGCAATCCGCCAGTGATTAGCTGCTTGAATTGCCACTCTTTTTCCTGCTGCATCTCATTTTTTGTTTTCTTTATCAGGAGGAGGTGTGTCTCCTGTTGATTCGCTATTAGCCCTTTTACGAGCAGTAGAAGCAACAATAGAATCTGGATTTGTGCTTTTATAAATAAAGGGTCACTGGGTGCAGCCTTGTGTTTTTGTATCCACTCTGAGAGTGATAACCCTTGATCTAACTGGCTCTTTAAATATTTTGTCTGTGTGCCTGAGCATGCCTTGAAGCACTGGAAGAAATTGACTCTCCTTATGTGTTGCGCCAAGGGTGTCAAACAGAAAATCCTTTTCTATTGGATCTGTGTACATATGTGCATTGTGATATGTTGCTGCCCTAGCTGTAACCTGTTTCTATGAGGTGGAATTCTCAGGTTGTGAAGGTCTAGCTGGGTAGAGCTCTAGATCATTAGGTGTAAAAGGACCTGGATCAAATGCATCCCATGGGTTTTGATCGTCTAATGTATCTCCCAAATCATGAGCCTCTTCAGGTGGAAAACTGGATGATGTGAACCCTAAAGGAGGGGGAGTTGTTGGTGGAGGAGTATGCTGAAGAGAAGTAGGTGGAGAGGGTTGAGTAAGAAAAGGAGTCTTTTCCTTTGTAGTCTTTTTTACGGGCAGAGAGGAGTCAATAGCTTCTTGAAAAGTCAATTTCCTTTTTAAAGGGGGAGGAGGTGATTTTATAATCCGGCCTGTTCCCTCGTGAATTTATAGTTGGTGCAAACGAGCGTCCATCACTTCTAAAATTGGTTCCACCGGTGAAGAGGTGGGGTTTGGCGACTGCCCAGAATCTATAAAAGTATTTTTCAAGATTTTTGGTGAGATCTTTTCGGTGCCGAAACTGTGGATGGCTGTCTTTTCTTTTTTGGTGCCGAAGTGGTTGGTACCGAAGTAGTCGGCACCAAAGCACCATGTATCTTCGGTCATGTCGGAACCTTCAAGTAGAGATGCTCGAGATTGATCCCGAAGATTTCTCTTTGGCTTTTTTTGGTGCTGAGCCGGAAGGAGGGGCATCCAAATAACTTTCTCAGCTCTGACCACGGCTGGAAAGCTGTGGCTGACCAGTGACCTCTTTCGATGTAGTTTCAGTCAAGGGTGAAGGGGTATTTTTACTAACGGTCTGCGCCAATTGAAATGGTTGACTCTTGATGTCAGATTGCACATGGGAGTCCGAGTCTTGAATGGAGAAGGCCTCTTACTGCTCCAACTCTTCTTGTGCATGCTCACTGCCGAAGATGTCCAGTGTGCGCCTGGAGTTCGAGACGCCATTTCCATCCAACAAGCTTTTTGATCTCTAAGTGTCTTTTTTGATCGAAAGGAACAGCGCACTTTGCAGGTCTGCTCATTGTGGTTGTGGGGGAAGACACAAATTACACCATTGGTGGTGGTCGGTGTATGGAAATTTGGAGTGGTATTGAGAGCAAAACCGAAATGGAGTCCTTTCCATTAGGGTTCCATAGTTAGATGCCACATGGAAGAGGTAGGCCCGAAGAGGGTCCCGGAAGGCCGCGTCTGCCCTGAAGGGCTGAAAATTGTTTCCAGGTGTAAGTTGGAACCGAAAAATTAAAGCATGGAAGAATACGCGATTGAAACAATACTGACGATGATAGAAAGACGGAAAGAATACGGTTTTGGACTGTATCAAGCCAAGAACTCTAGGCGAGAGGAACAAACGACAAAAAACCTGACGGCAGAGACAAACAATCTAACAAAGGACTCAATGCCCATGCGCAATATTACCGAGAGGAGGAGTCACTCGATCCCGTGATTTGAAAAGCTTCTTCGAAGAAAAACAAGCTGTACTACTCCAAACCCAACACTAGATGGTGAGCTTATGCACGGTCTGTGTATCTACAGCTACACATGCCATCAAACACATTGTTAGTATGTTTTAAGGAGTGAGTACAAGCACTTTAGCATCAGTTAGCACTGGTATATTGCAGAGAGTCCCAAGGTAAAATAAAACAAGATCAGAAAAATATGGAGAAGTAAGGCAAAAAGTTTGGGGGAAGGCCACTCTGAAGCTGACAGGTTTAACATTCATCCTGCAGCCATAGGAATGGAGGCAATTTACACCCACAGTCTGGGGAATCTGCATCATCTTCCATCTTGTGCCATGTCAAACGAGAGACATCCAAAATGGATCTCACTGGCTTTTGTATAGACATGCACACACACACACACACACACACTGCCATATGCTTCATATCGTCACTGTATACACAGACTTGACATGCATACGAGATATCAGCAAACGTTTCAGAATCTCACGAAAAAATGGAAGTTTACTTATGAGTGGACACTGGGCCAGATTCCTCTGACATAGATACAAAAGTCTAGTCACACTATGAATTATAAAACACAGTCTACTACCACCACCACCTTCTGTGCTAAACCCATGACAGGTCCACTTTCTCTATGTAGATGTGCTTGGTCTGTGCACCCAGCTCACAAGACAGTTCCAAGATCTCTTGTTGTTGGGGACAAGCCTAGGCCTATATGTATATGATAGAACAGTGTGACACCAGTGCCAAAATAAAGGAATATCAGATTCACAGGCAGTCGGGGACTCAGGGCACAGGAACATACCTGAAAGTCAAGCAGAAGACATTCCCTTTTCTAATGACCATAATCTTAATTTCCTCTGTCCTCTTGTCAGCATTGCTTTATGATATGTTTGGGCTTGTGCCTAGGACACTGCTGAATCTTTTTCTGGAGTTTGCTGAGGTGCAAAGGCCTTCTGCAGCTGCATGGTGCTCGCTTTATGGATTTCACATGAGTTCGACTCTAGTGCATCTGGAATTACAAAGATTTCCTCGGCTTTTAAATATTCTGGCTTCTAATGTCCATTTCTTCCACACTTAGAGGACCTTGAGGTGATTGAGGAATACTTACCATCTGCTACTGCTGAGATGTTTCTACTGCTGACTCTGAGTCTTTCTATCTTTGAACCTTGTCTGTCTTTTCCATCTAGAAAATGTACCTTGTAACCTGATGACATTCCTCCCATGTTTTCAGCTGTCTGTACTTGACTTTTTGCCTCACCTTTCATTTGGTGAAAAGAGGTGGAGGCATAACTCCTTGTGAACCTAGTTTTTGCAAGGCAGTAATTCTGGTTTATTTTCATCTGGTTCATGACAATCATTTTCTGTTTCTCTGTGGAATTGTGCATCATTTCACTTGCCTTTGCTTCCTTTTTTTTTCCTAATTACGACATGTTATCTATCGATTTTGCTCTAATTACTTCTATTCGGCCCTCATTTAATTTTGGAAAGTAGTGTGGATAAAAGTGATTTAGCAAATACACTAAAATAATAAAATATGTGTAGTTTGCTTAAATTTGATTAAACCAATTCTGAACAATGTGTTATTTAATGTGTTATACGAAGACATTCACATTTTAGTAGTGTTGAAAATTGAATAAAAAGAAAATATTTAAACTATGAAATCCTTCATCATTGTTCACTAATTTTCATATCAGTAAACACGGCCATTTAATCTTACAATGATTTTAAAGGTGAATATGCCACTATTATATTTAGTTGCTTGAATACCTGTGTCTAACTGTCCTCTATTGCCAGTAGGGGCTCTGGAGGCCTGACCATCATCCACGAGTTTTTCAATGTTACCAGGACACGAGATAGTAAGACAGAACAGGCAACCCGATTGAGGCATGAGACTGTCAGCTGCTCCATAATCCTACTCGTAGTGGTTACATTTAGCTGTTTGCTCACTGCTAAAGAGAGAGGATGGGGAGTTGGGACTATGGTAGGAAAGGGATCATAAGAGTTACAAATATTAAGGCTTTAACAATGGATTAAGGTGGTGGAACAGAGAACATTAGGTTAGCTGGAGAGGTATTTACTGTCTTAGATTAATAGCTTCTTGCTCAGTAGAGACAATACTCTATCTTTGACAATCAAATATGGTTGGTCTTGGGTTTGTAACACTTATCCATTAAACCCAATTTTAAGCCTGTTGCAACACAACTAAGAATGTTACCACATTAGCCTTATCAAAAACCGTTTTCAAGTGCTCTGATTTCACCCATCATACCTGTTTGAAAACAGTCAGTTTTTATGCATTTGCCATTGTTTTTGGAAGATCTTTGTAATGCTTGTAGCAAGCATTCCCCCAACAAATGGTATTATAGGAACCTTTTCCTCAACCGAGAATTCAGCTTTAACATATTCAAAAAGCCATCTATGAAAACATACACGCACATTTCAGACATAGGTTGTAGTAGTAAAGCACAGTTGCTAAATATTTTCACGAAGGCTATTCCTTTCAAATATTATTCTACTCCGAGTATTCAATGGTATTGTAGAACTTTGAGTATAAATTCTGTTCTGTCATCAATGTCAATTCACTAAAATGCCGGGGCATTGGAAGTGACATCGCACACACTTTGACCACCAATAGTTTTATAGGGTTAGGCCCTTGATTCACTCCTAGCTTCTAAATACCTACCTCATTACTATTCAGTTTATAGCTATAGGCAAATGATGCTTAGAATTTCATTGATTTCCTTTTCATGCTCCGGCCTCCATTACCTTGGCATCCGGGGAAGCAGGGGCAGTGGCTGGGACAAAGCTGTTAAGCGTGATTTAGCAGCTGATAACACTGGTTACCCTTTAATTCTAGTCTGTTTGTACTAATTGGACACTATGGGTAATCACTGTTTGTGCCCAATTTCTGTGCTTTGTATGTTATTGGTGCTACAGCCTTTTTAAACTTGGGTGGCACAACAGGCTGCAGGAGTTCCCAATTATACTGAAATTGTGGATATTTGTTGGTGGTGGGAACTCCATGTCACCATGTAATACCATGGATGGAAGCTTCAAAATTCTGTGTGCTTTAGAGCCTGGACATAATGCACCCTTCCTCCAGACAGGAAGAGAGTTGCCATGTTCTACAAATAATGCAAACATATTGGGCCTGATTGATAGAGGTAAACTTACACTTCTGTGAGCGTTTACGATTGTTTGCTATTCACAAAGAGATTTACGTGTATTAGCTTTACGAACAGGGAGTATCCACTCATACATTTTTATGTGCGGAGGCGCAGCACTTGTAAAGATACTACTCATAAATCCCTTTGTGAACAGCAAACTATCGTAAACATACACAAAAGTGTAAGTTTACCTTAGTGAATCAGGCCCCAGGTGTGTGCAGTAGCAACAGAATATTAACTAAAGTAACGTTCCTGATCTGCAATATTTTCAATCAATATTCCTAAACATACTTCGGGAAAAGGAGGCCCAAATATAACGTAAATGTTTCAAAGGTGTAATAGGTTGAGATCAATGCAATGTGCGCACTGCGTTTGTGAATGCACCCTGATGCCCAACCTAATGACCCAGAATGCTTAAAAATGTACCTGCTGGCCATTGTCCAAAAAAGTCTCTACGAGGTCTGCAGTTTACAGCAAAACAAATGAAGGCTCCCCAAGTAATTTTGACTCAAGTTTTCAAGATGCCTCTGCCACCAGGGTTAGCCCCTTCCGAAGTTTGAGTCTGGTTGCGCCCCAGCCCGTCACCACATTTGTTGAATTATAGGCCCCTTTACTTTGCTGGAGTAGGATCCGCAGCAATAAGATAATTTAACTTTGGTCTTGGCCCGCCACCAGGTGGCCAAATAGGGAATGGTGCCTTTAGTTACCTAGCAGCACAGTGCTAACTAACACCTGTGCTTAGCGTTCTTGCAGTTTTTTTTGCCCCGAATACATAAATCAGGTTTTCTTGTCCCTGCGTACCCACCGAGGCCTATTTCTGTCTTTAAGGTGGTCTGTGTCCACAACAGCTCTGAACCCACAGCAGCACTCAGTGCTTTCATTGGAATGAAAAAGTCAGAGGTGGGGCAAATAAAGGGGGCGTGGTCTAAGAATCCTTTCCAAGAGGCCTGGCTTAAAAAATCAACGAAGATCCTGCGCTTTACACAGCGTGCCACCTGGCAGTACTTGTGCACCAGCCATGTCACATTCTGGCGCGTTTCCTAGGTCCATGCTTGCTACGCTGCTCCAGTGCACGTTTTTTTCCTTAGAATTCTGGGACTTGTAGTCATTGTTTTATAACGGAATACATAAAACTACAAGTCCTAGAATTCAAAGTGAAAACCTATTCTGGTACACCTCATCGCGCACGCACCTGAGACAACATACATCTTAAACAAGTTTGACCTCTTTGCAAAAGCGTATTATACGATGTGTTAGCTGTATCAGACACACAAAGAATTATTTTGCGGTGAATAATTCCAGGTCTGACCCTAGCGATCTCTCATTCCGGTAGGCACATGCCATTTTCTCCCCCCATCTTTCTGAAATCCTCCACCTACTTTTCTCACACTTTACCACGATTACCATTGGTTTATATGTGGTTCTCTGTGCTCTGCAGAGAGGCCACTGATTGAATGTGCATCTAGTCTGAACCCCTTTAAGACCCACGGACAGGCACTGTGAGAAACTGGCACTGCCTTGTGCCTCAAACTCACAGTTCTCAGTCGCGCCAGTCATAAACACCCACCCACAACCTGAACTCACCCAAACGCCTGTATGTGACTCAGTGTGAAGTATACATTATGCATAAGTCATATGGTGCACGAAAAAAGACTCCAGAAACAAAACACCTTGAAAAAAAGAAAATACTCTTAGGGAATGTAAAATGAAGTAAAACGTGTGAAATGTAAACCTAGGTTGCATCACTGAAGGGTAAAAGTTATTGTTGAGAAATCGATCAGTCTTTTTGCCACTAAAGATAAGGACACGAATATAGAGCCCAATAGGGATTCGGCTCGCTTAAAGCCCTGGAAGCAAAGGACTTGAAACAGCACTTAATCCACAGCGGCACTGAACCCACAGCAGCATTGAACCCACAGCAGCAAGGAACCTACAGTAGTACTGAACCCACATCAGCAGTGCACCTACGGCAGCACTGAACCCACAGTGGCAAGGCCCCTTTAGCAGCACCGAATTCACAGCAACAATGCACCAACAGCAGGAGTGAACCAACAGAAGTACTGAATCCACAGCAATAATGCACCCACAGCATCAAGGATCCTACAGTAGTCCTGAATCCAAAGCGGCAATTCTATGTCAGGACCGGAGGCTCCGATTATGCTATCTCTTTCCAGACCTTTTTTAGGATCTTTTGCAATTTTTTTCATAAAGGTGACCATGGTGGGGTCAATATCAGGAGTGTCGGACACCTTATTGTCCAAATCTGGCCTAGGACATTCTGCCCGAAGGCACGATCGAACCTCTTTGTCGAAGCCTCGTCTCAGATTAGAGTGAACATATTGTGCCACCTCGGTGGATGGAGGCCAACTAGAAGATCTGGGGTGTATTATCTTAGATGGATCGAAATCTAAAACCTGAAAAGCAGGGGGTTGTTTTTTAGATTTTTTACTGGGACCTGGAGCTTCCGAGTCATCTGAGTCTCTGGACAAAAAGTCCTTATCCGAGCAAGATGGAGAGAACGAGGAGTCCTTTCTAGAACTATAATTATGTTCAGCCACTCGCTTCTTGCGTAACTTCTCAAAAATATCAGCATGCAAATCCCCCGAAGGGACAACTGAGCCTTCTAAATTTTTTGATTTAGTCTTTGCCTTAGGCCTAGCCCCTTCGGGGAGGGAAGGGGTTTGTCCAGGAAGCCAGGCTTGTGAGTGAACGTATTAAAAAAGTTGGCCCGAAAAGGGTCCTAACGCTCTAACTAAGGTATCATTCACTGACTGCTGCACCCTGGTGTCCAGAGCTATAAACACGAGCACATCTCCGGAAATAATGATACTGTGAGAATCGGCTCGTAAAAACAGTGCGAACGCTGACCTCGATTAAAAGAGAAAACAGGTTATGCGCGATGCGCGCAGAACGCTCCCGCTCCACAAAAAAAAAAAAAAATTACGGGCACAATTAAATCGGCACGATGCCAATAATACAGGTTCTAAAGGTAATGAATTAGCACGCAGAATCGTGTCGATGCATACAGTTGTCACAACATTATGCATTCAACAATATAAATACGGAGGAAAATAAAGGAATAGTACTAATCTGCTGCGAAGCAGCAAAGAAAGAGGAAATTACATTTGGGGTCATGCCTTTTACGGACAGAGGTCGTGGTTGGTGATTGGGGCATGTGATATGGCATTAATGGCATCATGGGATGTGTAGTTTTTTTGTTTACTGTTATTTGATTGGCTGCTAATTTTGGACAATAAAGAAAGAGATAGCATAATCCTCGCCTCTGTGTCCTTAATAGAATTGAAAATTCTTGACGCATAAGCTAGAAAACCCACAGCAGCAGTGACCCAGCAGCAGCAAGGAATCAACAACAGCACTGAAGCCATAGCATTTGGGAACCTGGAGCAGGACTGCACCCTCAGTGGCAAGCCACCCACAGCAGCAATTCACCCACAGCATTGAATCCACACCACATCCAAATGCAAATAAATGAATCTTCTACAGCAACACAATAACCGTGCACTTACAGCAGCTAAATACCTACAGTCAAAATGCACATGCACCAGCACTAAACCCTCAGCAGAGTTAAACCACAGCAGCACTTAGATTAGTGCAGTAGTGACCCACATCAGTGAATTTAGCCCACAGCATATGCACCTTGTTGCACCTGCTGGGTGAGAAACCAAGGATATGGCTGTTGAATTACTAGCAGCACACGGCAATATCCCAGGGACATACAAGGCTTGGTTTTTCTGCATCAGAAAACCTTCTGACAATATACAGAACCTACAAAATCAAGAAAGACAGCATAAATTATACCTCAACATACATCTAAATATTTTTAAACAACTGAGGTTTGGCAATAGTAGTATTTTAGCATTCATTGGCCCAGACAATTTCAGAGAGACCAGGAGGGATTTTAGAGCTTTTGATCCAGTGTCAGTCAACTGCACTAGTTCATCAACACGTTTGATAAAGAAAAAGCTAAAGTTACTGTCATTAATGATGCTTTGGTCTTGGCCACCCCATCAACCAGCATAAATATCACTTATGGCTTGATTTAGAACCTGAAGGATATCCGTCGGCTATATTACAATATTAATAAGCTATAATGGGATTCTAGTACGGAGAACGGGATAGCTGTCACATTGGTGATGGAGTAGCCCCCCTCTGCCAAACTCTAAATCAGCCTCTAAGTCTTTCTGAAAACTTGAATGAAGACCTGCATGCTATGTGTGCACAGACTTACATAGCTCACACTAGAGGGGTGGAATTAGTGCCTTGAAACGAGGATCGTGATGAGTTGAAGCTTACATGTCCCACAAAGGTACAGGTAGTGCACTGGTGACGAGAAGCAAACTGGGTTTCTTCGTGTACAGAGAGAAGACATGAAGGATATAATTGCAACAGTGACTCCATTCCCTAGTACGCAAGAGGATTCCACCGGGAGACACATTTAGATCAGCAGCTGTTAGACCCAATGGCCTTCCCAAGGCAAGTGGCAGTGCATCTGTGTACAAAACAGCCCTAAAAGTGATAATCAGAGGAAGATAAAATGCTCTCGATAACTGTCAGATGTCCTCTTACACCTGCAGGGTAGCCTCAATATCCAGGAAAGAACACCCCAAGCTAAAGTTTGAATGGGTCTTTGTTTCCTAAGCAGCTATGCCCTAGGCGTTTGTTTATAGCCGCTCAACTCTGTCATTTCAATCTGCGAGGAAGGTTTGGCTCATAAAGATCCAGTAGCTGCTTGGCATGTCACAGACATGCAACCTGTTGCTAATCTTCCCGCTGCAAATGAGAAGCAGTTAACAAGGCCAGGTGTTGGCTGTGAAGAACGAGTTACTTACCTTCGGTAGACTTTTCTGGTGGATACATTAGCTAACTGTGGATTCCTCACCTAATGAATACTCCCATGGCGCCAGCATTCGACTGAAATCTTCTTCCTAGCCTCTGCACGTCGACGAGGACGTCACTCTAGCCCACGCGACGCCGTCTGACGTCATACAGGCAATAAGAGGTCCTCGCCGACGTGCCGACGTCAGTACCAGCATTTTTTACGTGCATGAGAATAACAACCCAATGCAATGAAAGAGCAAGGCAACATCCCATAACATTGTAAATCACACAACATTGCAATAAAATGGCTGTAGATTTAATATAACTCTTTTTTTTTTTTAATCATGTATATACACAAAGATATATACATATATATATATATATATATATATATATATATATATATATATATATAAACAAGTATCCATATATACAAAATCTATTGCAACCTTGAAGACCAAGAGGAGCGCACTCAAGGATTACTTGGTAAGACCAGAAAGGCAACGGGGAGGCGGGTGGGACCGTGAGGAATCCACAGGTAGCTAATGTATCCACCAGAAAAGTCGTTACCGAAGGTAAGTAACTCGTTCTTCTGATGGATACAACTACCTGTGGATTCCTCACCTAATGAATAGAGTCCCAAAGCAGTACCACTCCCGGTGGTGGGTGCCGAAATGGTCAAACCAAGAAATCCTGCAGCACTGACCGTGCAAAATGGCCGTCCCTTCTGACCTCAGAGTCCAAACAGTAATGTTTCGCAAAAGTGTGAAGGGACGACCAAGTTGCGGCTTTGCAGATATCGACCACAGGAACACCTCTGGCCAAGGCCGAAGTGGCCGACTTAGCTCTGGTGGAATGAGCTCTAATGCCATCAGGAGGATCCTTCTTTGCTAAAGAGTAACAGATTTTAATGCAAAGAACAACCCACCTGGAGAGTGTTCTCTTGTGGACTGCCTTTCCTCTCCTCTTGCCCACGTATCCGATGAATAGCTGATCCTCCAGCCTGAAATCCTTTGTTCTATCAATGAAGAAGCTTAACGCCCTCTTTGGGTCCAAGCGATGTAGTCTCTCTTCCTCCTTAGAAGGATGAGGCGGAGTATAGAACGTGGACAAAGTAATTGTCTGGGCCAAATGGAAAGGTGAAACAACCTTCGGGAGGAAAGCAGCCTTGGTCCTCAACACCACCTTATCCCCATAAAAAGTTGCATAAGGGGGTTTTACCGATAAGGCTTGCAACTCACTCACTCTCCTTGCAGATTTTATAGCCACCAGGAAGACTGTTTTAATAACCAAATACCTTAAGGGGCAAGAATGCATCAGCTCAAAAGGGGACCCCATAAGGAAAGTGAGGACCAAGGACAAATTCCATTGAGGCATAACGAATGGTTTTGGAGGATATTTATTTAGAAGACCTTTCAAGAATCTGAGAACAATAGGGGATTTAAATAACGATGGTTGGTCTGGAAGACAAATGAACGCTGACAAAGCCGACAAATAACCCTTAATGGTAGCCACTGAACAACCTTTCTGTGCTAGGGACAGAGCAAAAGACAAAACGTCCGACAGATGAGCATGTAAGGGATCAATCTGTCTCTCTCCACACCACATAACAAATTTAGACCACCTATTAGCGTAGATAGATTTAGTGGAGTGTCGCCTGGCCGCTAATATAACATCCACTACATCAGGCGGGAGAGAGAAGGAACTCAGGTTGCCCCGTTCAATCTCCAGGCATGTAGGTGCAGACTCTGGAGGTTGGGGTGTAAAACCTGCCCCTGCGACTGCGAGAGGAGGTCTTCCCTGAGAGGGAGACGGAGGGCACAGCGAGAGTTGGAGAAGGTCGGAGTACCACACCCTCCTTGGCCAATCCGGAGCTATTAAGATGACTTGAGCCCGGTCTTGGCGAATCTTCCTCAACACTCGAGGAATCAAGGGTATGGGGGGAAACGCGTAAAGCAACTGGTCGCACCAGGTTATCAGAAACGCGTCCCCCAATGCTCCCTGCACCGGATACTGGAGGCTGCAGAATAACGGACAATGCGCGTTCTCCAGAGTGGCAAACAGATCTATCCGAGGAAACCCCCACATCTGGAAGATTAAACGGACTTGATCTGGATGGAGACGCCACTCGTGGTCGGCCGAGAATTGGTGACTGAGACTGTCCGCACGTACATTCAAGACCCCGGCCAAATGATTTGCTACCAAGCAAATCTGATGGTCCTTTGCCCAGGACCATAGTGGAAGAGCTTCTCTGCAGAGAAGGTACGACCCTACTCCTCCCTGTTTGTTTATGTACCACACCGTGGTAGTATTGTCCGTCAGGACCTGTACCGACTGACCACGAAGGGAAGGGAGGAAGGCCTTGAGAGCCAGACGTACAGCCCGTTACTCTAACAGATTGATATGAAACATCTGTTCCTCTGGAGACCAAAGTCCTTTGATCTCCAGATCCCCCAGATGAGCTCCCCACCCTAGAGTGGAAGCATCCGTTATGACCGTGGCCACTGGTGGCGACTGCGCGAACGGCTTTCCTTGTGAAAGATTGTCGCTCGCAATCCACCACTTCAAGTCCACAGCAGCATCTCTGGAGATCTTGACCGCACCTTCCAGATCTCCTTTGTGTTGAGACCACTGCCTTCGGAGGCACCACTGAAGAGCCCTCATGTGCCAGCGAGCATGCGTGACCAACAGTATGCAGGAGGCAAACAGACCGAGCAGACGAAGGACCTTGAGGACTGGAACTACCGCTCCATTTCGAAACATTGAAACCAATTCCTGAATATCTTGAATCCGCTGAGGCGGAGGAAAGGCTCGATTCAATGTTGTATCCAGTACTGTCCCTATGAACAGGAGGCGCTGAGAGGGCTCCAGGTGAGATTTGGGCACGTTCACCGAAAAGCCCAGGTCGAACAACAACTGGGTTGTTGACTGCAGATGATGCGACACAAGCTCCGGAGACTTGGCTTTGATCAACCAGTCGTCCAAGTAAGGGAATACTGCTATCCCCTTCCTTCTGAGCTCTGCTGCAACCACTGACATCACCTTCGTGAAGACTCGAGGTGCTAAAGTAAGACCAAACGGGAGGACCGCAAACTGATAGTGCTGCGACCCTACCACAAACCGGAGATACTTCCTGTGCGACTTGAGTATTGGAATATGAAAATAAGCATCCTGCAAGTCGACAGACACCATCCAATCTTCTTTGTTCAACGCCAAAAGCACCTGTGCTAGGGTCAGCTTCTTGAACTTTTCCTGTTTGAGGAACCAATTCAAAATCCTCAGATCCAGGATCGGTCTCAAACGACCATCCTTCTTGGGAATCAGGAAGTACCTTGAGTAACAACCTCGACCCCTTTCCTGCTCTGGGACCAACTCCACCGCGCCCTTTGAAAGGAGGACTTGAACCTCCTGTTCTAGCAACAGGAGGTGTTCTTCTGAACAATAAGATGGGCGGGGCGGGATGGGGGGCGGAAACTCCCGAAAGGGAAGGGTGTAGCCTTTTCCCACAATATTGATAACCCAAGTGCCCGTTGTAATAGTCTCCCACTTGTGGAGAAAATGCCGTAACCTTCCCCCTACAGGAGAGGAGTGAGTGGGAAATGGTGGAAGCCTAAGGCTGCTTTCCCTGCTGCACCCCTCCAGAGGACGAGGAAGAGGCAGAGTGCTGCTGAGAGGCTCCTCTGGTGCGGGCCCTACCTCTCCCTCTAAATGATCTATAGGGGTGGGAAGAGGCGGGTTGCTGGAATCTCCCCCGAAAGGAAGAGGAGGAAGAGCCACGGCCAAATCCACGAAACCTCCTGAAAAGCCTGGAAGAGGCAGAGGAAGAAGGAGCTTGCAGCCCTAACGATTTGGCTGTGGCCCTGCTCTCTTTAAATCGCTCCAAGGCCGAATCTGCCTTTGCTCCAAACAGTTTGTCCCCATCAAACGGGAGGTCCAATAGGGTCGACTGCACGTCCGCAGCAAACCCTGAATTACGGAGCCAGGCCTGTCTCCTTGCCACCACAGCCGTGCCCATCGCCCTAGCCACAGATTCGGTCGTGTCCAGCCCAGACTGGATAATCTGGGTTGCGGCAGCCTGGGCGTCAGAGACAACATCCAAGAGCCCCTGGGGAAGCTCCGTAAACGAAGATAAAATATCGTCCATAAGAGCATGGATGTATCTTCCCAGAATGCAGGTTGCGTTGGTGGCCTTCAACGCCAAACTGCAAGATGAAAATATTTTCTTGGATTGCGCATCCAGTTTTTTGGAGTCCCTGTCTCCAGGTACCGTCGGGAAAGATCCAGGCGCTGACTTCGATGAACAGGAGGCTTGCACCACCAAGCTCTCCGGCGTAGGGTGTCTAGAAAGAAAGCCAGGGTCAGATGGTGCAGCCCGATATCTCCTGGCCACAGCCCTATGAATCGCCGAGGAAGATACAGGCTTCTTCCACACCTCTAACACCGGATCAAGCAAAGCCTCATTAAACGGCAAGAGAGGCTCCGCTGCAGCAGAGGCCGGATGCAGTACCTCCGTCAATAAATTCTGCTTCGCCTCTGCCACCGGCAAAGGCAGGTCCAGAAAGTTAGCTGCCTTCCTCACCACAGCGTGAAAGGAAGCAGCCTCCTCCGTATACTCCCCTGGAGATGAAAGGTCCCACTCAGGGGAAGTATCCAGCCCACTGGCCGTATCCAGACCATGCAGTCCATCACCAGAGTCCTCAACCTCTCCTTCCTCCAGGACTCGTTGGTACTCCTGCTCTTCCAAACGACGGAGAGCACGCCTCCTTGAATGTAGTTTCTGCTCGATATGCGGAGTCGACATGGTCTCCGCCGAAGTCGAAGATCGGCGCCGATCTCCCGAAGCATCCGACGCCGCGTCCGGCGCCACAGGCAGCTTCGGCGCCGTTGAAGGAGCAGGACGAGATCTTGGAGCCGATGGACCCACCGGAGTCACAGGACGAAATCCTGACGTCGACGGGATGGAAACCTCCGGGGCCAATCCCTCTGAAGCCACCGGAGCGGCCACCGGCGCCGACACCGGCGCCGAGCCCACATTCCCAAAAGGGAGAAAGGGCATAAAGGGTGCCGGCCGTAGAGGCGCAGGATCACCCAATGAAAAGGCCAAAGGCCCCGAAGGACCAGCCGGAGCACCTCCTGGAGCCATCTGCTGAAAGATGGTATACATCGCATTCAGAAATGCGGTACTATCGGCTCCAGGGGTGGGAAAAGCCGGATACTGGGGTGCCTAGATCGAAGGCGACCCAGACGCTGGCCTCGACGTCTGCGACGCCGGAGACAACACAAGAGGCTGCATCACCTCAATCACAGACGCCTGTCCAGGCGAAGTCGGTGACGCCGGAGAGGGCAACGGCGTCGATGGATGCGGCGTGACCGTGGGACTGACTTCCCAAGTCCTCCGACGCCGAGCCGAAGGCGACCTCGAACGAGTCTCCTTGCTGGAATGACGCCGTGAATCTCTACGGCGCCGGGAGTCTCGATGACGCCAATGAGACCTTGGCGAAGAAGACTTATTGTGATGTTTTTCCTTTCTCTTCGACTTTGCCATGAATAATTTAGCCTCACGTTCTTTGAGGGCCTTCGGATTCATGTGCTGGCATGAATCGCAAGTCGCGACGTCGTGGTCGGAGCTCAAACACCATAGACAGTCGGAGTGAGGATCTGTAACGGACATCTTGCCCCCACACTCTCGACAGGGCTTGAAACCCGACTTTCTCTGAGACATTATTACCACAGAGAAGAACTACGCAGCAGAAAATACACTGTAACTACGAAAGTAACAGTAGCTCCCTCGAAGATAACCGTTTCGAATGCACGGAAAAAAGGGAACTGACGTCGGCACGTCGGCGAGGACCTCTTATTGCCTGTATGACGTCAGACGGCGTCGCGTGGGCTAGAGTGACGTCCTCGTTGATGTGCAGAGGCTAGGAAGAAGATTTCCGTCGAATGCTGGCGCCATGGGAGTATTCATTAGGTGAGGAATCCACAGGTAGTTGTATCCATCAGAAACAGCATCTTTAGGTGACCAACTAAACTCAACATCTGTATATTGCAACTGCAGTTGCATTTGTATAGCGCTTCATAACCTTGCAAGGCGCCGAAACAAACTGTCAGAAGTGTACATGCTAAGCCATGTGGTAGTGCTCGACTGGAACAAGATGCATCTGCAGTGAGGTCTATGAGGGAAGAGTTTTGGTGTGGTGTGTTAGTAAGCAGAGTGGTGAACTCATCTTGCTGGTTTGCAATACATGAAGTGTGATGGCGGGGATGGGATGAGAGACAGGGTGTGCATGGTTTACATATGACAAATGCTGGGAGTTACTCTGCAATTGCTCTATGTTTTTCTCTGACTGCCAAACCATCAACTCTCAGGGGTCGGTTTTTATAATCTTGGCTGGGACTACAGAGAAAGAGAAGAGAGATCTGCCTGGACGGTCTGCATTAGTGGCCATCCCTACAGCAAGATGTTGCTGTGGGACTGGAATCCAAAGAGCATTACAATGTCTGATCATGAAGGTGGTGGGGCCACACTGGGTCAGGGATGAAGTATATTTAGATCATACAAGATGCCAGTGGGTTGTACTATACCCATAGTTTACAATGTTGTGCAGCATCATTAGTATGACCGGTGGCAGGTGCCTTTGAGCTTTGAAATGTACTGTGTAGTTTGTGAAGGAGGGTTAACAGTCAGTATCTGAAAATGTAGGTGTGTCCTGAAGTTTTCATGGCTCTATCTTGTCCTATTATTGTGGATTTTACAGCTCCAATATGGTATTATTATTTTTGTAATTCTAAGCTGGGGTAGGAGATCTGTTTTGCTTGGCTCTGGTTGGCTGCGAGTACAGATGTTGTATGAGCTTAGTTCGAGGCTTGCACTGAGCACAGGCGGCCGTGGAGGTGCACGATTATGGAAGGTTCTGAGTCTTTTCCTTGAACTGGCCATGTTGTTGTGTCTGACCTGGAAAACTCTTGAGCAAAGTGTCTTGTTCTGACATGAAAGATGTTCAGTGCTGCTCAGCTAAGACACCAGGTTGGTTTTGAAGCCTTATTTTGGGAAAAGCCAGGTCTTTACTTACTTTGTGACCTAGATAACCTATGGACAGATTCCACAGGAATATTCCATGCAGGTGATGTGTTTAGTCCTAGGGAAGCTGAGATTTTACAGCTCCATAAACCATTTTATGCAAAAGATCTCTTGCCAAGAAAAAGAATGCTCACATTAACTACAAAGAGAAGGGAAGCCTATAAAATATAAGATGGGTGCAGGCCGGGTGAACTCGAACTACTCTAAGCACTTTGTGGCAGAGTGCCATCTGCTCAGGCACAGCTTCGCCTAGTTGATGTTCTCAGACCAGCCGTCTCGTCAGGGCGGCTTCATGGCACATGGGAGCAGCAGCCATCCAGGCCTGGAAGCAGTCCAGCTCATGCTTCAGCAAATACTCAGGTTATCCAGAAACCAAGCTGAGGTCAGCAGTGAGTGACTAGCTCAGTGGTGGGCAGCGGTGGTGCGTACCGCAGCTTCTGGGAGCTGTGGGGTTTCATGCTGTGGGGCTCTATGTGTATAGCGCTGCTTTGAGGTGTGGATGGTGCTGAAATAAGTGCAGCAAAGAACACATTGGGGGTTATTACAACTTTGGAGGAGGTGTTAATCCGTCCCAAAAGTGACGGTAAAGTGACGGCTATACCACCAGCCGTATTACGAGTTCCATAGGATATGATGGACTCGTAATACGGCTGGTGGTATATCCGTCACTTTACCGTCACTTTTAGGACGGATTAACACCTCCTCTAAAGTTGTAATAACCCCCAATATTTGTAAAGTAACCGTTCACCCACTCGGGCACCTTGGCACTGAATTACAGTTGTTTATTGTTACCCAACTCAACAATATACATTCAGTTAACATGAGAGGAATGTAAGGCTGGGTGGAGCAACCAGGATTTGAATCTGTGACCACGAGGTTGAACACAGACCCCTTGCGTGGATGCACCAGTCAACTGATCCCCCAGAACCCCCTTGCAGCACCAACAGCAGTTCAATGTAGGGTCTGAACTACAAATTTAGGATGTTACTCTCTAATGAAGGACAAATATCCTGAAACACGTGTTTATCAATACACAGCACTGGCTGCACCAAGAACGGTGAATCCTGAAGACTTTCAACTAAAGCTAGTTTTATTGTGAACTGCAATTTACACAATGCATCTGGGAGAACTGTGTGCTGGTATACCAGGCAGTGTGCTCCCTTCGCTCTTCTGTGGCTGTCAGTCCCTGATCCACCATAACCCACTGCTGCACCAAGACACCAACAGCAGTTCTCCCAGGTTGAATCTTCAACACCCTCCTGTCCTGATGGTGGAGAAAATGATCCTGGTGGATTCTCCTCTGCATCTGGTGTTTATTCCAGAAACTGGAGACTTTTCCAGCACCACCCAACTCTGATCATGCCTGGTGTGTATTTGTAATGTAAATGTGCCTCTTACTTTACAGTAACTCGCAACTACTTAGTCTGACATGGAAAGGTCTGGATTTTTAGGTGTTTGTCACTGTTTATCCGCGTCTCACCTGGAAACTCCAGTGTTTGGGATCCCAGAACATTTTTTCCTGTAGAGGTAATTAATGGTAGGTAATCACTTTTAACTACCACCAGTTTGGAGGGTTTCCGTGTTTTACATTTAATCGAAACTCTTACTCTGACTTGCTTAAAAATTGATTCACTGGTTTTGACCGTCCGTCATATATGTTACTGTGTTTTACTTGATCTGACTCAATGTTCCTCTCTCCCCTCCTCCCATGAGAAGCCTCAATGCTTGGCCCACTCTAGGAGGAGGAAGGTAAGGCTGGCAGTTTTTGGTAGGCTGCGGGGGCTGACTGTAACAAGCCTGGACTAAACCAAATCTCACCCCAGTGCAGAGGTTCTGAAATCACTCCAGACCCTGCTGTGCTTGGAACAGGTCGAAGTCCTACCTGAGCTGTGAGGCTTCCTCTGGAGATCCTGGAACAGTCATTAACTACTGGTTATTGCAGCAGGAGGAGGGTGTCCACGGGCCCCAAGTACTGTGGGATTCAACAAGAGCCAGGCCGGGGCCCCAGACTAGGTAGTTACAGGCCCACTGAGCTCTCCAAGTGAGGGAAAGCTCATGTCACTAGTAATGAGCACTGAGCAGCAACTGCAGCCACCTAGAGATGCTTGACTCTCTGGGTAGACGAGGCGAAGTCAAGGGTCAACCCAAGAGAAGGTGCCTGGGGGCAGGGGGTCCTGGAATCATGACACACAGAGATCTAAGCAACAGTAAAGTATAGATGTGTATCCAGGGGTACTGTGTACACAACACTTACAATAATAAAGCATGTATATATCAAGAAAATAGCCTTTCAGGCTTGGAGTGCAGTATAAATTATGCAAAGAAGGAAGCAGAGAATCCTGCGTAGCTCCCAAGTTTAGGGGAGAGCAGCTCCTTTATGTAGAGCACTCTAAACAACCAGCGACACCCTGAATTTGCTCACCTCAAATGTCTGTTTTGTAGCAGTATTTAAGCATAGGATTAACACAGTGCCATGCACTCCAAGCTAGAAAGGGACAAAGCCATTTTCCTATTTTACAGCAAACGTTTTTTAAGCATAGAATTAGCTAGGGCCATGCCGAACTGAAAAGGGAGCTGTGCTCCGCATAAACCTGGGACCTACCCAGAGGTCTCTACTTCATATATAAATATGGCCTTCGCAGGCCATAAAACCAAATAGTTTGTAGCACTCACGAGGGCCAGGTTTACAAACATATTGGTAGGCCCGGGTCTCAAGACACATTATTATTATTAATATAAATGAGGACGGGTTTCCAGGTGGGGGCATGGGATGCGGTGGACTTATGTACTTATGTCTGTAGTTTAATCACTTTTAAAACCGGACCTCACCACTAATTTCAATGCCGGATCTCTGCTCCTGCCTGCTCTGCTCACACTCTGCCCTCTGCCCCTCACTTTACACCCTATGCCGGTCCTCTGTGCCAGTCAGGCTATGCCGGTCCTCTGTGCCAGTCAGGCTATGCCGGTCCTCTGTGCCAGTCAGGGTAGGGCAGGGACAGAAAATGAGCCCAGGCACCAAAATATACGCGACCCCCATTAGTGAATCAGAAAGCTAATATTTGCCCATATTTGCAAATTGGAGTCGTTTCCAACTTGTTAAGACACACTGCATAGGAGCTTTGGAAGGAATGGGTTATTGCATGGATTTATGTTTCTTCCAGGCAATATTTTTTTGATATTAAAGAAAACAACATCAAAAGCAGGTCCACACACTCCAGGAAAACGGACTCACACATTGACCTGTCGGACCAACCCACTGGGCACTGCTTGATAGCCCTGTAGGCCAGTCTGCCCCTGAGGCCAGTCCACCCAGGGGAGAGGGACTTGCTTTATACCCCATGCCAGTCTTCTATGCCACCTCGTCCAGGGGACCGAACCTCACTTTACACCCTCTGCCACTCCTCTATGTCTGCCACCCCAGGAGGAGAGAGGCTCGCTTTACACCCTGCGCAGTCCCCTATGCCAGCCCAGGAGGAGAGAGGCTCACAGGATACCCCATGCCAGTCCTCTATGCCAGCCCAAAGGGAGAGAGGTTCGCTTTACACCCTGTGACAGTGCCAGGCAGAGAGAGGCTCGCTTTACACCCTGGGACAGTCCTCTATACCAGGCCAGGAGGAGAGAGGCTCCCTTTACACCCTGTGCAGTCCCTTATGCCAGCCCAGGAGGAGAGAGGCTCCCTTTACACCCTGTGACACTCCTCTATGCCACCCCAGGGGGAGAGAGGCTCGCAGGACACCCCATGCCAGTCCTCTATGCCAGCCCAGGAGGAGAGAGGCTGGCTTTACACCCTCTGACAGTCCTCTATGCCACCCCATGAGGAGAGAGGCTCGCTTTACACCCTCTGCCACTCCTCTATGTCTGCCACCCCAGGAGGAGAGAGGCTCGCTTTACACCCTGTGACAGTCCCAGGAGGAGAGAGGCTCGATTTACACCCTCTGACACTCCTCTATGCCACCCCATGAGGAGAGAGGCTCGCTTTACACCCTGTGACAGTTCTCTATACCAGCCCAGGAGGAGAGAGGCTCGCTTTACACACTGTGACAGTCCCAGGAGGAGAGAGGCTCGCTTTACACCCTGTGACAGTCCTCTATACCAGGCCAGGAGGAGAGAGGTTCGCTTTACACCCTGTGACAGTCCTCTATGCCAGGCCAGGAGGAGAGGGGCTCGCTTTACACCCTGTGACACTCCTCTATGCCACCCCAGGGGGAGAGAGGCTCGCTTTACACCCTGTGACAGTCCTCTATGCCAGCCCAGGCGGAGAGAGGCTCGCTTTACACCCTGTGACAGTCCTGTATACCAGGCCAGGAGGAGAGAGGCTCGCTTTACACCCTGTGACAGTCCTGTATACCAGGCCAGGAGAAGAGAGGCTCCCTTTACACCCTGTGACAGTCCTCTATGCCAGCCCAGGAGGAGAGAGGCTCGCAGGACACCCCATGCCAGTCCTCTATGCCAGCCCAGGGGGAGAGAGGTTCGCTTTACACCCTGTGACAGTGCCAGGCAGAGAGAGGCTCGCTTTACACCCTGTGACAGTCCTCTATGCCAGGCCAGGAGGAGAGAGGCTCGCTTTACACTCTGTGCCAGTCCTCTATGCCAGGCCAGGAGGAGAGAGGCTCGCTTTACACCCTGTGCAGTCCCTTATGCCAGCCCAGGAGGAGAGGCTCGCTTTACACCCTGTGACAGTGCCAGGCAGAGAGAGGCTCGCTTTACACCCTGTGACAGTCATCTATACCAGCCCAGGAGGAGAGAGGCTCGCTTTACACCCTGTGACAGTCCTCTATACCAGCCCAGGAGGAGAGAGGCTCGCTTTACACCCTGTGACAGTCCTCTATGCCAGGCCAGGAGGAGAGAGGCTCGCTTTACACCCTGTGACAGTCCTGTATACCAGGCCAGGAGGAGAGAGGCTCGCTTTACACCCTGTGACAGTCCTCTATGCCAGGCCAGGAGGAGAGAGGTTCCCTTTACACCCTGTGACAGTCCCAGGAGGAGAGAGGCTCGCTTTACACCCTGTGACAGTCCTCTATACCAGCCCAGGAGGAGAGAGGTTCGCTTTACACCCTGTGACAGTCCTCTATACCAGCCCAGGGGAGAGAGGCTCCCTTTACACCCTGTGACAGTCCTCTATGCCAGCCCAGGCGGAGAGGGGCTCGCAGGACACCCCATGCCAGTCCTCTATGCCAGCCCAGGCGGAGAGAGGCTCGCTTTACACTCTGTGCCAGTCCTCTATGTCCGCGAGCCCAAGAGGAGAGAGGCTATGTTTACATCTTGTGCCAGTCCTCTATGCCAGGCCAGGGAGAGTGACGTTCGCTTTACACCTTGTATCAGCCCGCTATGTCTGCCAGCCCAGGAGGAGAGAGGCTCGCTGTATGCCCTGCGCGAGTCCTGCATGGCTGCCAGCTCTGAAGAGGCCCCTTTCTTCTCGGGTGCATGAGCTCACCCTGTGCCCGAGCTGGGCCAGGATCCTGTCTCGTGATGGTTTCTCAGCTCCATGCAAGGAGCTTCATTAATATTTCCAGCAGGGTGTGCCAAGCATTCTCTGGAGGCCTTTGATGTGAGCTCTGCACTCATCTAAAACACACGGTTAGCCTTGCACAGTCTGGGTCTGTGAGCAGGGGCTCCCGAAAGCGCAGCACTGCTGTGCGAAGCTTAAACCTGTGAGATCTGAGAATACACAGGCGTAGCACAGCTGTTACACAGGCGTAGCACAGCTGTTTAAAGCTTCATGTGTGTGCAGACTAACGCTTTAACCTGTGACACTCGCGTACTGAGAGGGATAGCACTGCTGTATAACGCTTTAACCTGTGACACTCGCGTACTGAGAGGGATAGCACTGCTGTATGAAGCTTTAACCTGTGACACTCCCGTACAGAGAGGGATAGCACTGCTGTATGAAGCTTTACCCCGTGACACTCGTGTACTGAGAGGGATAGCACTGCTGTATAAAGCTTTAACCCGTGACACTCGTGTACTGAGAGGGATAGCACTGCTGTATGAAGCTTTAACCCGTGACACTCGTGTACTGAGAGGGATAGCACTGCTGTATGAAGCTTTAACCCGTGACACTCCCGTACTGAGAGGGATAGCACTGCTGTATAAAGCTTTAACCCGTGTCACTCGTGTACTGAGAGGGATAGCACTGCTGTATGAAGCTTTAACCCGTGACACTCGTGTACTGAGAGGGATAGCACTGCTGTATGAAGCTTTAACCCGTGACACTCGTGTACTGAGAGGGATAGCACTGCTGTATGAAGCTTTACCCCGTGACACTCGTGTACTGAGAGGGATAGCACTGCTGTATGAAGCTTTAACCCGTGACACTCGTGTACTGAGAGGGATAGCACTGCTGTATGAAGCTTTAACCCGTGACACTCGTGTACTGAGAGGGATAGCACTGCTGTATGAAGCTTTAACCCGTGACACTCGTGTACTGAGAGGGATAGCACTGCTGTATGAAGCTTTAACCCGTGACACTCCCGTACTGAGAGGGATAGCACTGCTGTATAAAGCTTTAACCCGTGTCACTCGTGTACTGAGAGGGATAGCACTGCTGTATGAAGCTTTAACCCGTGACACTCGTGTACTGAGAGGGATAGCACTGCTGTATGAAGCTTTACCCCGTGACACTCGTGTACTGAGAGGGATAGCACTGCTGTATGAAGCTTTAACCCGTGACACTCGTGTACTGAGAGGGATAGCACTGCTGTATGAAGCTTTAACCCGGACACTCGTGTACTGAGAGGGATAGCACTGCTGTATGAAGCTTTAACCCGTGACACTCGTGTACTGAGAGGGATAGCACTGCTGTATAAAGCTTAACCCGTGACACTCACGTACTGAGAGGGATTGCACTGCTGTATGAAGCTTTAACCCGGACACTCGTGTACTGAGAGGGATAGCACTGCTGTATGAAGCTTTAACCCGGACACTCGTGTACCGAGAGGGATAGCACTGCTGTATGAAGCTTTAACCCGGACACTCGTGTACTGAGAGGGATAGCACTGCTGTATGAAGCTTTAACCCGTGACACTCGTGTACTGAGAGGGATAGCACTGCTGTATGAAGCTTTAACCCGTGACACTCGTGTACTGAGAGGGATAGCACTGCTGTATGAAGCTTTACCCCGTGACACTCGTGTACTGAGAGGGATAGCACTGCTGTATGAAGCTTTAACCCGTGACACTCGTGTACTGAGAGGGATAGCACTGCTGTATGAAGCTTTAACCCGTGACACTCCCGTACAGAGAGGGATAGCACTGCTGTATGAAGCTTTAACCCGTGACACTCGTGTACTGAGAGGGATAGCACTGCTGTATGAAGCTTTACCCCGTGACACTCGTGTACTGAGAGGGATAGCACTGCTGTATGAAGCTTTAACCCGTGACACTCCCGTACTGAGAGGGATAGCACTGCTGTATGAAGCTTTAACCCGTGACACTCGTGTACTGAGAGGGATAGCAGTGCTGTATGAAGCTTTAACCCGTGACACTCGTGTACTGAGAGGGATAGCACTGCTGTATGAAGCTTTAACCCGTGACACTCGTGTACTGAGAGGGATAGCACTGCTGTATGAAGCTTTAACCCGTGACACTCGTGTACTGAGAGGGATAGCACTGCTGTATGAAGCTTTACCCCGTGACACTCGTGTACTGAGAGGGATAGCACTGCTGTATGAAGCTTTAACCCGTGACACTCGTGTACTGAGAGGGATTGCACTGCTGTATGAAGCTTTAACCCGGACACTCGTGTACTGAGAGGGATAGCACTGCTGTATGAAGCTTTAACCCGTGACACTCGTGTACTGAGAGGGATAGCACTGCTGTATAAAGCTTAACCCGTGACACTCACGTACTGAGAGGGATTGCACTGCTGTATGAAGCTTTAACCCGGACACTCGTGTACTGAGAGGGATAGCACTGCTGTATGAAGCTTTAACCCGGACACTCGTGTACTGAGAGGGATAGCACTGCTGTATGAAGCTTTAACCCGTGACACTCGTGTACTGAGAGGGATAGCACTGCTGTATGAAGCTTTACCCCGTGACACTCGTGTACTGAGAGGGATAGCACTGCTGTATGAAGCTTTAACCCGTGACACTCCCGTACAGAGAGGGATAGCACTGCTGTATGAAGCTTTACCCCGTGACACTCGTGTACTGAGAGGGATAGCACTGCTGTATGAAGCTTTACCCCGTGACACTCGTGTACTGAGAGGGATAGCACTGCTGTATGAAGCTTTAACCCGTGACACTCCCGTACTGAGAGGGATAGCACTGCTGTATGAAGCTTTAACCCGTGACACTCGTGTACTGAGAGGGATTGCACTGCTGTATGAAGCTTTAACCCGTGACACTCGTGTACTGAGAGGGATAGCACTGCTGTATGAAGCTTTAACCCGTGACACTCGTGTACTGAGAGGGATAGCACTGCTGTATGAAGCTTTAACCCGTGACACTCGTGTACTGAGAGGGATAGCACTGCTGTATGAAGCTTTAACCCGTGACACTCCCGTACTGAGAGGGATAGCACTGCTGTATGAAGCTTTAACCCGTGACACTGGTGTACTGAGAGGGATAGCACTGCTGTATGAAGCTTTAACCCGTGACACTCCCGTACTGAGAGGGATAGCACTGCTGTATGAAGCTTTAACCCGTGTCACTCGTGTACTGAGAGGGATAGCACTGCTGTATGAAGCTTTAACCCGTGACACTCCCGTACTGAGAGGGATAGCACTGCTGTATGAAGCTTTAACCCGTGACACTCCCGTACTGAGAGGGATAGCACTGCTGTATGAAGCTTTAACCCGTGTCACTCGTGTACTAGCACTGCTGTATGAAGCTTTAACCCGTGACACTCCCGTACTGAGAGGGATAGCACTGCTGTATGAAGCTTTAACCCGTGACACTCCCGTACTGAGAGGGATAGCACTGCTGTATGAAGCTTTAACCCGTGACACTCCCGTACTGAGAGGGATAGCACTGCTGTATGAAGCTTTAACCCGTGACACTCCCGTACTGAGAGGGATAGCACTGCTGTATGAAGCTTTAACCCGTGACACTCGTGTACTGAGAGGGATAGCACTGCTGTATGAAGCTTTAACCCGTGACACTCCCGTACTGAGAGGGATAGCACTGCTGTATGAAGCTTTAACCCGTGACACTCGTGTACTGAGAGGGATAGCACTGCTGTATGAAGCTTTAACCCGTGACACTCGTGTACTGAGAGGGATAGCACTGCTGTATGAAGCTTTAACCCGTGACACTCCCGTACTGAGAGGGATAGCACTGCTGTATGAAGCTTTAACCCGTGACACTCCCGTACTGAGAGGGATAGCACTGCTGTATGAAGCTTTAACCCGTGACACTCGTGTACTGAGAGGGATAGCACTGCTGTATGAAGCTTTAACCCGTGACACTCCCGTACTGAGAGGGATAGCACTGCTGTATGAAGCTTTAACCCGTGACACTCGTGTACTGAGAGGGATAGCACTGCTGTATGAAGCTTTAACCCGTGACACTCCCGTACTGAGAGGGATAGCACTGCTGTATGAAGCTTTAACCCGTGACACTCGTGTACTGAGAGGGATAGCACTGCTGTATGAAGCTTTAACCCGTGACACTCCCGTACTGAGAGGGATAGCACTGCTGTATGAAGCTTTAACCCGTGACACTCGTGTACTGAGAGGGATAGCACTGCTGTATGAAGCTTTAACCCGTGACACTCCCGTACTGAGAGGGATAGCACTGCTGTATGAAGCTTTAACCCGTGACACTCGTGTACTGAGAGGGATAGCACTGCTGTATGAAGCTTTACCCCGTGACACTCGTGTACTGAGAGGGATAGCACTGCTGTATGAAGCTTTAACCCGTGTCACTCGTGTACTGAGAGGGATAGCACTGCTGTATGAAGCTTTAACCCGTGACACTCGTGTACTGAGAGGGATAGCACTGCTGTATGAAGCTTTAACCCGTGACACTCGTGTACTGAGAGGGATAGCACTGCTGTATGAAGCTTTAACCCGTGACACTCGTGTACTGAGAGGGATAGCACTGCTGTATGAAGCTTTAACCCGTGACACTCGTGTACTGAGAGGGATAGCACTGCTGTATGAAGCTTTAACCCGTGACACTCACGTACTGAGAGGGATAGCACTGCTGTATGAAGCTTTAACCCGTGACACTCACGTACTGAGAGGGATAGCACTGCTGTATGAAGCTTTAACCCGTGACACTCGTGTACTGAGAGGGATAGCACTGCTGTATGAAGCTTTAACCCGTGACACTCGTGTACTGAGAGGGATAGCACTGCTGTATGAAGCTTTAACCCGTGACACTCGTGTACTGAGAGGGATAGCACTGCTGTATGAAGCTTTAACCCGTGACACTCGTGTACTGAGAGGGATAGCACTGCTGTATGAAGCTTTACCCCGTGACACTCGTGTACTGAGAGGGATAGCACTGCTGTATGAAGCTTTAACCCGTGACACTCGTGTACTGAGAGGGATAGCACTGCTGTATGAAGCTTTACCCCGTGACACTCGTGTACTGAGAGGGATAGCACTGCTGTATGAAGCTTTAACCCGTGTCACTCGTGTACTGAGAGGGATAGCACTGCTGTATGAAGCTTTAACCCGTGACACTCGTGTACTGAGAGGGATAGCACTGCTGTATGAAGCTTTAACCCGTGACACTCCCGTACTGAGAGGGATAGCACTGCTGTATGAAGCTTTAACCCGTGACACTCGTGTACTGAGAGGGATAGCACTGCTCTGTACAACTTGTAGGCCATCGAGGCCTTCGCGGGGAACACCTGCAGCAAGTGCAGCAACATTTGAAGACAGGGCCACAGACAGACACTCGGGAACAGGGGTGCCAGCATATTTGTTATTCCTCTGATGGTGTCTCTGCTGCCCGCGTGTCTCTGGGAAACAGAAGCCCATTAGCAGGGAGATGCTCCTTTGCAATTGAAATGGTGTATCTGTTTCTAACCTTTTGGGCTGCTTAAACGTCGAGGACAAAATGCGGAAAGTCAAGAGCACAATTTTGTTTTGTATTTTTCTAGCCTGTCAAGTTCACCACAACACATCAACCATTCCTCGATGTCAGCCAACAGCACGTAACATTGTGGTACTTGTATTTCTGCCTTAACGCTTTCCCTCTGAGTTCAGAGTCTTAGAAAGCAAAGTGCTGTGGGCGAAAATAGCAGAACTGGCTGAAGATGTCACACAAGACACGGGGCCACTTGTCTAGTATGTCTCAAAGTAATCTAGGGCACTTCGAAATCTGCTAATTTCACACATAACACCAAAAGTAAACTCTGCTGACATAATTTGCGAAGTTGCTCTCTCTTTCAGGCTATGCTTTAAGACGAGCCTTGTCAATGAAAACGGTTTTGCCTTTTGCATGGTGGAACATTTTATCTGGAGCTTCACAACACCACAAAGGTACAACATGGACAGTATCAGCAGAGCTTTTCCTAACACAAAGAATACCTAGAGAGCAGGTGGCAGGAGAGGCAGGTGCGCTCACACCTCACGCAGGTGCAGTACGGGTGGCGAACTCACTGAAGAGGCAGTGAGAGGAGCTAAAGGACAGTTGTACACTCTCCCTAAACACACACAAACATACAAGCGGCACACACACCTGGCAGAAGGAAACAGAATTACCGTACCTTCATATCCTCTCACTGTCAAACTAGGACAAAAAACAGAACCACACCGGAATAAAAGTGGCCCACGTCAGTGAACGAGAAAGCTAAAATAATCAACCAATCAATCAATCAATCAATCAGTAAATTTCTAAAGCGCGCTACGTACCCGTTAGGGTTTCAAGGCGCTGAGGGGGGGGAGGGAGGGGGGGCTGCTGCTACTGGTCGAAGAGCCAGGTCTTGAGGAGTCTCCTGAAGGTGAGAAGATCCTGGGTCTGTCGCAGGGTGGTCGGGAGGGCTTTCCAGGTCTTGGCGGAGAGATAGGAGAAAGATCTTCCGCCGGATGTCTTGCGTTGGAAGCGGGGAACGATGGCGAGGGCGAGGTTGGCGGAGCGGAGTTGGCGGGAGGGGGATGTAGAAGTTGAGTCTGTTGTTCAGGTAGACAGGTCCGGCGTTGTGGAGCGCCTTGTGTGCGTGGGTGAGGAGCTTAAAGGTGATCCTCTTGTCCACGGGGAGCCAGTGGAGGTCCTTCAGGTGGTGGGAGATGTGGCATCGGCGGGGTACGTTGAGGATCAGGCGGGCGGAGGCGTTTTGGATGCGTTGGAGTCTTTGGTTGTCTTTTGCTGGGATGCCTGTGTAGAGTGCGTTGCCGTAGTCAAGTCTGCTACTGACGAGGGCCTGGGTCACCGTTTTTCTGGTTTCTGTCGGGATCCATTTGTAGATTCTACGGAGCATGCGGAGGGTGTTGTAGCAGGAGGAGGAGACTGCGTTGACCTGTTTGGACATGGTGAGAGCGGAGTCGAGGATGAAGCCAAGGTTGCGTGCGTGGTTGGCTGGTGTTGTGGGGGTCCCAGCGCGGTGGGCCACCAAGAGTTGTCACAGGCCGAGGGGGTGCGTCCGAGGATGAGGACCTCCGTCTTGTCTAAAATAATGGCTAACCCTTGCACACCAGGCCCCTCCTGAACTGGTAAAGTTACACTGTATGGGTATTGTGCACTGCAGAGGAGACTGCATGCATTTGTGTTTATTGAAGCAATGCTTG
Source organism: Pleurodeles waltl (assembly GCF_031143425.1). Classification (NCBI taxonomy): domain Eukaryota; kingdom Metazoa; phylum Chordata; class Amphibia; order Caudata; family Salamandridae; genus Pleurodeles; species Pleurodeles waltl. Next base: position 703,446,796 of record NC_090451.1, on the reverse strand, counting down.
CAGTAATATCAGGCAAAAACAACACTAAAACTGGGCTACAGGCTGCTACAAAACAGCCCCAATGCTGATCTGTCCGGCCTGGACATTAGGCGTTGCCCGACTGCCCTAAAGGCAAGTCTGACCCTGGTATTTCCTGGTATTTCCACAGGACGATGAAACCCACATACCCAGCGAGCTGTGGTTCATCACATAGCAGTGTAAGCATCTAAGGTACTACTGTTCACTTCCACAGTCTCCCACGTATGGATTCCCTAACTTCGGCCAGGGTATGTCCTTATGTTAACATTTACCTTGAAACGTTGACTCTTTGTTAAATTCCCGGATCTATATTGAAATTGTATGTGGGTAAGCTAAGAATATTTGGGACTGTTTTGTGACTGCCACAGGATTCAAAATGGAAGGTAGGTCAACAGCCCCTGCTTCTATTTTCTGTCAGGAGGTATTGGTACTTCAATATTTCCCCACTACAGCCATCTCACTTCAGATAGTGTGGAAAAGACTGTTTTCAGGGGTTGCTATGCAAGTGCTGTTTTTTCTAGTTCATAAGCAGTGGAAACACCTTCTCTTTACAGCGGAAGCACCTCTTCTTCATAGGACAGAAACAGTGCATCACCCCTCCTTCAGCGGACACATGTAGTTAGGGCACAGGACAGGTACACACCGGGCCGTGCACGTTTTGCTTCCTCACAGAATGATACTGAATGGCAGTGGCAAAGCAAGCTTCCCTCTTTCATAGAAGGTAGCAAGTGCAATCTTCCCTTTCGCACAGGACAGAGGCAGCAGGGCAGACTCCTGCAAGCTTTCAATGGTCAGATAATATGTGCAGTTGAGGTATGGGGCAGATCTCTGGAGTGGTGCTTAACTCACTGATGGGAAGGTGTAAGTGCAAGAGTGTGAATCTGGGAGTTCAGACACTAGTCTCATTTAGTTGCTTTTCCACGTCATCTTCCTGAAAGTCCCAAGTTTTCCACATATTGAGAGTAGCTGTTAAATCGTAGGTGATTTGTATTTGTAGAAGCCAGACCACAGCCTAAGTAATCATGCACTAAAAGAGCGCAGGCGGCAACCTCTTCGAAAAGGGTTTGAGTGTGTGCACCAGCGGCTGTGAAATCCCAGCCTACCCCCAGGTGTAGGTCCATATCGGGCACACGATGCCCACACTTATACCATGACCTGAATGGCCATGATATGCCCAGAATTACCGCCATTATTCCATGGCACTAAAGCATGATGCATCCTCACAATATGACACAAATCACCAGCAATGTGCCAGGGATGGGCACCAACGTGTCATAGATGCCATGACTTGCCATCATTGTGCCAGGGTGCACCTCATCGAGTCGGCATGGTGCCAGACTGGCTGGAGCTAGGCTTGAAAGGCTAAGGCAAAGGGAGTACTGTCTCAGTGCCTTTTCCCACAGATATTGGCACAAACATCACTATAACAATAAAACAGGCTTCTAATGTTTCTCATTGAAACTAGGCAGAATAACTGCTGCCCTTCATAAAACAATAGCACAGTTCAAACACTGCCAATATTAGTGATCAATCAATAGCAAAGCTTCCATATCGCCTGAGTGAAAATCCACCAGGCTACCTGCAACCAAAACAGCATCTTCAGCAGAAGCTAACACGGGGCGTGAATGTTGCACCTGGGCACGCGCACACTGTAGGGAGGGTGCTAAGCTGGCACCAAGGGCAGCTTCCGGTCCAAGTGAGCCACCCATCTACTTCCTCCACTTAGCTCCTGTCCTGGGGTCCTCTCGTCGCTCTCTAGATATCTGGCCCCAGAGACACTACACCTGCCACACTCTAGCCTCCCCTGACTCTGCTGCCCCCTTCCTACCCACAGATCTTGACCAGGCCCTGCACAACGTGAAGAAAGAAGACAAACACAAACAAGTTCAGCACATTAGAATAAAGAGCCAATTTCTCTTTGAATTGTCACCACGCACTAACTAGCTCCAGGGGTGAACAGGGAAGTAAATTCCTGAATGAAAAAAGAATCCAGGAGGCTTTGCCCAGTAGCTCCACCACTGTGTGGTGATGTAATAGTTGGTGTACATCATGAATGCATGTGTTGTACCTTCCGAACCGTCTCATGCATATCATGAGGGTGTGTGTTGTACCATCAGATGAGTCTTGTGTTATCATGAGGGTGTGTGTTGTACCTTCAGATGAGTCTTGTATTATCATGAGTGTGTGTATTGTACCTTCAGATGTGTCTCATGTACATAGTGAGGGTGTGTGTTGTACCTTCAGCTGTGTCCCGGGTACATCGTATGGGTGTGTGTCCTACTATCAAATAAGTCTTATGAACCAACTTTCTTCTTAACATTAAATCTGGCTCTCCTCTTGACCCCGCTCCTCCTGCCGTTTTCTCGCTGGCTTTATATATTATTGTTCCGCCACTAACAAAAATTCTAAATCATTCTTTATCTCTGGGCTCTTTGCCTCAATCTTTTAAGCACGCCATTATCAAACCCCTTTTGAAAAAAACCCAAACTTGATCCCTTTTCTCTGGACAATTACAGACCAATTGCTCTTCTCCCTATCTTAGCAAAGGTCCTAGAAAAACATGTTAATCATCAATTGACCAGCTATCTAGAGAACCAGGAGATCCTGGATCCCTCTCAAATGGGTTTCAGAGCCCAACTCAGTACTGAGTCTGCTCTGTTAGCAGTCACTGAATCTGCCCGGCAACTTCTAGATCAAGGTTATCATGCAGCCATTAGCCTACTTGATCTTAGTGCAGCATTCAATACCGTGGACCATAACCTCCTCTGCCACAGACTCTCTAAGATAGGGATAGGAGGTACTGCTCTTTCTTGGCTCTCTTCTTTACTTACAGGAAGATCGTTTCAAGTTTTAGACCACTCATTTCTGTCAGATATTTATCCTCTGACTAGTGGAGTTCCTCAGGGCTCTTCCTTAAGCCCGACTCTCTTTAATATTTATTTATCCTCCATGGCCAAAGTTGTCTCCCCTCACAACCTCGCAATGGTCACCTATGCTGACGACACCCAGCTAGTAGTATCCCTATCTAGTACTGGGCATTCCTCTTCTGCCAGTCTCTCCCGCTGTTTGATGGACATTGCCAATTGGATGACCCTATCTAAATTGAAATTTAACGATGGAAAATCAGAGGTAATGATTGTGGGTAATGGCTCTCCTTCTGTCCCTTTGACCCTACACTCAGAGGCCTTCAGTAGCCTCCCCCCCCCCAAGGCCCACATCAAAAGCCCTGGTTTTTGGCTTGAGCCCCATTTAGCTATGGAGCTCCAGTCCAAAAAGGTTTCTTCTATGTGCTTTGGTCTTTTAAGATCTCTTAGGAAGATTTTTAATCTTCTACCTCCCATGGCCAGAAGAATCCTCATTCAGGCTCTGATTCTCTCTCGTCTTGATTATGGCAACTCCCTATTTTTCAGCTCTCCGGACTATGTGATAAAAAAGCTTCAAGTTGTACAGAATGCCTCAGCCAGACTGCTCACTAATCTACCCAGACATATTTCTGTGAAGCCAGCTCCTATAGCACTCCATTGGTTGCCCATAAATTAACGTATTCAATTTAAAGCCTTATGTTTGGTCCACAAAGCACTACATAACAAGGGTCCCCTCTTTCTCAGACATCGCTTTTCTGTCCATGTCCCCGCCAGATTTTTGCGTTCTTCCACCTCCCGGCAAGTTTATATAGCACGATTTAAGAGATCCTGGGTGTAGGAAAGTACCATCTTGCCTGGCATGTTACCCCCATTTTTCACTGTATACATGTTGTTTTAGTTGTACGTGTCACTGGGACCCTGTTCACCACGGCCCCAGTGCTCATAAGTGTGCCTGAATGTGTTACCTGTGTAGTGACTAACTGTCTCACTGAGGCTCTGCTAATCAGAACCTCAGTGGTTATGCTCTCTCATTTCTTTCAAATTGTCACTAACAGGCTAGTGACCAATTTTACCAATTTACATTGGCTTACTGGAACACCCTTATAATTCCCTAGTATATGGTACTGAGGTACCCAGGGTATTGGGGTTCCAGGAGATCCCTATGGGCTGCAGCATTTCTTTTGCCACCCATAGGGAGCTCTGACAATTCTTACACAGGCCTGCCACTGCAGCCTGAGTGAAATAACGTCCACGTTATTTCACAGCCATTTTACACTGCACTTATGTAACTTATAAGTCACCTATATGTCTAACCTTTACCTGGTAAAGGTTAGGTGCAAAGTTACTTAGTGTGAGGGCACCCTGGCACTAGCCAAGGTGCCCCCACATTGTTCAGGGCCAATTCCCCGGACTTTGTGAGTGCGGGGACACCATTACACGCGTGCACTACATATAGGTCACTACCTATATGTAGCTTCACCATGGTAACTCCGAATATGGCGATGTAACATGTCTATGATCATGGAATTGCCCCCTCTATACCATCCTGGCATAGTTGGCACAATCCCATGATCCCAGTGGTCTGTAGCACAGACCCTGGTACTGCCAAACTGCCTTTCCTGGGGTTTCACTGCAGCTGCTGCTGCTGCCAACCCCTCAGACAGGCATCTGCCCTCCTGGGGTCCAGCCAGGCCTGGCCCAGGATGGCAGAACAAAGAACTTCCTCTGAGAGAGGGTGTTACACCCTCACCCTTTGGAAAATGGTGTGAAGGCAGGGGAGGAGTAGCCTCCCCCAGCCTCTGGAAATGCTTTCTTGGGCACAGATGTGCCCAATTCTACATAAGCCAGTCTACACCGGTTCAGGGGACCCCTTAGCCCTGCTCTGGCGCGAAACTGGACAAAGGAAAGGGGAGTGACCACTCCCCTGACCTGCACCTCCCCAGGGAGGTGTCCAGAGCTCCTCCAGTGTGCTCCAGACCTCTGCCATCTTGGAAACAGAGGTGCTGCTGGCACACTGGATTGCTCTGAGTGGCCAGTGCCACCAGGTGACGTCAGAGACTCCTTGTGATAGGCTCCTTCAGGTGTTGCTAGCCTATCCTCTCTCCTAAGTAGCCAAACCCTCTTTTCTGGCTATTTAGGGTCTCTGTCTCTGGGGAAACTTTAGATAACGAATGCAAGAGCTCATCCGAGTTCCTCTGCATCTCTCTCTTCACCTTCTGCCAAGGAATCGACTGCTGACCGCGATGGAAGCCTGCAAAACTGCAACATAGTAGCTAAGACGACTACTGCAACTCTGTAACGCTGATCCTGCCGCCTTCTCGACTGTTTTCCTGGTGGTGCATGCTGTGGGGGTAGTCTGCCTCCTCTCTGCACTAGAAGCTCCGAAGAAATCTCCCGTGGGTCGACGGAATCTTCCCCCTGCAACCGCAGGCACCAAAAAGCTGCATTACCGGTCCCTTGGGTCTCCTCTCAGCAGGACGAGCGAGGTCCTTCGAATCCAGCAACTCTGTCCAAGTGACTCCCACAGTCCAGTGACTCTTCAGTCCAAGTTTGGTGGAGGTAAGTCCTTGCCTCACCTCGCTAGACTGCATTGCTGGGAACCGCGACTTTTGCAGCTACTCCGGCCCCTGTGCACTTCCGGCGGAAATCCTTTGTGCACAGCCAAGCCTGGGTCCACGGCACTCTAACCTACATTGCACGACTTTCTAAGTTGGTCTCCGGCGACGTGGGACTCCTTTGTGTAACTTCGGGTGAGCACCGTTTCATGCATCCTCGTAGTGCCTGTTTCTGGCACTTCTCCAGGTGCTACCTGCTGCTGAGAGGGCTCCTTGTCTTGTTCGACGTCCCCTCTACCTCCTGGCGCAATTTGCGACATCCTGGTCCTTCCTGGGCCACAGCAGCGTCCAAAAACGCTAACTGCACGATTTGCAGCTAGCAAGGCTTGTTGGCGTTCTTTTGGCGGGAAAACACTTCTGCACGACTCTCCACGGTGAGAGGGATCCGTCTACCAAAGGGGAAGTCTCTAGCCCTTTTCGTTCCTGCAGAAACCTCAGCTTCTTCTGTCCAGTAGAAGCTTCTTTGCACCCACAGCTGGCATTTCCTGGGCATATGCCCATCTCCGACTTGTTTGTGACTTTTGGACTTGGTCCCCTTGTTCCACAGGTACCCTAGATTGGAAATCCATCGTTGTTGCATTGTTGGTTTGTGTCTTTCCTGCATTATTCCTCTAACACGACTTCTTTGTCCTTAGGGGAACTTTAGTGCACTTTGCACTCACTTTTCAGGGTCTTGGGGAGGGTTATTTTTCTAACTCTCACTATTTTCTAATAGTCCCAGCGACCCTCTACAAGGTCACATAGGTTTGGGGTCCATTCGTGGTTCGCATTCCACTTTTGAAGTATATGGTTTGTGTTGCCCCTATCCCTATGTGTCCCCATTGCATCCTATTGTAACTATACATTGTTTGCACTGTTTTCTAAGACTATACTGCATATTTTTGCTATTGTGTATATATATCTTGTGTATATTTCCTATCCTCTCACTGAGGGTACACTCGGAGATACTTTGGCATATTGTCATAAAAATAAAGTACCTTTATTTTTAGTATAACTGTGTATTGTGTTTTCTTATGATATTGTGCATATGACAATAGGTGGTACTGTAGTAGCTTCACACGTCTCCTAGTTCAGCCTAAGCTGCTCTGCTAAGCTACCATTATCTATCAGCCTAAGCTGCTAGACACTCTATACACTAATAAGGGATAACTGGGCCTGGTGCAAGGTGCAAGTACCCCTTGGTACTCACTACAAGCCAGTCCAGCCTCCTACACTGGGGAGGCAATTCCTTCTCGGTCAAAGGTGCCCGGCTCTAGAACTCCCTCCCTTCAGAGCTTCGTCATGAATCCTCGGAACGTCAGTTTAGGAAGAATCTAAAAACGGTCCTTTTTGTAGCAAACCCTCTGTCCTAATTTTGTTCTCAGGGGTCCTTCACGTACCTTAGGGCTGGGATGCCCTAGGGTAGCTATGCGCTCTATAAAACTAAACTAAACATCATGAGGGTGTGTGTTGTACCATCAGTTGTGTCTCATATACATCGTGAAGGTGAGGGCGTGTGTTGTACCTTCAGATGTGTCTCATTTACCTCATGAGGGTGTGTGTTGTACCATCAGATGTGTCTCATGTACATCATAAGGGTGTGTGTTTTACCATTAGATGTGTCTCGTTACATCATAAGGGAGTATGCTTCAGTCTCAGATGTGTTTCATGTACATCCTGAGGTGGTGTGTTGTTCCTTCAGATGTGTCTTATGTACATCCTGAGGGTGTGTGTTGTACATTCAGATGTGTCTCATGTAAATCACGAGTGTGTGTGTTGTACCATCAGATGTGTCTCATGTACATCATAAGGGTGTGTGTTGCAGCCTCAGCTATGTCTCATGCACATCCTGAGGGTGTGTGTTGTACCATTAGATATGTCTCACGTGCATTGTGAGGGTGAGGGTGTGTGTTGTACCTTCAGATGTGTCTTATGTACCTCATGAGTGTGTGTGTGTTGTACCATCAGATGTGTCTCGTGCACATCATGAGAGTGGGTGTTGTACCATCGGATATGTTTCATGTACATTGTAAGGGTGTGTGTTGTACCTTCAGCTGTGTCCCGTGTACATCATGAGGGTGTGTGTTGTACTATCAGACTTGTCTCATGTTCATCATGAGGATGTGTTGTACCATCAGATGTGTCTCGTGTACAGCATGAAGGTGAGTTTTGTACCATCACATGAGTCTCATTCACATCCTGAGGGTGTATGTTTTGTACCTTCAGATGTGTCTCACGTACATAATGAGGATGGGTTTTGTTCCTTCAGATGCAGTCTTGTACCATCAGATGTGTCTCGTGTACAGCATGAAGGTGAGTCTTGTACCATCAGATGAGTCTCATGCACATCCTGAGTGTGTGTGTTGCACCTTGAGATGTGTCTCAGGTACATAATGATGGTGGGTGTTGTAGCCTCAGATGGAGTCTTCAGATGATGTTGGGTCTTGTAGGTCCAGACTGTGTCTTGTACACAACAAGAATGTGGGTGCTGTAGCCTCTGATGGAGGTCCACCTACACCATAAGGGTGTGTGTTGCAGCCTGAGATATGTCTCATGCACATCCTGAGGGTGTGTCTTGTATCATAAGATGTGACTCATGTATATCATGTATGTTGTACCTTCAGATGTGTCTCGTGTACATCCTGAGGGAGTGTCTTGTACATTCAGATGTGTCTCATGTACATGATGAGGGTGTGTGTTGTTCCTTCAGCTGCGGTCTTGCGTACACCATTAGGGTATGTGTTGTACCTTCAGATGTGTCTCATGCACATCCTGGGGTGTGTGTGGTACCTTCAGATGTGTCTCGTGTACATGATAAGGGTGTGTGTTGTTCCTTCAGATGCAGTCTTGTGTGCATGATGAGGGTATGTGTTGTACCTTCAGATGTGTCTCATGCACATCCTGGGGTGTGTGTTGTACCCACAGATGTTTCTCTCTCATTCAACATACTGAGGGTGTGTTGTACCTTCAGATGTGTCTTGTGTACATGATAAGGGTGTGTGTTGTTCATTCAGATGCGGTCTTGTGTACACCAGGAGGGTATGTGTTGTACCTTCAGATGTGTCTCATGCACATCCTGAGGGTGTATTTTACCTTCGGATGTGTCTTCTGCACATCCGGAGGGTGTGTTGTATCTTCAGATGTGTCTTGTGTACATTATGAGGGTGTGTGTTGTTCCTTCAGATGCGGTCTTGTGTACACCATGAGGGTATGTGTTGTAACATTAGTTGTGTCTCGTGCACATCCTGAGGAGGTGTGCTGTACCTTCAGGTGTGTCTCATGCACATGATAAGGGTGGGTGTTGTAGCCTCAGCTGGAGTCTTCAGGTGACTTGAGGTCTTGTAGGTTAAGATTGTGTCTTGTACATAACATGGGTGTGGGTGTTGTGGCCTCAAGTGGAGGTCCACGTACAGCATGAGGGCGTGTGTTGTACCATCAGATGTGTCTCACGCACATCCTGAGGGTGTGTGTTATGCCTTCAGATGTGTCTTGTGTACATCATGGGGGGGTGTGTTGTTCCTTCAGATGTGTCTCATGCACATCCTGAGGGTGTGTGTTGTACCTTCAGATGTGTCTCGTGTACATTATGAGGGAGTGTGTTGTACCATCAAATGTGTTGCATGTACATCCTGAGTGTGTGTGTTGTACCTTCAGATGTGTCTCGTGTACAACCTGAGGGTGTGTTGTATCATCAGATGTGTCCTGTGCACATCCTAAGCGTGTGTATTGTATATTCAGATGTGTCTCATGTACATGATAAGGGTGTGTGATGTTCCTTCAGACACAGTCTTGTGCACACCATGAGGGTGTATGTTGTACCTTTAGGTGTGTCTCATGCACAACCTGAGGGTGTGTTGTACCTTCAGAAGTGTCTGATGTACATGATGAGGGTGGGTGTTGTAGCTTCAGATGGAGTCTTCAGATGATGTGGGGTTTTGTAGATTCAGATTGTGTTTCGTACACAACATGAGTGCAGGTGTTGTAGCCTCAGGTGGAGGTCTGTGTACACAATGAGGGTGTGTGTTCTGCCATCAGATGTGTCTCATGTACATCCTGAGGGTGTGTGTTGTACCTTCAGATATGTTTCATGTACATCCTGAGGGTGTGTGTTGTACCATCATATGTGTCTCGTGTACATCATGAGGATGTGGGTTGTTCCTTCAGATGTGTCTCATGCACATCCTGAGGGTGTGTGTGGTACCTTCAGATGTGTCTTGTGTACATTATGAGGGAGTGTGTTGTACCATCAACTGTGTCGCGTGTACATCCTGAGTGTGTGTGTTGTACCTTCAGATGTGTCTCATGTGCAACCTGAGGGTGTGTTGTATCATCAGATGTGTCTCGTGCACATCCTGAGTGTGTGTATTATATATTCAGATGTGTCTCATGTACATGATGAGGGTGTGTGTTGTTCCTTCAGATGCAGTCTTGTGTGCATGATGAGGGTATGTGTTGTACCTTCAGATTTGTCTCATGCACATCCTGGGGTGTGTGTTGTACCCACAGATGTTTCTCTCTCATTCAACATCCTGAGGGTGTGTTGTACCTTCAGATGTGTCTCGTGTACATGATAAGGGTGTGTGTTGTTCATTCAGATGCGGTCTTATGTACACCAGGAGGGTATGTGTTGTACCTTCAGATGTGTCTCATGCACATCCTGAGGGTGTATTTTACCTTCGGATGTGTCTTCTGCACATCCGGAGGGTGTGTTGTACCTTCAGATGTGTCTTGTGTAGATTATGAGGGTGTGTGTTGTTCCTTCAGATGCGGTCTTGTGTACACCATGAGGGTATGTGTTGTACCTTTAGTTGTGTCTCGTGCACATCCTGAGGATGTGTGCTGTACCTTCAGGTGTGTCTCATGCACATGATAAGGGTGGGTGTTGTAGCCTCAGCTGGAGTCTTCAGGTGACTTGAGGTCTTGTAGGTTAAGATTGTGTCTTGTACACAACATGGGTGTGGGTGTTGTGGCCTCAGGTGGAGGTCCACGTACAGCATGAGGGCGTGTGTTGTTCCATCAGATATGTCTCACGCACATCCTGAGGGTGGGTGTTATGCCTTCAGAAGGGTCTTGTGTACATCATGGGGGTGTGTGTTGTTCCTTCAGATGTGTGTCATGCACATCCTGAGGGTGTGTGTTGTACCTTCAGATGTGTCTCGTGTACAACCTGAGGGTGTGTTGTTTCATCAGATGTGTCCTGTGCACATCCTAAGCGTGTGTATTGTATATTCAGATGTGTCTCATGTACATGATAAGGGTGTGTGATGTTCCTTCAGACACAGTCTTGTGCACACCATGAGGGTGTATGTTGTACCTTTAGGTGTGTCTCATGCACAACCTGAGGGTGTGTTGTACCTTCAGAAGTGTCTGATGTACATGATGAGGGTGGGTGTTGTAGCTTCAGATGGAGTCTTCAGATGATGTGGGGTTTTGTAGATTCAGATTGTGTTTCGTACACAACATGAGTGCAGGTGTTGTAGCCTCAGGTGGAGGTCTGTGTACACAATGAGGGTGTGTGTTCTGCCATCAGATGTGTCTCATGTACATCCCGAGGGTGTGTGTTGTACCTTCAGATATGTTTCATGTACATCCTGAGGGTGTGTGTTGTACCATCATATGTGTCTCGTGTACATCATGAGGATGTGGGTTGTTCCTTCAGATGTGTCTCATGCACATCCTGAGGGTGTGTGTGGTACCTTCAGATGTGTCTTGTGTACATTATGAGGGAGTGTGTTGTACCATCAAATGTGTCGCGTGTACATCCTGAGTGTGTGTGTTGTACCTTCAGATGTGTCTCATGTGCAACCTGAGGGTGTGTTGTATCATCAGATGTGTCTCGTGCACATCCTGAGTGTGTGTATTATATATTCAGATGTGTCTCATGTACATGATGAGGGTGTGTGTTGTTCCTTCAGATGCAGTCTTGTGTGCATGATGAGGGTATGTGTTGTACCTTCAGATGTGTCTCATGCACATCCTGGGGTGTGTGTTGTACCCACAGATGTTTCTCTCTCATTCAACATCCTGAGGGTGTGTTGTACCTTCAGATGTGTCTCGTGTACATGATAAGGGTGTGTGTTGTTCATTCAGATGCGGTCTTGTGTACACCAGTAGGGTATGTGTTGTACCTTCAGATGTGTCTCATGCACATCCTGAGGGTGTATTTTACCTTCGGATGTGTCTTCTGCACATCCGGAGGGTGTGTTGTACCTTCAGATGTGTCTTGTGTACATTATGAGGGTGTGTGTTGTTCCTTCAGATGCGGTCTTGTGTACACCATGAGGGTATGTGTTGTACCTTTAGTTGTGTCTCGTGCACATCCTGAGGATGTGTGCTGTACCTTCAGGTGTATCTCATGCACATGATAAGGGTGGGTGTTGTAGCCTCAGCTGGAGTCTTCAGGTGACTTGAGGTCTTGTAGGTTAAGATTGTGTCTTGTACACAACATGGGTGTGGGTGTTGTGGCCTCAGGTGGAGGTCCACGTACAGCATGAGGGCGTGTGTTGTACCATCAGATATGTCTCACGCACATCCTGAGGGTGGGTGTTATGCCTTCAGAAGGGTCTTGTGTACATCATGGGGGTGTGTGTTGTTCCTTCAGATGTGTGTCATGCACATCCTGAGGGTGTGTGTTGTACCTTCAGATGTGTCTCGTGTACATTATGAGGGAGTGTGTTGTACCATCAAATGTGTTGCATGTACATCCTGAGTGTGTGTGTTGTACCTTCAGATGTGTCTCATGTACAACCTGAGGGTGTGTTGTATCATCAGATGTGTCTTGTGCACATCCTAAGTGTGTGTATTGTATATTCAGATGTGTCTCATGTACATGATGAGGGTGTGTGATGTTCCTTCAGATACAGTCTTGTGTACACCATGAGGGTGTATGTTGTACCTTTAGGTGTGTCTCATGCACATCCTGAGGGTGTGTTGTACCTTCAGACGTGTCTGATGTACATGATGAGGGTGGGTGTTGTAGCTTCAGATGGAGTCTTCAGATGATGTGGGGTTTTGTAGATTCAGATTGTGTCTCGTACACAACATGAGTGCAGGTGTTGTAGCCTCAGGTGGAGGTCTGTGTACACAATGAGGGTGTGTGTTCTGCCATCAGATGTGTCTCATGTACATCCTGAGGGTGTGTGTTGTACCTTCAGATATGTCTCATGTACATCCTGAGTGTGTGTGTTGTACCATCAGATGTGTCTTGTGTACTCCTGAGGGTGAGTATTGCGCCATCAGATGTCTCTCGTGCACATTCTGAGGGTGTGTGTTGTACCTTCAGATATGTTTCATGTACATCCTGAGTGTGTGTGTTGTACCATCATATGTGTCTCGTGTACATCATGAGGATGTGGGTTGTTCCTTCAGATGTGTCTCATGCACATCCTGAGGGTGTGTGTGGTACCTTCACATGTGTCTTGTGTACATTATGAAGGAGTGTGTTGTACCATCAAATGTGTCGCGTGTACATCCTGAGTGTGTGTGTTGTACCTTAAGATGTATCTCATGTACAACCTGAGGGTGTGTTGTATCATCAGATGTGTCTCGTGCACATCCTAAGTGTGTGTATTGTATATTCAGATGTGTCTCATGTACATGATGAGGGTGTGTGATGTTCCTTCAGATACAGTCTTGTGTACACCATGAGGGTGTATGTTGTACCTTTAGGTGTGTCTCATGCACATCCTGAGGGTGTGTTGTACCTTCAGACGTGTCTGATGTACATGATGAGGGTGGGTGTTGTAGCTTCAGATGGAGTCTTCAGATGATGTGGGGTTTTGTAGATTCAGATTGTGTCTCGTACACAACATGAGTGCAGGTGTTGTAGCCTCAGGTGGAGGTCTGTGTACACAATGAGGGTGTGTGTTCTGCCATCAGATGTGTCTCATGTACATCCTGAGGGTGTGTGTTGTACCTTCAGATATGTCTCATGTACATCCTGAGTGTGTGTGTTGTACCATCAGATGTGTCTTGTGTACTCCTGAGGGTGAGTATTGCGCCATCAGATGTCTCTCGTGCACATTCTGAGGGTGTGTGTTGTACCTTCAGATATGTTTCATGTACATCCTGAGGGTGTGTGTTGTACCATCATATGTGTCTCGTGTACATCATGAGGATGTGGGTTGTTCCTTCAGATGTGTCTCATGCACATCCTGAGGGTGTGTGTGGTACCTTCACATGTGTCTTGTGTACATTATGAAGGAGTGTGTTGTACCATCAAATGTGTCGCGTGTACATCCTGAGTGTGTGTGTTGTACCTTAAGATGTATCTCATGTACAACCTGAGGGTGTGTTGTATCATCAGATGTGTCTCGTGCACATCCTGAGTGTGTGTATTGTATATTCAGATGTGTCTCATGTACATGATGAGGGTGTGTGTTGTTCCTTCAGACACAGTCTTGTGTACACCATGAGGGTGTGTGTTGTACCTTTAGATGTGTCTCATGCACATCCTGAGGGTGTGTTGTACCTTCAGATGTGTCTCATGTACATGATGAGGGTGGGTGTTGTAACTTCAGATGGCGTCTTCAGATGATGTGGGGTTTTGCAGATTCAGACTGTGTCTTGTAGACAACATGAGTGCAGGTGTTGTAGCCTCAGGTGGAGGTCCGTGTACACCATGAGGGTGTGTGTTCTACCATCAGATGTGTCTCATGTACATCCTGAGGGTGTGTGTTGTACCTACAGATATGTCTCATGTACATCCTGAGTGTGTGTGTTGTACCATCAGATGTGTCTCGTGTACATCCTGAGGGTGTGTGTTGTACCTTCAGATATGTCTCCTGTACATCCTGACGGTGTGTGTTGTACCATCATATGTGTTTCCTGTACATCCTGAGGGTGTGTGTTGTACCTTCAGATATGTCTCCTGTACATCCTGACGGTGTGTGTTGTACCTTCAGATGTGTCTCATGCACATCCTGGGGTGTGTGTTGTACCCACAGATGTTTCTCTCTCATTCAACATCCTGAGGGTGTGTTGTACCTTCAGATGTGTCTCGTGTACATGATAAGGGTGTGTGTTGTTCATTCAGATGCGGTCTTGTGTACACCAGTAGGGTATGTGTTGTACCTTCAGATGTGTCTCATGCACATCCTGAGGGTGTATTTTACCTTCGGATGTGTCTTCTGCACATCCGGAGGGTGTGTTGTACCTTCAGATGTGTCTTGTGTACATTATGAGGGTGTGTGTTGTTCCTTCAGATGCGGTCTTGTGTACACCATGAGGGTATGTGTTGTACCTTTAGTTGTGTCTCGTGCACATCCTGAGGATGTGTGCTGTACCTTCAGGTGTATCTCATGCACATGATAAGGGTGGGTGTTGTAGCCTCAGCTGGAGTCTTCAGGTGACTTGAGGTCTTGTAGGTTAAGATTGTGTCTTGTACACAACATGGGTGTGGGTGTTGTGGCCTCAGGTGGAGGTCCACGTACAGCATGAGGGCGTGTGTTGTACCATCAGATATGTCTCACGCACATCCTGAGGGTGGGTGTTATGCCTTCAGAAGGGTCTTGTGTACATCATGGGGGTGTGTGTTGTTCCTTCAGATGTGTGTCATGCACATCCTGAGGGTGTGTGTTGTACCTTCAGATGTGTCTCGTGTACATTATGAGGGAGTGTGTTGTACCATCAAATGTGTTGCATGTACATCCTGAGTGTGTGTGTTGTACCTTCAGATGTGTCTCATGTACAACCTGAGGGTGTGTTGTATCATCAGATGTGTCTTGTGCACATCCTAGGTGTGTGTATTGTATATTCAGATGTGTCTCATGTACATGATGAGGGTGTGTGATGTTCCTTCAGATACAGTCTTGTGTACACCATGAGGGTGTATGTTGTACCTTTAGGTGTGTCTCATGCACATCCTGAGGGTGTGTTGTACCTTCAGACGTGTCTGATGTACATGATGAGGGTGGGTGTTGTAGCTTCAGATGGAGTCTTCAGATGATGTGGGGTTTTGTAGATTCAGATTGTGTCTCGTACACAACATGAGTGCAGGTGTTGTAGCCTCAGGTGGAGGTCTGTGTACACAATGAGGGTGTGTGTTCTGCCATCAGATGTGTCTCATGTACATCCTGAGGGTGTGTGTTGTACCTTCAGATATGTCTCATGTACATCCTGAGTGTGTGTGTTGTACCATCAGATGTGTCTTGTGTACTCCTGAGGGTGAGTATTGCGCCATCAGATGTCTCTCGTGCACATTCTGAGGGTGTGTGTTGTACCTTCAGATATGTTTCATGTACATCCTGAGTGTGTGTGTTGTACCATCATATGTGTCTCGTGTACATCATGAGGATGTGGGTTGTTCCTTCAGATGTGTCTCATGCACATCCTGAGGGTGTGTGTGGTACCTTCACATGTGTCTTGTGTACATTATGAAGGAGTGTGTTGTACCATCAAATGTGTCGCGTGTACATCCTGAGTGTGTGTGTTGTACCTTAAGATGTATCTCATGTACAACCTGAGGGTGTGTTGTATCATCAGATGTGTCTCGTGCACATCCTAAGTGTGTGTATTGTATATTCAGATGTGTCTCATGTACATGATGAGGGTGTGTGATGTTCCTTCAGATACAGTCTTGTGTACACCATGAGGGTGTATGTTGTACCTTTAGGTGTGTCTCATGCACATCCTGAGGGTGTGTTGTACCTTCAGACGTGTCTGATGTACATGATGAGGGTGGGTGTTGTAGCTTCAGATGGAGTCTTCAGATGATGTGGGGTTTTGTAGATTCAGATTGTGTCTCGTACACAACATGAGTGCAGGTGTTGTAGCCTCAGGTGGAGGTCTGTGTACACAATGAGGGTGTGTGTTCTGCCATCAGATGTGTCTCATGTACATCCTGAGGGTGTGTGTTGTACCTTCAGATATGTCTCATGTACATCCTGAGTGTGTGTGTTGTACCATCAGATGTGTCTTGTGTACTCCTGAGGGTGAGTATTGCGCCATCAGATGTCTCTCGTGCACATTCTGAGGGTGTGTGTTGTACCTTCAGATATGTTTCATGTACATCCTGAGGGTGTGTGTTGTACCATCATATGTGTCTCGTGTACATCATGAGGATGTGGGTTGTTCCTTCAGATGTGTCTCATGCACATCCTGAGGGTGTGTGTGGTACCTTCACATGTGTCTTGTGTACATTATGAAGGAGTGTGTTGTACCATCAAATGTGTCGCGTGTACATCCTGAGTGTGTGTGTTGTACCTTAAGATGTATCTCATGTACAACCTGAGGGTGTGTTGTATCATCAGATGTGTCTCGTGCACATCCTGAGTGTGTGTATTGTATATTCAGATGTGTCTCATGTACATGATGAGGGTGTGTGTTGTTCCTTCAGACACAGTCTTGTGTACACCATGAGGGTGTGTGTTGTACCTTTAGATGTGTCTCATGCACATCCTGAGGGTGTGTTGTACCTTCAGATGTGTCTCATGTACATGATGAGGGTGGGTGTTGTAACTTCAGATGGCGTCTTCAGATGATGTGGGGTTTTGCAGATTCAGACTGTGTCTTGTAGACAACATGAGTGCAGGTGTTGTAGCCTCAGGTGGAGGTCCGTGTACACCATGAGGGTGTGTGTTCTACCATCAGATGTGTCTCATGTACATCCTGAGGGTGTGTGTTGTACCTACAGATATGTCTCATGTACATCCTGAGTGTGTGTGTTGTACCATCAGATGTGTCTCGTGTACATCCTGAGGGTGTGTGTTGTACCTTCAGATATGTCTCCTGTACATCCTGACGGTGTGTGTTGTACCATCATATGTGTTTCCTGTACATCCTGAGGGTGTGTGTTGTACCTTCAGATATGTCTCCTGTACATCCTGACGGTGTGTGTTGTACCTTCAGATATGTCTCATGTACATCCTGAGGATGTGTGCTGTACCTTCCGCTGCATCCCATGTACATGATGAGGGTGGGTGTTGTACCTTCCGCTGCGTCTCATGTACATGATGAGGGTGGATGTTGTACCTTCCGCTGCGTCTCATGTACATGACGAGGGTGGGTGTTGTACCATCATATGTGTCTCCTGTACATCCTGAGGGTGTGTATTGTACCATCATATGTGTCTCCTGTACATCCTGAGGGTGTGTGTTGTACCTTCAGATATGTCTCATGTACATCCTGAGGATGTGTGCTGTACCTTCCGCTGCATCCCATGTACATAATGAGGGTGGGTGTTGTACCTTCCGCTGCGTCTCATGTACATGACGAGGGTGGGTGTTGTACCGTCTCCTCTACACCCTGAGGTCGGTGTTAGCCTCTCAGACTGAGTCTCAGGTACAGCATGAGGGTGGGTATTGTGGCTTTAGCTGGGGGGGGTCTCCTGTAGGTCATGTGGGGGTACTCTAGCCTCAAATGGAGTATTTAGTGCCTCACAGGGGTGTGAGTTGCAGCCTCAAGTAGTGTGGCGTACACCAGTTCGAGATGAGCTAATGCTAACACTGTCACGTGTGACCTTGGGCTTTCACTTAATAACCCATGGTGCATTATGGGACATGTAGTTTTGGCTTTCTTCAATTGAACCAACTGGACTGACACAATAATTTGTAACAGAAAAGCACAGGCCTGGGAACCTGACGTCCTGACGACACGGAGCGAGGCAGAGCTCGTAGGAGCAGGCCTACAAATAATTGAGTGGAAGCGCTTAGAGGCACATGCTGAGGTCGCTGCCCTTGAAGTGCGACCCACCCTGGTTATGGAAGTGAAGCACCTCCCACCACCGCAAGCTTCGGGTGTTAGTCACTCTGAGGTGAGAGAGTGAGGCAGGCCCGGTGCCACATACCTCACATTCCTGCAGCCTGGAGGCAGAAATCTCTCTAATACCGAGCTCCTGCGAGCACGTAATCTCTCTCCCGACTCCAAGTAACGTGTAGGGTGGAAACATCCACCCAGCCAGGTGAAGGGACAGAATGCGTGGTGGAGCGAGGGAGAGAAGGCATGGTGGAGGAGGGCGAGGTGCAGGAGAGGGGGAGTATGACCAGTGAGGGCGAGGTGGATAATAAAAAATGCAGTTTCAGGGCTAAGACTGGGGAAGAGTTTTCTCTTCCATGAAGCGGAGGGGCAGTTTCCTGGAGGTGGTTTCTTCCCTCCACTTCAGGAGGCCACCTCCGGTTACCCACCAGGCCAGACCCATCAGCTATGTCAGACCTCTTCCACAGGTTTCGGAGGCCCCCTGAAGCACCCGGGCCTCCGGAAGCTGCCAGAACCAGCCGAGCAGGTCTGCAGGACAGGTGAGCTGAGCCCTAGCCCGCGGCACCGAGGGCCCGAAAACAACCCCAGCCTTCACCCTCTGCTACACTTAATGTAGTCAGTGCTTAATTTGTGCTTGTGGTTTCCCGTGCTGAGCCCCGGCACTTATTTTTGAGGGCCGGGGTTTATTCTTCGACCTGAAGCATTTGCTGCGTGCAAAAGACAGGATGGGAAAGACGG
Organism: Pleurodeles waltl; assembly: GCF_031143425.1. Classification (NCBI taxonomy): domain Eukaryota; kingdom Metazoa; phylum Chordata; class Amphibia; order Caudata; family Salamandridae; genus Pleurodeles; species Pleurodeles waltl. The sequence goes on along the minus strand of NC_090451.1, from coordinate 703,427,889 downwards.
AGGAAGGGAAAAACGAAAATGCGTCACAGTGGGAGAAAGTAGAAAGCTGCAAGAGTGAGCTGAAGGGGCAGGGAGTGGTTTTAAATGGATTGAAGAGGATCGAGGTGTCTTCAGGATTACGCTGCCTCAGTATTCCCTGCTCGCATAATTAATTGCAGCAGACGCATGTTTACGAGAAGGGTTTTGGGCACCGCACGTCTTTATTTACAAATTAAGCACTGAATGTAGTCATTATAGCGCAAACCTACCAACTAAGGTAACAAAGCGCTGTACAGAAGGGAGTTCATCGCCTCTCAACGGATGAAACTCACCTGGCAGGCGAATGCCTCTCTCAGAATGAATTATCAATACACCCAAGTGTTCACGTGGATTTGGGTTAAATGACAAAAGGGGCACACATTCACGTGGAACTCATTTTTCATATCTTATAAAAAGAATCCGGCAAAAAAATATTTTGCCAAAGAATAAATCATAGAAAATGAATTCCTTTGAACAGTGTATGAATCTGTAGACAGAGATCTGTCATTCAACTAGTGCTTGATAAATACATGAATATTTATTGAACATTTCCACAAAAATCCAGTTAAATTAGAGCATTTTAGAGAAAAGGCTCCCCCAGTGCAAAAGAAAACACCAAAATAAACAAAACTCAAGAAAATTCAAAATTATTTAGGACATTGAATGATAAGTGCATACATGTATTCAAAGACAGCCTTCTAGAAGTTCGTACTTTAACATATATATTATAATAACACAGATATAAGGCACGAGGTCTGTCTTGTTGGTTGTCAATGACGTTTGGAGCCTCGTCATGGATGTTAGGGTCTCATCAGGACATAAAAATAACCTGGGGAATGGTTGCAATACAGGGACTGCAGCATGTCACTATGGCCAAAGGTTACTGAGTCAAAATTTCAAGAATTGGAATCAAACTCAGTGCCTAAAGGGAACAAGGGCCCTTATCCTGTGACTGGCAACTTTATCGCCAAGGCAATCCTTATCCTTGGATATGCCAGACCTCCTTGGGAGCTGCATCAATATTATCTTAAGTACAGGTTGTTGTATCCAACTAACCAACAAGTGAGACCTTGTGCCTTATTTCTGTGTTTATTATAATATATATATCTGACAGAGACTTCTAGTTGCAGATTCCTTACCTTAAAATTTCCCCAGGCGTCAGACTGGATCCAGAGATTTTTCTTTGAGCAGTACCCCTGCGCTCTGTTAGGTGGCGTCGGTCGACTCTGCGGGCGTCGTTGGCGTCGTGTTCGCCGTGATGACGTCGGGGTCCTATATAGGCGCCACCCCGGTGCGCTGACGTCAGTTCTTTTCTTTCCGCGCCAGCCTACGCGCAGATCCGGAGAGAGCTACCTCAGTAATTTTTTGACTACGTTGACACTTTTATCGAAGTTTTTTGACAAGTTTGTGGATTCGTTGAGGGATGTCCCGTCTGGCAGGTCACAATGAAGCCCATCTGGCAGGTCACTGCCTCTATTAGGATGAAGCCCATCTGGCAGATCACTGCCTCTCCCAGGATGACACGCACCTGTCGGGCCATTGCCTCTCTCAGGATGAAGCCGCCTGATAGGTCACTACCTCGCTGAGGATACAGCCCACCTTGGAAGTCACTGCCTCTTTCAGGATGGCTGAGGGTCAAAGCTGCTGTCCCAGAGTCTGCAGAGCAGCAGCACATGGAGTTTACAGGATGTAGTCTTTGCAGGTTGTGCTTTCGTAAGTAAGGTTTTGGTGCTGTTACAATTTAGAGATGTGAAAGAGGACCAGTGATGGAGAGATGCCCAGAGGGGACAGGAAGGCCAGACATTTTGAACACCGGTTTGAGACTTTCTGGAGTAAATATCAGGAATTCAGTTATGTTGCTGATTAGTTTTGGAAAAACAAACTCATCGATTTTTTTTGCCTTTCTTGGGGGATTTGTAAGATGGCTGTTTTGGATGGTTAGAGACACTGAGGTAGACCCAGTCCTTGATGTTAGCTGGTGGGTGCAGAAGGGGCCCACTAGCACTCGTTCTGGGTGGTCTAGACGTTGGTCCCAGTCCCATTCACTCTGTCACTGGAACCAAGCTATACTTGGCTGATGACCTTAACTAGGATGAAACCGATCCTGGTGTGCTTATGTTCTAGTTCAGGAAGGACATGACCTAGCAATTTGGGCTGGATTGTTCCTTTGGAGCAAGGTCACGACTGATCTGCATATGGCTGGGTTCAAACTGAGGTGGCACGATGTGCAAATTAATGAAGGAATGTAATTACTTAGTGTTTGAGATTAATTCAACCATTCCATCCATTACTTTGTATATCCTTTAGTGAGTTTCTTTTCCATAATCAGACGTTAACCCGGAGGAAGGGAGAAAAAAACACAAAAGGGGGAATGAAAAATGAAGAGAAAGACGGCAAGGAGTGTCTGGTACTGAATGAATCAACACAAGGTGGAAACAAAGCTACGCAGCATTGGTAGTCAGTAACCCTGACATTCTAAGGGACTGGTGGCACACTTATAAGGAAGACTTTGGGCAGAGGCACATAATCTTGTACAAATTAAGCTCTGGTATACCTGCGCACAGTTAGCTTTTTGATATTTAGAAATTGTCTTGATTTATACTATGGTGCCTTGAAGCTTCATACATAGATTGAACAGGGAGGGCGAGAGGATTCAGCCTTGCTGGACACAACAATGTGGGGGGTGTTGAAGATCTGAAGGTGACCCTTTTCACAAATTATGACCTTGACGACAGAGAGAAGTGAAGCTTTTCCTTCTATCCCTGTTATAAGTGACAGAGTGTTTGGCAGAGAGCTGAGGTCACTGGTGTCTAATGTCGCGGAGACATCCAGTAGAAAGAGTAGACAGGTGCCATCTTTGTTCAGGTTCTCCCTGTGTTGCCGTCTTTGCTCTACCAGTGGGATGGAGTGCGCATTGAAAGTTATTCAGAAGGCTGCTGGGTGATGAGGGCAGTTAATTGCAACATTGTTCCAATAATTCCACTAAATAGAGGAGCTTGGACACTAGTCTGAAGTTTTGTAAGTTTCCTGAAACAAGGCTGGGTTTCTTGATCAGCAGGGCGGTCAGACCAGAAGCACTCAGCCTGGTGGGTAAACCGCGCACCTAACACCGCCCAGTGTGGCGAGTACGACAACAGCACTTGGACCTGATTTAGAGTTTGGCGGATGGGATTACTCCATCACAACGGATATTCCGTCCACCGTATTACAATCTCATTATGTGCAATGGAGATCGTAATACAGTGGACGGGATATCTGTCACGTTTGTGATGGAGTATACCCTCCGCTAAGATCTGAATCAGGCCTTTAATCAGTCAGCCCCGGTGGCACAGTACACTGCTCCAGCACTGCTTCTGAATCAGTGTACCTTGTTAGTCACTCCACTGCACAGTGAGGCAAGGTGGCACTCTATATCGTACTGTCACACTGCAGTGTCTGTCGGTCATGGTGGTACACTACACTGTCCACCACACTGCTGCATCTGTCAGGTTCAGTGGCACTCTACATTGTAACGTCACACCTCTGCGTCTGTCGGCCTCAGAGGAACCCAACACTGTATCGTTCCACTGATCCCTGTGAGCCATTGTGTGACTCTGCTTGTGAGTATGTGTGCCTTGGGTGCCACACTACTGCACAGAGTGCCATGGTGGGACACTACACTGCATCACCACACTGCTGTGTATGCTGGTGAAGGTGGAGCTCTTCTCAATAAGTTTCACCAAGATGCCACACTACTGCACAGAGTGCTGTGGTGGGTCACTACACTGAAACACCACACTGCTGTGTATGCTGGTGAAGGTGGAGCTCTTCTCAATAAGTTTCACCAAGATGCCACACTACTGCACAGAGTGCTGTGGTGGGACACTACACTGTAACACCACACTGCTGTGTATGCTGGCGAAGGTGGAGCTCTTCTCAATAAGTTTCACCAAGATGCCACACTACTGCACAGAGTGCTGTGGTGGGACACTACACTGAAACACCACACTGCTGCATCAATTGGCCCACAGTGGTACACTACACTGCACCGCCATACTGCTGTGTCAGTCCTCCACGGTGGTACACTACACTGTACAGACAGACTGCTGTGTTAGTCGGCCCACGGTGGTACACTTTACTGTACTGCAAAACCTATGTCACCCCCAGAAAACAGTTCTTTACTCTGCAGCACGGTTCATCTACATGGCCAAAAGAAATGACCATATCGCCCCCATGTTGATCACATTCCAATAGCTGCCAATTGAAGCCAAGACTATTTACAAGATTGCCAGCATCACCCATAAGACCCTACACACATCCACTCCCCCTTTCAGACAACCTAAAGTTATCAGGCGGCTTCAGACCATCGTAAACACCCAGTAATGGGATTTGAACCCCCGTCTTTTAAAAGAGAAACACTGATGACACAAACCTTCTCAGGAAGTACAACCATAATCTGGAATTCACCATCTCCAAATCTGCGCACAAGTACCTCACTGGCGACTTTCAAAATGCACCTCAAAGCCCTTCTCTTCCAACGGTACGTTAGCTAAAACACTGTAATCAACTCTTGGCACAAACCTCTACACTACCTCAACCTTTTTATGGCCCTATATACTCCTTACAGCTTGTTCACAGTCTGTTTTATGGAATGATATACCTTGTTATATTTTCGACCTTTGTAATTACTTCTAGGTGTGTTGTCTATCCTAAGCCATCTTAAACCATGAGGCGGGATAGTGTGTGTTGTGGATGCCCTAGAAAGAGCTGGAGGTGGCCTAACGGGGCAGGGGCACGCGAGGCATCCAGCGACAAGAAGGGGGGGGCGAAGAGATTGCAGAGGTGTCTGGTGTAGACCCATGTTGCACAGGCAACGTGCAGCACGAGCAAGGAACACTGTAAGGCGCAGTAGGGGTGGCACAGTCACGGTGGCACTGTGGCTGAAGGGGTGCATGGCATTTTAAGGACAAAGCGGGACAGGGAGAAGCAAAGTAGGGGAGACAAGTGGGAGAGAATGGGGGGGTACCCCAAAGAGAGTAGAAAGGACTGCTAAGAGTGACGATAAAAGGAAAAAGCAAGGTCAACAGAGGAAGTAAACATGCTTAGGAGGTGGGGGGGGGAGGGGGGAGGTCTGTCGGAGGGCTCAAAGCGAATCCATGAAGCACACAGTCCAGTGTTGTTGCACAAGAATTCCAGTGGATCCAGGGAGACAAGAGGGCACATGCCAAAAAAAGCACAAAGAAGAAGGGGGCACACGGAGGAAAGGGGGCAGAATGAGGAAAGGGGCACAGACAGGCCAGGGGGCACTAAAGGCACCGTCTGCAATGCAAGGCTCCAGACACACACCCATGCATACAAAGGCACATACACGAACACATGCACAATAGGCAGCAGCTCAGGCACACAGACATTACTATCCAGCCAATCTTCTCTTGTTCTTGACCTGAACCTCCTTGAACCTCTTTGCCTAGGCAGTGTCACATTCCTCTTAGTATTGCATGCCAGGAGGCGAGAACAATGTTGCTGAATCAATGCGGGTCTACTGCATGGAATGGATGCTTCACCATTCATGCTTTGCAATGGAAGCACTCCCTGTCTTTAACAACGAAAGGGTAGGTGGTGGAATTCAAGAAAAATGTAAAGAAATCACCAGCTACTCTCCAAGGAGGTGATCGTTACTAGTATCTGCCTAGTGGCACCAGTACAATAAAACATAAAAAAGACATTAGTGATTTCAGAGATACTTCTGGAGTTCCAAATTTAAAAGCCAAAATTTGACTTCAATGGACTTCGTAGGCGTTTTTTTTACTTCCTGGATCTAATTTTTGGAGATCTTTTTTGGACTTAAATTGTCCAAAAAGGCTTAACTGAAACCCTGAACACTACTGCTGAGTTAGTGTGCTGTTCATGCAAAAGTGGAAATATCACTGTCCCAGGCCCAGCTCTCAGTGCTGCTGCATCGCTCTTGCTTTTGACTCCTCCTTGCTTTTTACCCCATTTTTGTGTGTCTTCTCACTGCTTTCTCCTTGCTTTCCCCCCATTTTTAGTCTTTTGTTGTGTGTGTGTCCTTGCTTTTGCCACTGTATTCTGTGTGCATTCTCCTTGCCTTTCCTTCACTTTCACTGCTTTCTCCCTGCTTTCTCCCTCATTGCTGTTCCTGCATGCTGCCCGTTATTTCCCGCCCAGCCCTGTCCACCACCCCCCAGTGCCCCTCCCACCTCCAGGGGTGTGGAATTTATTAAAATATCTACTTGTCCAGGGGACAGGTTGCTTCTCAAATCTACTTGTCCTGTAAAAAGATCTACTTGTCCCTTTGGTGCCATTTAGTGTGGCGACAAATTATGGCAGCAATTAATAGCCTCTCTGATTATGCCAGGGCTACTACCATAGTAGGGCTTGAATACTTGGAGTTTCAATCCCCACTGTAGCAATTTCCTTATTTTGCCACCTTTCTGCAGATCTGCATACTGGGGCTGGAGGAAGCAGTAAGCAATAGTTCCAGGGCTGGAATGCCTTTGAGTCTGCAAACCTACTAACCTGCATGTTTTAAAGATTTTTACCAGCTTCTCTCTAATATTTTCCCATAATAAGAAAGGTTGGACATTTACTCCTGACAATGGCAGAATTAGAACTTCTTCCAGGGTTGGGAAGAAAGTGCTGGAGGGAAAATGAACTTGCAAATGCTCAATAGATTTTCACATGAGCAAATCTACACATCGTATTTACCCACGCTAAAATACAGTTCACAAATATTTTATAGGGGTACAACATATACCATGGGTGCACTTTTGTGACTTTCTTTAAGAATTTGGGGCCACAAGTAGGTAGGTTCAGATTTGTGACCTGCAAATTGCGAGTCGCAAATCCGAATGTAGGATGGTGTCCTTGACACCATCTGTGATTCGCGTGGGCTTCGCAAATGCCCACATCATGAATAATCATGAGGTGGGTCGCAATTTGCGACCCCCTCACGAATGGTGGCCTGCTGGAGACAGCAGACCACCATGCCTGTGACTGCTTTTCAATAAAGCAGTTTTTTGGGTTTTTTTTTGTAATGCAGCCCGTTTTCTTTAAAGGAAAACGAGATGCATAACAAAAACGAAAAATGAAACGTTTTCGTTTCATTTTTTCAGAGCAAGCAGTGGTCCGCAGGACCACTGCTTGCTCTGAAAAAATGTTTACAGTGACATTCACAATGGGAAAGGGGTCCCATGGGGATCCCTTCCCTTTTGCGAAAGTGTTAGCACCCATTTGAAATGGGTGCAAACTGCGATTGGTGTGCGCCCGCGTTCGCGGTCAGAAAACAATCCTACATTGCACTGCGAGTTGCAATTAGGAAGGGAACACCCCTTACTAATTGCGAGTCGCAAACCCGTTTTGTCATTCGGTAACCAGGTTACTGAATCGCAAAACTGGGTTTGTGCATTGCAATGTGCTTTTGCACGTCGCAAACAGCGAAAGTCGCTGTTTGCGACATGCAAAAAGCTACCTACATGTGGTGTCTTGGTCCCTAATTAGGTCTGGTGTTAACAAAGACATTTTGTTTTTATTAAACTTCTATTTCTCTCTCTTTCGGCTGGCTTTACTGTGAGTGATCGCATTCTGCTCTTCCGCAAGGAGCATATTGCCACACAAAGTAGTTTTGTTCAGTGTCAGGAACTACAGTGGCAATCAGTGACGTAACGAAACTGGAGGGTGCCCCTTTGCAAAGAACATGGAGGAGCCCCCTCTCCAGACTCACTCAGGGCAGGTGCTGTGCTGACGGGGCCCCCTGGAGGGCGGCTGCGGGGCCTTTGTTATGCCGCTGGTGGCAACGTGTGCTTTAAGAGTTCAAAAACTTTTTTGGGGGGGTTTGCCAATGTTTGTTACAATGTTCAGGGCCTGGTAGCTCCCACAACAATAAAGTGTTACAAAAGCCATGTCAAAACAAGACACGCATTGATGAAACTAAAAGACTTATAAAAATATGCCAGATCAGTTGGCTTTGTCAGTGTTTGTTTATTTTCATGCTTCCCATAATCGTGTTGAAAATGGTTACACTGATTTTCCATTAGAAATATTTTTGGGAAATACTAGCATGCATCAACACATTTTACTAAATGACACTTCATTTGCATATAATCAGAGAGCATTCTGGGAGCATTATACTTAGCCTCTTAGCCTAAACTTGTCAAACATGTGTGTACACGTTTTTGTTTTTTTGTACTGGAACCAACGTCAGTAGTGAAGTGTGACCTTAAAACATTTATTTACAGCACGCACCCTAATAATGAAGGCTTTCAAATAATGAACCATAAATACAAGTTCGAACAGCATTATCTTTCGGAAACACATTACCTCAACTGCAGAGAGTTCAACTCTCTGTAAACAGGCAGCCAAAGGGGTTGTGCTGCAGTGTCCCCGGGCGATAGGAATTCCACATCCCTGCACCTCCCAGGACCTATATAATGAAGGCTGCAGCGCAAACCTATGCTGCTTCGCTCTTGCTCCATCTTCTCCTTGCTTTTTCGGTGCCTTGAGACCCTCATAGGGTCGCGCCAACGCTTTATAAATTATTAATTGATTGACCGTAAGGAATAAGCATGAGAAGTCCGTAGTTATACGTCCAATGCCACCTTCATCCAGGGGCTTAGCTACCATTGGTGCAGCAAGTGCAGTGGCACCGGGGCCCTGAGCTGTGAGGGGCCCATTAAATCCTGATAATTTTCCTTGATTGCCCCAGTGCGCAAATCCTCCAAGCTACACCACTGTTTTGAGCAACCTTCTGGATCAGATGCGAGGTTCCTTTAGGGGTCTACACCAGACCCCTACAGGTTGAAGTGTTATTTGTAGGCTGTGATTGTTATTTGTAGTCATTTCTATACTCCAAAACTGCACCATTGTTAAGTTCTTCGTCACATGTGGAAGCTTTTGTGCATTAATTGAAAAGTGCATGTATAACATTGTGCAAAATAATGACTTACACTTTAATTCACATATATACTCTGACATGATACGTGAAAGCTGTATATAAGCCCCCTTAACTTGGGGGGTGAGGCAGTGCGGTCCCTTCTGAGGCTCTTCTTACACTACTGGAGAGGCTACCTGATTTCATACTGATTTGGGGAACATTTGAGACTTCTATTTTCTCTGACTTTGACACTATTTTATATTATTCTGCACCGATTGCCTCTGTGGCAAAGTCATTTCCTGACATCTGGCAGCTTCTGAATCTTAATTGTCCTGTATTCTACCTTTTGAATTTTGTAATAAACCTTATTATTTTTCTAAATCCCACCCTAGAACTCACTGGTACCAGTCCTTTCCTATTTGACTGTATTTTTGTTATGCTGATCTGTACCTTATCTTGGGAGACATTGCCTCATGAAATTGAGGTTAAACCCTGTCCCTGATCCACCAAACTAGCGCACATGCTTTCGAGTTGTCCTCTGAAGTTTAACATTTTAGGGGTGCAGGGCTTCCACATGTGTCCTTAAAGCTAATTACCCCGGTGCTTAATTTGAGGGTGTGGTTTCCAGTGCTCGGCACCTGCACTTACTTGCTAACACCTGCACTTATGACAGTCTGACACATAGTGGCAATGTTTTTTTAATTTAGAGATGAGCACAACAACGGTTGTTTATTAATTCAATATGCATTAAAAATATCTAATTCGTGCCACCCAAGCCACTCTTTTTGCTTTGGGGGCACGGGATGGTCTGGAATGATGCACTTGTAGTGATGGTTTGTAGTTGTGTTGGTACTGTCATTGGCAGTGCTGGCAGGGGCGGTAGGTGGTGCAGTGGCCACCTGATGAATATTAATTTCACGAGTCCTAAATATTCTCACTGCCCTGTTGCTCGTTGGCAGTGCTTGAAATTAATATGTGTAAGTGAAGGCGCTAACTCCCACAGAGTACTTCTTTGGCACCGTGAAGTGCCTGTACTCTTTCACTGATAGTGAAGCAATGCTACAAAGCAGTGCTGGTACTCTCACAGTGAAAAAACAGAAGTGAAGAACCCCGTACCTGACATGACAGAGCCTGCCCATTTAAAGCACTGATCGCCCTGTAGGGCAGTCCGTCCTTGGTCAGGGTTAAGCCGGAATTAAAAGTCGCTGTCTCCTGGGCCGGCTTTAGGGCAGTGCGACCAGTGCACTCACTCTGGGTGCTGACCTGAAGGGGGGACACTGGCCGGAGGGGGGTGGGGGTGCTCTGTTAAGCCATAACTTACGATTTGAAAGCACCTGTTGTGTGTGTCCAGCTTATAATTCAGGCAGCAATAAAAATGTCATGATAACTCTTGTGATCAATGTTCCTGCTAGAGAGAGCATTTGTCTAGTGGCAGTTTGGACTCACCATAAAATAGCACAGAGGGTTAATGTGCCTGCTGCAAAGAATAAATCTGTATTTTATGTGGATAGCCGAGTGGATTAGTAAAACCAGCCTTTACCAGCGCAGGGTGGGGCTATGGAGAGATGCAGGGCACTTTTGTCGGGTGGTAGTGATGGAAACTAAGGAGGAGGTCATGGGGGTGCCAAAAAAGACTGTGGTTCGGATCGCCAGCAGCGCTAAAGTTGGCCCTGGCTGCCTCCCTCCAGGATTTAGTTGCACTCCGCAGCTTGGAAGGCTCCAGTTTCAAGGCTTGCTTGCCTGGCTCCATTGTTGACATACTTAGCGCCCTGTTGTACTTGCTGGCTCCAGTTCCTAGAGCCATGTGCGCTGTTCCAGCATTCCTTGCACCCTGGCCTACTTTTAAAACACGCTACAATAAATTAACCAAATGGCTTGCTTTTTCTCAGTAAGCTATGTTTAAACTACCTGGCAGAAAAATCGAATGAACTGAAAAAGATCCCATTTAAACAAGAATAGTTGCGAAATGTAGGAACCTCGGAAAAAGCAAAAACATCCGAACTGGTAAAAACATAAAAAAAAAAAAAAAGCGTGGAACATTCCAAAGCGGGGATGCTGCACAGAGACGTGCGAGGCCATGTGCCAAGCACCGGCCCCTGTTCCCTTCTCGGTTTTGATTATCCTTTTCCTGTCTTACCTGTTCTGTCCAGTGGCCTGGACAGACATTACAAACCACAGGCCTGCTGCTGCTGCGGAGGTTCGTCCTAAGAGTCCCTGCCAGTCTACTGCGGCCTTTCAGCCATACTCGCATCAAGCCAGAGACCATTTAAGTCCTGGGCAAAGTGGTTCTGTCCCAGGACCCCAGCCCTTCAGGGGCCCCTGATAGAGCCAACTCTGGTCTGCAGAGTCTCGTCCTGATGACCCTGAATAATTCAAAAACGGGTTGCTTTAAATATATTTTTCCTTAATTTCTTTTTGTGGGTGATGTGTGAGAGTTTATTACAGACATTTTGCAGACAAGCGTTCTGTTTCTGTTTCATGCAACATCCATTAAAGTTTCTTTTAGATCACAATAGGACCTCGCTTATGAGAAATGGGTGTAACAGAGATTATTTTCAGAAATATTAGTGAGCTGCTGCTGTGTTACAATCTTGAAAACATGTCACTATCCCTGGATAATAGTTGAAAACATATTTAGAATTTGGACCAGTGTGTCTGTGCACTGTCAGTGACCAGGCCACAGAGGGCATGCAAGAGCTGAAATTGAATCACAATTGCATGTTCCGAAAAGGGGCCCTTAAGATACATTTGGCCCGGGTCCCCAAAATCCCGAAGGTGTCCCTGCATCAAGGCCCCTTAATAAAATGTGCAATCCTTTGAAGTTTTTGCAAAATGCTATTACAGTTACTGTCCGAACATCTCCATGAGTTGATTTATGTTTTTCCTCTAAATCATCCACAATTCGTGCACACAGGGTGTGGGTCTGAAAATGGATAATTAGAGCTCCTGGTTTTATGGTATGTATTTCCTTAACGTTTCGGTCTGTATTTATCCATATCTATTTTGTAATACTCTTATCAGTATTTAGCCATATTTATTTTGAGTTTTGTGAAAAAATTAAGAAAAAACAAGTATTTTTAATACATATATTTAACTAATATATGTACACTCGTACACAAACACGTGTCAGGTTTCAATGACATGTCTGCCCATAAGTGATAAACCAATACACTGGTACAAAAACGTGTACATCCACAGCTGTTTAAGCATACTTAAGAAACTTTTTTTTTTGACTCCCTTACCTGTCAATCTGCACAGCTATTGGCCAGGCAGTTATGACTGATAGCATTTACAATCACTCAAAAAGCAACCTAAGTTCTGTTTTTATCCATATTTGAAAATAAAAAAAACAGACTGGAAAATAGATCGTTTTCTGTCTATATCTATTTTTAAAAAAATCAGTAGAAACAGAAAACTGGGAGCAATACATGTAAGTACACCTGAGGCCCTCCTGGCCAGATGCCCTGTGTGTAGGATGGCCACCTCTCCAAGAGTAAAATACTGGTCTTTTGTTGTGGTTGTAAGAGATGATGTTTAATCAATAGGACTGTAAACAAAATCGCATGTATTCATTTGTAACATTGCTTTTCCGCCTTTGTTTCCTTTAATTATTAGTCAGGGATAGTTACACAGCTGTAGAGCACATCTAAAAGGGTTTTCTATTTATATTTGCTTTTTGAAGTATGTACAGATAAGGGCTAAAAATACAGGATTTAGGGGATTTTGCTTATTGCATTGAAATACTGGTGGTGCGGATAGAAACCTGGTCTGGTGGCAACGTGGGGAAGAGGCTGGGACAAAGATGGCCGATCTGTAGTACTCCTGGAGTTTATTCTGTCACATCTGGAGACAGTCATGTCTGTAATACTCCTGGAGTTTATTCTGTCACATCTGGAGACAGAGTCCTGTCTTTTCAGTTTTGTTGTCTCCACACTCTTCTTATTACTGTGTGTGGTCTGCTCTACACCCTTGCATCAAGGACGTCGGGTTTGACCCTGTTTTTCCCATCACCCTGTTCCTCTCACTTTGCCATCTTGATGTGACATCGCCGTATGGGCCATTGCTTCTCATTACTCGTGTATGTTATTGTCACCAATAAAATTCTTTAATTCACGAAAGCTCAATTTTTAGAGCTTAACTTTTTTATGTTTGGTGGAAATAGTTCATGTTTTGCTTTCACATGCTAGAGCTAGGGTGTTTTAAAAAAGGGACCCCAACATGGTTTAATCCAAACTACAATGGCTGTCAATTTACACACTGAACGTACTTGCGAATAAATGGTGAGGGGCGTAAATATAAATGAAAGTGTCACCTGAACCAGAGAGGGCTTCTTGAAAGCAGAGAGGCCGCAGGTGTGAAGTGAGTATTTGTTGATGTAGGATACAGACACTTCAACATGGCCAAAAGCATGTGCCGTTGATTCTTGTCTCATCAGCTGAGCTCTCGAGAAAGACCAACAAGATGGCAGATATTGAGTGGGGTGATTTTGTGAATTTACCTGAAGACCTGGATGTTTTATTTTCAATACACAACGTAAATACAATGGGAGGGTCTCAGGGATGCCCAAATGCCTTTGAGACTGTCTCTTCCTATAGCAGGATGAAGGGGCATCTCCCACAGCCCTCTTCACTATATTGTAGGAAGTGGTTGTCTGCTCCAGAGCTCCTGATCCAGAGGCCTTTTGTCTATATGCCCACTTTCCTGTTCTTAAATTGTAGGTCTTGCCTACAGATAGCTATACCTGTTTGAGATTGAAGACCAACTATCTACAATACAATACATCAAGTGGGCTGTGAGTCGTCTACTAGTGCACGACTTGTGTTTGTTTTCTCTGTTCCATAGCCCACATCAATAGGAGTTTCCAGTTCGCCGGAGCTTCACTATGGCCAATAAATAAGTTTCAGTCAGAACACCGGAAGTCGAAAAAATAAAAAAAATGAACTTCTAAATTAGAAACAAACCAGCGGGATAGAAATGAATAAAGGGACACAACATCAGCAGGGAACAAGTAGCTATGGGGCAGGACAAGCTGCTGAAGCCGACGCTGTGATGCAATGGACGAATCCCCAATATTAATGAACCCAACAACACGTCCTTCAACTATATCCACACTCCACCTTTAGGAACATAACCACAGGGTAACTGTGACCCAAGAGATGCTTGGACACATGCTGCTTCCTCACGGGGGACAGATAGCCTTTATAAAATGGAATGGGATTTGTAGGGCGAAAGAGGGGGGCTGGGCTAATCCTTTTTGTTGTATTTGTAGGTGTCCACTAGCCACCAAATTGCATGTTGGTATATAAACTGTTTTTTTCGTTTTCTTTTTTTAAAGATGATCTTGGTTGAAATGTTTGTATAACACAGTTTAAAGCACAGGACATGGGCTACCACTACACCTCAGTGGGCTTCTGTTCCCGGTAGCTAGAGGTGCAGGCCTAGCATACATTACCACGGCTGAATGCTATTCTTGAGAGACTATAAGGCAAGCTTATATACAAGACACATGACAACACTTATCTTCATATCCTTAACTGTGGGTGTGACCTCCTCAGCCTGGCAAAAGTGCCTTGCGGCCCTTCCCCTCGTAAGTTAGGGGAGCGTCAATGATTGCCTAAGACCTGAGCATTCAGTTTTAAGCCATAAAGTGCCCAGGACTGAGTGTCAATCACTGACACCTTATCACAGAAAGGTGTGGGATCTGCAGACTCACTGACCCAATACCACTCTGTGACGAGTGAGGGACTGCTGCCTTCCCTTATTGGCTAACCCTCCTGGGCTCTCCGAGGCTTTACTCTCTGGGAGCTGCAGGGCATATATGTTTTATGTTTTTGAATGTTTGGTACATGCATGCATGTATGTATAAATGTATGAATTTGTTGCGAGTGAGTGTTGTGTATGGGTGTGTGCGTTTGTGAATGCGTGGGAGTGAGTGAGTGTTTATGTGCATGTGTGGTCGCCCACCCCCTGCCATAGTGAGCGTCCGCCCCTGGATACAAGGTCGACAAGGTTCGCACCCAATCAACCCATATTCTCAATCTATGGACCGAATGAAGCCAGAGAAGCATTTTATTCTATGCTCTTTCCTATCCAGGCAGTTCACAAGATGAGACATACTCACAGGGGGAGATTTTAATACTGTACTACACTAGGCGGTAAACCACTTTCCAGCACTTAGCAACTCTCCCTCACTGACCCAAAGAATAACTGATTTAAATTAGTCAACATTTGGAAAGAGCAGTAAACAGGAGGGAGGGGCAGCGCCTTCTTTTCAACACACTTCAAACATATACCAGAACCAAGATCCTCCTAATGTCCATAGCCCTGATGAAGGCACCAAGAGATTCTGTCATACGTGCACAGGTGTTATCTGATCATGTCCTGGTCACACACGTTTTATTGTAATACTTACATTACATCACCATCCTACACACTGGAACAAAAATGAAGTGGCATTTCAAGACCCTGCACTAGAGACTCCATAAAAACCCCTCTCCAGCATTATTTTGGCAACAATGATCATGGCACAGTCATATGGGACACGGCGAATGTCGTAGTGCACATCACACGAGGCTATGTTTACCTGGTTATCGAAAGAAAGAAATCAGAAGCCGGCTTGTCACAACTAGAGACTCAACGCAAAACCAAAGGGTCAGAGAGAGTGTATAGGGAGATCCGAAAAGTTAGGGGGAAATGGAGACAAACACTAAGCAAAAAAAATCAGCAACACAACTGCTCTATATTAATGAAAAAGGAGATAAATTAACAGTTTAATGATCTATGAACTCAAAAACAAACAAAAAATCATATTAAAAGTGTAATAAATAATGGAGGTGACTTATACAGAGCCGGCTGATATTATACAGCAGTTTAGAACTTTTTACTCACTTCTCCACCAGTCACAGCTCTTGTCTAGAGAACATGAATCATAACTTATCAACATATTATTATGTTCCCCACCTCAGGCACATTCACACCACTGACGCGGGAATCAGTTGACTCTCTTTTGTTAAAGCCAGACAAAGGGGGTCATTCTGACCCCGGCTGGCGGCGGAAGCCGCCGGCCTGGCTAGAACCTCCAGAATACCGCTGCGCGGTCAAAAGACCGCCGCGGTTATTCTGAGTTTCCCGCTGGGCGGGCGGGCGACCGCCAGAAGGCCGCCCGCCCGCCCAGCGGGAAACCCCTTCCCACGAGGAAGCCGGCTCCAAATGGAGCCGGCGGAGTGGGAAGGGTGCGACGGGTGCAGTTGCACCCGTCACGATTTTCAGTGTCTGCATGGCAGACACTGAAAATCTTAGTGGGGCCCTGTTAGGGGGGCCCTGCAGTGCCCATGCCAGTGGCATGGGCACTGCAGGGGCCCCCAGGGGCCCCACGACACCCCTTACCGCCATCCTGTTCCTGGCGGTGACAACAGCCAGGAACAGGATGGCGGTAATGGGGGTCGGAATCCCCATTGCGGCGCAGCAAGCTGCGGCGCCATGGAGGATTCCCCAGGGCAGCGGAAAACCGGCGGTACACGGCTGGTTTTCCGTTTCTGACCGCGGCTGTACCGCCGCGGTCAGAATGCCCATGGGAGCACCGCCAGCCTGTTGGCGGTGCTCCCGCGGTCGTTGGCCCTGGCGGTTTTTACCGCCAGGGTCAGAATGACCCCCAAAGATCTTACAAGCCACGCTTCATACCGGCCAACAACTCGTCTGAATTTTGTTAAGACAACCTGTACGTCCATCATGCTATCCCGTCTTTACTCATTGCGGGATGCCGAGATTTGTTAGAAACTGACAACGGAGAGACAACACAAGGCTCGCAGACAACTTGACAGATATTTTGGAGCGGATAAGAATAAACCTTTCCTCAAGCTAGATGTGGAGAAGGCATTCGATAGAGTTGATTGGCAGCACCGCAAGATCTTGGTGAAGTAGATAGGCTTAGGTCCAAATGACCTCTTATATATTGGTGAAATGTAGATATAAAACTACCTGCAAGTTACTTGTAGGCTACATGCAAGTACAACAAGGTGCTAATAATAAGATTTGTGGGGTCCTTGGTAGTTCTCATAGATTGTACGGTACAATCAATTAAGAGGAATGCTATAAGTTAGATGGAGTTTATTTCCTTTTTCATATGATTGAGATGATTCATCTTGCAAAGCTCACAGTTTACTCTGTATCGTGAAATAATACAAAAAAGTTATAAAAATGCATTGGATAACTATACATTCCCCACTGCAAGAATTAAAGGTAATGGAGAACTGTCTCCACCGATTTTACTGTTGAGAGGAACAAGGCAAGGGTGTCCACTACCCCCTCTGGGTTTTGCCCTGACAATGGAACAGTTGATTCATAAAAACAATATTAATCGAGATATCACAGGAATCACAGTACACGGTACACTATACGTTGGTGTTGTTTGCAGATGACATGCAATGCTTCTTGACAAACGCACAGTCATTGCTGTAGGTGTTGCTAGAGACACTTCTTAGTATTGAAGCAGTCTGAAGCTTTTGTATAGACTACAAGTCCAAGTGAATGGGAGTCCTGAACCCCAGAGGCAGTTATGGACATCTCTTAGGAAAAGAAGGCTTGTCATGGCCTGCCGGAACTGAGATGTACTTAGGGTTCCCCTTACCATGTTCAATCAAAGACCTCTACAAATACAATGCTCTGTCTCTGGTAGACATGCTCTTCAAGGATTTGTACTGATGGGGTAAACTGGAAACCTCCTGGCTAGGAAGGACCAAAATGAACTTGCCCATGTTTCTGTATAGAGCACAGCCCCTGCCCCTCTGGTTTCCCAGAGAGATGATAACACAAGCTAAGATCATGGGATTCATTTGAGTCAGTGGATCGCAGAATACCCAAGGCTACATTATAGAAATGAGCAGCAGAGGGGGGATTAGGATCCCCAAACATAAAACACTACAACTGGCTGTGCGCTCAACTGGGATCATTTTCCATACACCAAGCTATGGAGCCGTCAGGACAGACTGCTCCTCCCCCTTGAACCACATAGTATGGATGCAACCCAAGGATAGATTTCCACAAACTGCACCGCTTCGTTCTACATCCATCCTGCTGAGATATTGGGAGCAATTGGTAAGGGGACTTGCTGTAGCCTCGCCTCTAATGCCGATCACTAACAACTTAGATTTCAAGACCGGAATGGAGGATCGCAAGTTTAAGGATGGGCGATAGAGATGCCTACCCATAATAGGTAAGCTATACCCGAAATTTCAGGTACCCAGCTCTTTGATCTAACAAGGTTGCACGATTTTAGATTAAACCTAAGTCTCTATTGGGCAAATTGCATAAGAGCCAGAACTGAGGGGAGTCAAAAGAAGACACCTTTAGAGCAGTTGTTAGTCCGGGGGTACCTTAGACAGGGTATTTGCCAATTGTACACCTCAGTAAGTAATATGGTTCAAGTACACAAACATAACTATTGGACAAAATGGGAGCAGGACCTGGGGATGGAAATTCCAGAGGACATCTGGATATGCATTTGGTCACGAGCAGCTAAAGCATCGATTCTTTCTGCAATATAAAGCAAATGCATAAAAGATACTCAAAGGTGATACTTTATACCAGTTGACTCCATTCCAGAAAGGCACCCACCATCATATGTGGTGGTCCTGCATGCACGCTTAGGCGGTCATTCTGACCGCGGCGGGCGGCGGTAGCCGCCCACCATGCGGTCACCGCCATTTGGCCGCTCCGAGGTCAAAAGACCGCGGAGGCCATTCTGGCTTTCCCGCTGGGCCGGCGGGCGGCCGCCAAAGGAGCGCCCGCCGGCCCAGCGGGAAAGGCCCTGCAACATAGAAGCCGGCTCCGAATGGAGCCGGCGGTGTTGCAGGGGTGCGACGGGTGCAGTTGCACCCGTCGCGATTTTCACTGTCTGCTATGCAGACAGTGAAAATCATGCTGGGGCCCTGTTAGGGGGCCCCTGCACTGCCCATGCCAGTGGCATGGGCAGTGCAGGGGCCCGCAGGGGCCCCACAACACCCGTTCTCGCCATCCTGTTCCTGGTGGTAAAAAACGCCAGAAATAGGGTGGCGGGAAGGGGGTCGGAATCTCCATGGCGGCGCTGCTTGCAGCGCCGCCATGGAGATTCAGCCCAGACAGGGGAAATCCGGCGGGAAACCGCCGGATCCCCTTTTCTGACCGCGGCTTTACCGCCGCGGTCAGAATGGGCAATGAAGCACCGCCAGCCTGTTGGCGGTGCTTCCGTGGTCCTCCACACTGGCGGTCGATGACCGCCAGGGTTGGAATGACCCCCTTAGTCTTTTTGGAAAGAGACAATATCGCAGATTAGAAATATATGTAATGTCGAACTGACACTCAAACCACTGTTTCTGACACCTATTTTATTAGCTGCGAGGATCACTATAGCACACACGTGGAAAACCCCGCTCCCCCCACAATTATCACTTTGGGAGGCAAGAATTTGGCACATATGTGTATTGCATGACAGCTTTGGTATTTTTCTGGTTCCCAATTCCTTGTCGCTTTGAGAACTGAAAAGGGTGAAGGGCCTGTTTTTAGAGCACGCAGCGTTAGCTAGAGAACAAGCCGAGTCACATGCTTTTGAAACAGTACAGGCCTGCAGCCGTACCTTGCACAGGTACCCAACACGAGGGAGAGAATTGTCTTGGCTCGGTTCAGATTTAACCTCTTATCCCCTCTTGGCGTCAGCGAGTGGTTGGGCTCGCCTTGGCTCCTCGTTGCCCTGCGGCTGTGACAATAGATCTCCGCAGGACACTTTAATATCATGGTCTGCAAATATTTTAGTGTGCCGAGAAAGCAGTTTATAATCTCCGTTCCGTTGCTGAAGACCCTGAACTTCACCCAAGTATACCCAGCACTGATGTATGTGCAGTTGCTCCCCAATGACCATGTTTTATATGTTTGCCTCTTGTTTTCTACGAGCCTCACTGAAATGTAGGCTTTCCGTGTCCGACTGAATTGTATTGTAATGGACATTTTTTAAATTCTGTTTTTATTGTTGACTGGTAATTCATTTCTAACTTTTTATAATTTATGTATATGTTTTATACCTGTGCGACTGCGCTTGCTATGCTATCTTGTTCTTTTATGGTTGTTTTTACAATTAAATAAAGATTTTTATGATGATGATAACTGATCAAATGTCTACATTTGAAAAGGTCTGGCTACCGAACAAAACATCTGTCAAGAAAGAGGGCGGCCTTGGCTTTTGTGGGACCGATGCCAACAACTCTGAGAATCTATAAAGAGAGAATTACATATGCACTTTGTTGGTTGTACTGACAATTTTTCAACGATAATTTACTCTGTTTTTTTATTCATTTTTCGTCATGTGCACAAGAACTGTACTGGGAGAGAAACAGCAATTATTTGGGAGGCAAGAAATGTGTTCCTAGGCCAGACTCTGTTCTAATGTTAAACCTTTTCTGTTTCTGTTGTAGTGCTATTTTGAATAGAGGACACACTCCACTGTAGTCTTTTTTATGTTATTTGGAACCTCTCCTATTAAAAAAGGGCAAGCCGGGCATCTGCTCCGGGGGTGCACCAATGGCAAGTCCATCTGAACCCTGCCACGTCCAGCGCCGAGAAACACTTTTTTTTTGTTTTTGCTTCTAGTAGGTCACAACCATTGATAAGCACTCTCACAAAGTATCTTACTCTGCTTTGCTGTTATTATCACTGGGAGATAAGGCCTTTGAACTAGACCAGGGAACTTTGGCTAAGATAGAAAAAAGAAGGTATGTTATCCCAAATTTTGTTAGATTTAAGTATACATGATGTCTCTCCAACATATCCTTTGAGCCATAAAAAAACAAACTTTGAAGGTGATGATATGTAATGTGAAGCCAGCAACTCACAGTAATTAGAAGTTGAGACTAGCTAAAAATCTTCAAAGTTGATATTCTCTGTCTAACAGACGCATGGGTTTTCTGAATACTACATCCCAATATCAGATGGAGTAGTCCTACGGTACTATAAGATGTTTTAAAGAGACCACCCTAATAAATTAGGAAGCTGGGTCACAATGATTATACACAATAGCTAACAAGTTACACCTGGGTCCATTACTTTTAAGGTCAAGAATAGCCGATAAACTCATCACTTTTATATGGCGCTCTATGTCTCCACAAACCACACCTGCCTCTTGGGGGAAGATACTCACAGACTTGTGCTCTAGAGCCATGGAGTATAATCAACTATTAGTTTTAGGGGATTTTAATGCATTATTTGATCAAATAGTAGGGATAGCAAAGCGAGTTTGAGATAAAATTATAACTTTTATCTAGATTTGATTAATTTTACACCAACAAATACCTCGTCATCTTTTAGAGGCGGTGTTCTCTTCTGTAACTGTTACCAAGATGGAGAACCCTATTAAATAAGCTCAGTGCCACCATTTTGCCATACAGTCCACAATGTCTGGTATTTCTAGGTACCTGCAGCACGCTGACACCAATTTGACCAAACAAAGAGATTGAAATTGATGTGTAATTGAGAAACTAGCTTCTCGATAAAGGATTAACTAACAGTCATAACATGAAGGTAACGGTCACTCAGATTTCAATGACTGACATCCTGCACCAGAATCTAACAGAGTCCCTTAGTATGATGGCTCCAGAAGTTACACGAACCAAAAAACCTAGGAATAACAGCTTGTGGTTTACTAGAGTATTAGCCAAGGCTAAATTGATAACATGCTAATGGTGTCTGGACTATGGCCAAGAGGCCACGATCACTTATAAAGATCAGGCAAAAATGTATAAAAATATCATGATGCTGGCGAAAAAGGAATACTTTTACAGGTTTTATAATGAACTCTTCCAGTCTATCAAGAATTGTGATTTCATTGCAGCAACCTGCAGTATCTTGTAGGGCTTCCCTTCACCATCTGACTTCTGCAATATTCTCTCCGCTTTCTTTGGAGAACAAAATATAGAAATTTCATACCGGATCCCTTTTGGAGAAAACTAACAAGCATCAGCACAACATATCTGTCGTACAAATGAGGGCTGCAAATTAGATGATTTTCTACTGCTGGGGGTTATAATTATTCGAGCTAGTCAGGATCACCTAATGACACATCTCCTGCTGGCTAAGAAGTCAGTAACAACATGTGCAGATATCTTTGTTCCTATTTTTAACAATAGTTTAAAATAAAGTTTCACACCAAGGGAAACGTGCCGCAAACCCAAAATGTGATTTGTTGACATTCTACCTAATCACAATTTAAGTTCTGAACAGGACACACAGGCTTTTTTTGCAGTTGCGAAAAGCTCGATTCTACAACTCAGACCTTGAGGGAACCCACAAAATCCTCTCTATATCTGGCCCAAAGGATCAACACTACAACATCCCGCTACTGGCAACTAAAGAATTTGAACAAATTGTTGCAGGGTCTTGAAGAAAGTCTACATACCCAGGTTGTAAATGTGCTAATTCAGTCTAGACTGGACTATGGTAATGCCATATACTTGACCTTGACCTGACCTGCCTACTCAATTGAACAATTTCAACTGGTACCGAATGCAGAGGCACATCTCATCACTAATTCCCCTACAAAAGCTCAGCATCACCAGTTTTGCATGAAGTACACTGGATACCAGAGAGACAAAGGATTTCCTTTAAAGCTCTAGCGATAGTACACACATCACTTTACTTAAGTAGTCCAGAATTCCTAGCAAAAACATCTTCATGGTACTAACCACCACACCATCTTAGTTCCGATTCCCAATGTTTAACCTCTATCGCCAAAACCAGAACTTACATGTCAAGCCTTCTCAATTGTAGCAGCAGAACTTTGAAACTCTTTACCCTTATATCTGCAGGCTGAGTGTCATCAACTGAGTTTTCAGAAACTTCTAAAAACACTTCTGTTCAAGTCATAGAGGTAAATCTACATAGTATTCGGACCGATAACATCATGCAATACAAGTTCCTCTTCCATGCCATACTAGGGTCAACACCAGGGAACTTAGTGGTGAGGATGGCAAGCTCTCCGTCACAGTAGCTTATCAACTGTTCTGAGTTACTGTGCATTCTGGATCTGACCATAAGCAGGGGGTGCATTGATGCCGGTGATCACAGGTCCCTGGCAGCCTTTATGGGTGCAGATGTGACCATCCATTAGTTCATACCTGGTCTTAAAATGAAAGGCTGTTCTCGGTTCCACTTCAGCCTTGACACCACAATAGACAGCTACTCCCATGAAGTGGAAGCGAACAGCACATGGAGTCCTTCCCTTCTCCTTTGAAGCACTGAGATCCTGGCAAGTCCTCAAGCCATTGTTGACAGAGCTGCAGGATGCACTCTAGTTACCTGCCTCGCGGAAATGTTTGCTTGCTAACCAGATCACGCGCCGTGGCGACACAGCAGCTGTCCTCAAGATCCGGATGAATGAAAAATATTGCAGAAGTTGCTCAGGATTAGACACCTCCAGAGCACTGCCTTCCTCTTCCCCGTTCACACCTGAAGTAGTGTGGCCATCGATGCACAGAACATGTTACAGGAGAATTGGTGGCCATTTTGTATCAACACATGCTCCATTAAGTATCTGCATCTCTCATGGGTTTTGCACTTCAGGGGCTCGAAGTGTAGGTATTCTAGGTGATATGACCACTTAACGGTTCAATAAAGAGATACCAGTAACCAGGTTTCGGTGCTAGTCTGTGCGTAGGCATGAAATATGCTAATTCTAGTATGTCTATATTGGGGGTAATCCAGTCCCAGTCTAGCTTGCACACTAAGCAGTGACAAAACACTAATATTTTTCAATGCATTTTTGTTATAAGGTGTTCTATAAATGTATTTCATATTGTCTACGCATTTTATCACTACCACATTTGTGCCTTATATACAATTGTTTATGGCCAGTGCATTTCAAGATGTCCATCCCTTCCCCAAGCCCTGTACATCATTATTCAGTAACAAACAGAATCAATATCCTCCTCAACTAAGGTAATATTTAAACATCATTATGCAGATTTATTTTGACTGCAGTCATACCTCCACAAGTGATGCGCTACTTCCACTCCTTGTTACATACGCCAACAGCCACCATATTTATCAGTGGGAGGCTGCGGCTCTGTTGGACCGTTCTCCCTTTAAACCCATATAAAATGACCACTGTGTAGTAGTCATCTCAAAGCCTTGTGTTTCTGTAGAGTGGTAAACATTCCTGCTGCACTGAGGGAATGTTTTAGTTTGCTGTTACTTTACCACTGAGTTGAGTAATGTCACCTTCAACAGTCAGCTGAAAAAGTACTTGCTAGAGAGGAGAGGCAAAGGGTGGAAGCAGATATTAAAAACATTTCAGAATCAATGAGTGCAGTGTCACATGCAAAGTTGGGGCGGACACCCACCTGCAAAGACGAAAAGCAGGAGTATGGACCGATGGAGGATCACAATGGCCGTAAACGAGCTGATTCGCAGAATCGGTCCGTTTGCAAACGCAAAATGGCATTTTCACATGTATCAAGCCCAGATAGTGATTTGGTAACCTGTTAACGAATCACCATTTGGGTTAGAGGTTTGGTGTTAGGAAGGGGTGTGTTGAGGGTGTCCCTTCCTAATACCGAATCGCAGTGGTATGTGTGAATGTTTTGCGACCGAAATGTGGTCACAAAACATTCACATTTTACCACAAACTTCAAGTTGGTGGTAACCAATTTGCAAAAGGGAAGGGGCCTTTAAGAATGTTTGTAGAAACATATTTTAAGAGCAGGCAGTGTTCTCACGACCACTGCCTACTCTTAAAAAATGATTTATATATATATTTTTTTTACATGCATCCCTTTTCCTTTAAGGAAAACGGACTGTGTTTAAAAAACAAAATACTGCTTTATTTAAAAGCAATCACAAACATGGTAGTATGCTGACCTCAGCAGGACATCATCCCTGGGATTTCAGCGATTCCCAAAGGGATACAAAGCGATACCTAACTCATTAAAATTCATGAGGTAGGTCTACGTGTGACCCACAGTTCATCGCAAAATGTGGCAAAGACGCATTTATACATTGGTGATTGCGATTACCAAATAGTGAATCGCTAAGATTCGGTATCTGGTAATCACAAACGATTTACTTCGTATATGTGACCCAATGTTCTTAAAGAGACGATTGCCCAAAAGTATGGTGATATGATTACCCAGTGTACTAGTTTCCACTTTGGGTTTTTAGGATGGTGTGTGCTTGCACGTACTAGTCCCTCAGAAAATAACTTGAACTAAAGTAGCCAAAAGCTTGTCAGGATTTTTTAAATAACAAACCTGCCAAAGAGTCAGTAATGATTCTGAACATTGGCGCTGTTTGCGCAAGGCTTTGCAACTCTAGGGGTTCAACTACACCTCAGCGCCTCAACGCGAACTTCATTTCCCATGAGTCCGCACAACTTTCATGTTGTTTGGAAATGGCGGTAGCCATTTTGAAGTTATCACGTTTCCACTATAGTGATCTGGTTAGGATCTGGAACTTCTTTTAAGTTCCTCTGTGACGGACAATACATGAAAGAGGAAGACAGTTGCTTACCTGGGGGTGATAAACGATGAAACAGATAAACATTTACCTCCCTTGAAAGCTAGCTGGAATCTGGACCATGACAAATAAAGCAATTCATTTACAGTCAGTGTGACGTCTTAACTCCTCTTCCTTTTGTTCTTTTCCTCTTATATACAATAGGCAGGGCCACTGAAATTAAGAAGCAGGGGAGGACCAAGTTATGTGGCAGTGTTGACTAAATTATGTGGCAAGAAAATGCAAATCCTGCAACTTAATGCAGCATATTCTGTGGTAGTATTATTATTTTCTCATCATAACACATATAAACACTGACCGGGGAAAGATTTCATCTTATTGATACCAGTTTAACATCCAAAACAGCAATTACCAACTGAAAGATGGCCAATCAAGCTTTATGAAGGACCTTCCACTGCGCACAAATATGCATCACCATGATTTTAATGACTTTCAATCCATTTGAGGTAGAAACATTTTTTTTTTTTTAATCAGCAGATGTTGCAGCCGATGATGGATTATATGGTAAATGAAGCTAATCCGTAATTATGCTGAAGATGCTGCGGCTGAGGAATGGCATAGTTCCAGTAGCCTTGAGGATAGGCCAGTGGATGAATGGAGGAAGCAAGTCCACCTGACAGTCTGGGTCAGGGTTCCTCTGTAGGTCAGCACCAGGATTCCTGCACCAGATATGAGCGTACCGCAATTTCCCTACTGCATGGAGCGGGAGAGAGTAAAGAGATATTCAGTGGGTGTTCTGTTCCCACATTCCGAGGCTGCCCTGCAGGGGTTGGTAGCCTGTAATCAACTGAATTTGGTGTTTCTTAAGATCTATAGATCTGTCACCCCATTTTATACCTACAGACCCCCCTGAGTTGCACTGGGAAGTCCAAAGCATAGTATAGCAAGAACTCAAAGTGATCTTGTCTTGGATGAAACTGTGGCTAACGCCTGTGGGACTGCAGGATAGGAATGTGCAAATATGCGTCCTGCAAGTACAACACCACCATCCAGTCTCCTGGATCCAGGGCAGACAAAACTTGCGCCAGGGTGAGCATTTTGAAGTTGTACGTTGAAGGAAGAACTTCTGAGGGCAAAGATCTAGTATGGTCGTTTTTCAGCACCAGCATGATTTCAGCAACCTCTGTGGCTCTCTTGGCTTGAACGTCTGTTTGGAGTATGGACAAGTGATTCACCGGGAGATGTTATAGTGTAGGTGGCATATCTGAAAGAAGTGACAGGAAAGAGAGGGAGTAACCGTGCTGCTGAGGGAGGCCTAAAATGGTTTTGCGGCAGCTGCATAAAGGATGATGGGGTTTGTGTAGATTGTTGCTCTTGCGGGCCAGGACGCTGGTCTTGTTTCTAAAGACACAAGTCCCATCGGAGGGCATATCTATCAGTGACTGCTGGACATCACTGGAGAATCTGGTGGAATGGATCCAAGCATAGCGGCTAAGCACCATGCTGGTGCTGGTTGCTCTACCCAGGCAGTCAGTTGTTAGCAGGCTCAACATAATGCAGTACTTCACAGCATCATGTACATCTTAGATAAGCCATTGAAGGTTTGGCTTTACATTGTCTAGGACCGTGGGCATAATATCCCACCATGTTCCATAAGGAGTATATATACCTAGGAAGCAGTTGGTATTAATGCACCTGAGCGCAAGCCTGGCCTAGGGAAACAACTTTTTAGCGACTGCATCCTGCGTTTCGACTGTCTGGTGGTCAAAAACACACTGGGTTTCAAACGGCTGGTGGAGGGCTGTACTATCAGGCTTTCTGGTGTTGGATATTGAAAAAGGAAGACAGGAACTTCCCGGAGCTTGGGATTTGCCGGTTGACTGGAGGACAAGATACCTGTTTTGCCCAGGCACCCAACAGTGAGTCTGTATGGGCCTCACTGAATGGCGATAGCGACTCCTGGTAAATTTGCTGGGTGGAGCACTTCTGTCAAAACATTAGTTTTTACCTCAGTGATGGGTAGTGTGAGTTCCAAGACTTCTGCTGCCCTCCTTATGACTGGCAGTTCGTGCTGGACTGTGGATCCGGTTCACACGTAGTCACTGGAACCAAGCTATACCTGGCTGATGAGCCCTAATTAGGGTGAAAATGGTCCTGGGTTGCTTGTGTTATGATTCAAGGAGGACCTGACATGGGCTGCGGTGCTGTAAAAGGCATGGGCATCGTGCTGGGGTGACGTCAGGACGATTGGCAAGTTGGGGTGGATCCTCCAGTAGTGGACTAGTGGGGGTCTCCTCAAATTATTGGGGCCCGAAGGTATGCCACAAGAGTTTGATTGGGTACTGAAGATATCCATAGGCTCTTTAAATTCCTGAAGCTGTTGTGATGTTTATACAGGGCCTGGAAAGTTGGGCTGAATAAGCATGAAGGTCAGAATTGGTTCCCAGGGTCAGGGACCCAGGTCGCAGCTTCGCTGTCACATGACTACGAGTGATGGGAGAGTCACAATCTAGGAGAGCCTTGTTTCAAAAAAATAGTTTCCATTCCTTTTGGACTTACCTAACCAAGTCAATTTTGAGGATGACCTGCCACAAGTTCGTCCCCAGGAGCCAAAGCGCATCCATGCACTTGAGCTCAACGGACACTGGGCCGTCTTTGATTTCTGTTGCTGTTCTGCGATTTATAACATTGCTTCACAGTGGCTGATGGCCTTGGTGTTCTCCAAGGAGCACTTGTTACATGATGCTGAATCATGCTTTGAGCCCAGATATGAGTGACAGACTTTGTGTGGGTTTTACCCTGACATCAGCTTGTGGCAGTCCTTGCACGGCCTAAATCCTGAGCTATGGTGCATACTCGAAAATCTGAAAAGAAAACTCTCTAGTCTACTGACTGGAGGGAGCGAGCTCCAGATCTGCAACAGAAGGCACCGAAAGAAAGGAACCGATACCAGTGCATAGATGTAACAAATATACATTGGCCGGGACATCACATCCAGGACTGGAATGCTCTGGCGCAGAGCCTCACAGCATCACCTTTCGCCAGGTGAGGGAGTTGCTATGAAAATCTGGATGCAGTCTGGCACCTGGGAAAATTCACAAGGTGAGGAATCTGCAGTTAGAAGCCTCTATTAGAATCCTTTTGCCCTCCCACTTACTCATCAATGTTGCATTTCTAATGCTTTCTTGATGTGATTGTTTGGTAACTGTTTCTTTGTAAAGTGCTCAGATGCCCCAAGGCAAACTCTGCACTAAATAAAAGCACAAAAAGAAAAAGAAAAGTGAGAGCCCACTGCTGGGAAGATCGCGAGCCAGGAAGAGCCTTCGACATGGAAGAGACCACCACCATGGAGCGCGGAGTGCAACAACCATGGATGGCTCAGCACCAGGAAGAGCCCTGCTCCAAGGTGACCACAGGGTCCGAACGAATCCGAGCCAGGAAGATTCTGACGCCAGGGGAGCCTGAGACCAAGAGGTGGCCACAATCACAGATAGCCCAGCACCAGGAAGATCCATGCACTAATTTGAGCTCTGTGCCAAGCCCCACTTGGTGCCCGTGACAGCACAGTGCCAGGTTTCGATTCAAATAGTTATTTGCAGAAGTGATTATGTTTGTGCATAAAGAGAGGGTGGAGAAAAGAGAGGTAAGGAGATCTCACATAGCAGGAAAGAGCACGCGCTTTCAGCAGCCACAGGAGTCGGGCAGCCTGCCAGGCCAGCAGGCAGATCACCACGTGTGGCAGATATATAATTTTGCTAATTATATGGCTTGGGTGCTATGTTGTGGTCTCCTAAGAAGTTCTGCTAGCTTTGCCTGGTAAGGATGTGTGTGTGAGGGGCGTGTTGCTGATTACCAAGAGCACCTCCAACCCCACAGTCAGGGCCCACTGCATAGTCTGCAAAACTCTCTGCACTGCATGCACGACCCTACATCTACACCTGCAGTGCCATTCACTGCACTGACCATATAGGTCCCAGTGCACTCCCTCGTCACCAGAAGTACAAGTGCTTCACGGTGTCTTCTGCATCACCAGAAAATGACGCCTCAGCAAGTGTCACGTGGGACTCACTTGGCCAGAGCTGGCAGCCAGTCAGGTCTGCGAGCTTCTGTAATCGATGTATAAAACATATGGCAGCTCTGGCCACGTGAGTCTCACGGGACAACTGTTGAGACATTATTTGTATATCACCCTGTCCCGTGGGTGTATTGAGTGGTCCCTGTAATAATGGTCTGTTCTGCATCACCATCAGCATGCAGCACATATCCCACAGCCCCCGCTGCAGCACATGCTCTACAGCTCGTAGCATCTCTTCTGTAACCTGCAGCACATGCCCTGTAACTCGTAGCATCTCTTCCGTAACTTGCAGCACCTGCTCTGTAACTCGTGGCATCTCTTCTGTAACTTGCAGCAAATGCTCTGTAACTCGTAGCATCTCTTCCGTAACTTGCAGCACCTACTCTGTAACTCGTGGCATCTCTTCCGTAACTTGCAGCACCTGCTCTGTAACTCGTGGCATCCCTTCTGTAACTTGCCGCAAATGCTCTGTAACTCGTAGCATCTCTTCAGTAACTTGCAGCACCTGCTCTATAACTCGTAGCATCTATTCTGTAACTTGCAGCACATGCTCTGTAACTCGTAGCATCTCTTCGGTAACTATCAGCACCTGCTCTATAACTCGTAGCATCTCTTCTGTAACTTGCAGCACCTGCCCTATAACTCATAAAATCTCTCCTG
Organism: Pleurodeles waltl; assembly: GCF_031143425.1. NCBI lineage: Eukaryota > Metazoa > Chordata > Amphibia > Caudata > Salamandridae > Pleurodeles > Pleurodeles waltl. The sequence goes on along the minus strand of NC_090451.1, from coordinate 703,397,797 downwards.
TATCTTGCAACACCTGCTCTACAGCTCGTAGCATCTCTTCTGTAATCATAAACAGCCAACACGAGTTTCGTCACAACAGTGACTTTCTCAAGGCTCGACTGATAGTATGGAATAATCAATTCTCTTCCAGTAACCTGCAGCACCTGCTCTACAGCTCGTAGCATATATTCTGTAACTGCAGCACATGCTCTGTAACTCGTAGCATCTCCTCTGTAACTTGCAGCACATGCTCTGTAACTCGTAGCATTTCTTCTGTAACTTGCAGCACATGCTCTGTAACTCGTAGCATCTCTTCTGTAACTTGCAGCACATGCTCTGTAACTCGTAGCATTTCTTCTGTAACTTGCAGCACATGCTCTGTAACTCGTAGCATCTCTCCTGTAACTTGCAGCACATGCTCTGTAACTCGTAGCATTTCTTCTGTAACTTGCAGCACCTGCCCCATAACTTATAAAATCTCTTCTGTAACTTGAAGCACCTGCTCTACAGCTTGTAACATCTCTTATGTAACTTGCAGCACATGCTCTGTAACTCATAGTATCTCTTCTGTAACTTGCAGCACATGCTCTGTAACTTGTAGCATCTCTTCTGTAACTTGCAGCACCTGCTATATAATTTGTAGCATCTCTTCTGTAACTTGCAGCACCTGCCCTATAACTCATAAAATCTCTTCTGTAACTTGCAGCACCTGCCCTATAACTCATAAAATCTCTTCTATAACTTGAAGCACCTGCCCTATAACTCATAAAATCTCTTCTGTAACTTGCAGCACCTGCTCTATAACTCGTAGCATCTCTTCTGTAACTAGCAGCACCTGCCCTATAACTTGTAGCATCTTTTCTGTAACTTGCAGCACCTGCTCTACAACTCATAGCATCTCTTCTGTAACTTACAGCACCTGCTCTACAGCTCATAGCATCTCTTTTGTAACTTGCTGCACCTGCCAAATAACTCATAAAATCTCTTCTGTAACTTGCAGTACCTGCTCTATAACACATAGCATCTCTTCTGTAACTTGCAGCACCTGCTCTATAACTCATAGCATCTCTTCTGTAACTTGCAGCACCTGCTCTATAACACGCAGCATCTCTTCACAAAAGTAGGGGTCCCACAAGACTCTATCTTCTCAACCATGCTTTTCAACATCTACATGAAGTCATTACCAGCAAAGATCAATGAATTTCAGCTCACATGCTGCAACTATGCAGATGACACACAGATACTCCATTTACTGGAAAGCCCCAAAGACACTAGAAACTCAAAAATCTTCAGTTGCCTCAGAGATGTTGATCAAAGGAAATATGGAGCCATCACAAACTAGACTCCAAGTTGTCAATGAATGTCCAACAGGACATATTAACAAGATCAGACTTCATCACTGTGAAAAATCTGCTTAGCATCTTCCCCCACCACACAAAGTCCAAGCTACTATCTCTATTGTACTATTTGAACTGGATTACACCAATGACCTCTACCACAGATCATCTCCGCTAGACTACTCCTACATGTAAAGCCATAAGCCCACATCTCCCCTGCCTTGAGGGCTCTACATTGGTTACCGGCTGCCAGAAGATCCACATTCAACAAAGCATTACATGGAACAGGACCACTTTTCATTAGGAATAAAATCACCAAATACTTTCAGCAAAGGAACATCCTCTCAAGATTGGCACCTTGCCTCAAAACCCCACCATACAAGAAAAATACCAGAGGCGGTACATCTTTCTCTGTTCAAGCAGCCAAACTATGCAATTTGTTACCCCCAAATATAAGATCCACGGATAATTAGCGTATTTACAGAAGACTACTCAAGAGTTGGTTCTTTCCTATATGACCACCATACTCAAACACTAAGTTACAGCATATACCTCTGTATGGCAACATTTATACTTTGATTACATGCATGTATCTAAATATGTGTATTTCTTTGTACAAATATGTATAATAAATATGGTTTAAAAAATATGTAAATATTCTTCAAGTATGCTTAACAAATGTATATATTACTTACGGTTTTATACATATATATATATATATATATATATATACATACATATATATATATATATATATATATATATATATATATATATATATATATACATATATCTATGCTTAACATGTTTATAGGTCATTATATGACCTGTCTGATTAGATGCTTATGGGTCCGGTTTTACTTATGTATCCTAATATGTAAATATTATCATAACTATTTTATCTACAAGCGCTTCAATATTGAAATATTGAGGAAAACATGCAATTAAAAAATGTAGTTATTAAAATACACAAATAAATTACTTTAAATGACAGCAATGCTTGAAAATCTAAGTTTGTAAATGCAAATTTAAATCTCAATATATTATCTTGCTTATACAGGTATACCCTCTCTATGCTCTTATGTATCTATATATTTATTACTTTACTCCTACTTTAGAGAAAAAAACCTTTGACTCTCTCCTATGCACTACTCTCTGACTCATCCCAAACTTCAATCTACTACTATGATCTCCAAAATAACCTTTTCTAGAGTCTCCCCATCCTCTATCTCTCCTGGCTAACCCCAAACCTCATTTTACTCCTATGATCGCCCAATCAACCCTTTCAAAATTATTCCCTTGTGTATCCCTCCTTTTGCTCATGCCAAACCTCATTTACTACTATGCGCTCCCTAATCCCTTTCTAGAGACTCTTCCCTCCTCCACCTCTCCTTTTACTTCTCCCACACCTCATCTTACTACTCCATTCCCCCAAATAACACTTTCTTGACCCTTCCCTCGCATATCCCTCATTAGCCAATTCAATCCAACTAACAGACTCCTATGTCCACCGCTCGAATTAACTCATACTTCCCCATACTAATCCACCATTAATCCTTTTTGGGTTCTGTAGTAGCATGCTACTTGCCGAAAAGTGCTTCAATGCCTCGTCAGGGGTAATAAGCGCTATATAAATACCATTGCAATCTCCTCTGTAAGTTGCAGCACCTGTGTTATACCTTGCAGCACTTGCTCCATAACTTGCAGCATCTCTTGTGTAACTTTCAGCACACATTTTGTACCCTGCAGGATCACCCCCCCCCCCTGTGCCTAGTCCTAGTGCACCGCTGCATTACAAGCAGCACTCTCCACAGCGCATTCAGCATCAACTGTAGTACCCACTGTGGAGCTAAGGTTGCCATCTGACTGGCTTTCTACCTGCAACGCTGCCCCCGGGTCCAAAAATAAGCAAATTTGCATAGGGCCAGTATTTTTTGCCCTTGTCTGTACATACTTAAAACAGAAAATATAAATAGAAAACACTTTAAAATGTGTTCTACAGATGTCTAAGTATCCCTAACTAATAATTAAAGGAAACAAAGGCATACAAGTCATGTTGCAAAAGAATACATGCACTCAGACTTTGCAGACTCTTAAAACAACAACAAATAGCCGGTTTTTAAAGGTGGCCACCCTCTGCAGAGCTGAGGCTTTATTTCCAGACCCCACCACAGCCATGTCAGGTGCACAGAGGCATAGAGGGGCATGGAGAGGCCTGTCTTCTCTCACTGGGGGAGGGCAGAAGGGTGATGACAGGGAGTCATGCTGTCACAGACCTGCCACATTGGGGGGGGGGGTCTGGAGACAGATGTGCCACCCCTCTCCAGGGCATCTTGGCAGCCCGGGTCCAGCAGTGTGCAGGCCCCGGGTACTGGCACACAACACCACGACCTGAGGGGAGTAGGCCCACGGAAGCAGCAAGCATGTGCAGTCATCCTCTCGGCGACCCGCAGTGCCTGACCAACAGGTAGAGATGCCACCTGGCCAGTTTTCTACCAGCATCACCGGTATTTTAATGTTCCGACCTGAACAGAAATCGGAAAAATCATACAAAGTCTTATTTTTAGCCCTTCTCTGTACATACTTCAAACAGCAAATATAAATAGATAGCACTTTTAAATGTGCAGACTAATTCTTAGAGGAAACAAAGGTCAGAAAAGTAATTGTATGAAGGAATACATTGGAGTTTGTTTGAAGTCTTATTTAGTAACATGTTTGAGCCTTTGCAGACTTTTCAAACTTCAGAACATTCTTTATTGGATCTCGAATAAAGAGATCATAAAAGCTACATACTGAAATCACAGTAATGCATAAAAACAGATTGATAAACGCGCTCACAGAGGCATAATAAAGCATCCAACGCATTCATCACAAGAAAGCTACACAGTGCATCAGGAAGTAACCAGCACCTCATAGTCTAGAACAGCATTGATTTTCGCAAATTTAGTGCATTCTTTAAAAAAGTGCAGACTGCCTTACAGGTAAGAGGGCCTTCCAGTTGTTGCAGTAAAATCAGCGCAACTCTGCACTTACTAAACTTATATTTACGTGCTAATGGTAGTAAGAACTTTTTAACGAGGGGGAGGTCAAATTTGCAAATGAAAAAAACTGCAATAGGTTTTGCGGAGATGATTCGTCGCTGGGGCAGATTAGTATATCTGAAGGGGACAACTGAGCTTGGGGGAAACACAGAAGCCATCTAACAGAGCCAACTCTGAAGCGCGTCAGTAGCATCAGCTCCCACCCCACGTTTTCTGAACAGTGATTAAATACGGAGCCCCTGCTTCAGAAGTTTGGAGGAGGAAGTAATCCCTAACTCTTGGCTTCATCACTTCCTCCCCCTCTCTGAGGCTACCTATAAGATAAAAAATAATCTTTTATCCAACCCTTGTCCCTCTTTGTGATGCTTTCGGTTTTCTACAAAATGTATGGGCAACCTGATAGTCTGATTTAGATGTCAGCGAAATATAATACTCTGTCACAAACGTGGCGGATATCCTGTCCGCTGTATTACGATTCCATTTTATCCTACCGGGATCGTAATACGGCAGAAGGGATATCAGTCATATTTGTGATTACGTATTCATTCCACCAACATCTAAATCAGGCCCTAAGACAAGAGTTGTCTCTGATATACCTAAAGCAAGGTATGTTGAGGCCATGTGCAAAGGAGAGGCAGTCTGACATTATTGGGCGATTTACGCCAGCCTTGTCATTTAGCTGGTTTGAGCACCATATTAGCAGTGGGGCAAGATTTAGTTGGTCGTCCACTTATTCCAAGCCTAACTCCAGATGCCCTACAAAATGAGGGATTGAGGGAGGCCCACCCAAAATCCGCCTGCAGACTCTATTCTCCTCTGATTGCACCCTGCTGGTATCGCTATATCCCCAGACCCCGAATCCATAAGTCAAGGAGGGAAGGCACTTCATCCTGTGGATCCCAAGAATAGGTGCGATTGGTTTTCTCCCTAGGGTATTGGCTAGTAAGAAACCAGAACCAATCCCACACAAGATGCGACTTATTCTGCTCCCCACCCATGGGGTCCAGGTACATCCATCATCAAACATCAGACCTACACAGGGAACTTGACTCACTCAATTACGCTGCCTCAAATGCTTATGGATTGGGTTTTTGTATTCTTGGGACCACATACCATTATAAAAGTATTTGTGAGATTAGTCTGTAATTCAAGTTTTCCATGAAGCTGACAAAACTAAAGATGAACAACTTTACTCGGTTTGCAGTTCTAGGAGCAGCACAGCGTCGGCAGCATAGAGGAAAGCCACCAAAGGCTTATTTTTAACCATGGGCGTGTCGGTCCCTACACTGACAATAGTTGACTCCAAATAATTGGTATATAACAGAAAGTGTTGGGGCGAGTATGCACCCTGATGCACACCTCGACTGACCAACAATGTGGGAGAGCATTCCCCAGTTTCCCCATACTTTACAAATGCCTTTAAGTCTCAATGGAGATGTCACAAGAAAGGGACCAAACCTGCTTCCAGGCCTATGGAAGTTCATATGTTCTACAATGTGGAGCGATTCAAGCAAAGACGCTTGATAAATGCATGAACACCAGCTGCAGGAACTGTTCTTGGCACACTATATTTAAAGACAAGTACATGGAGATGTGAGCACTGTTCAACAGAGCAAGGCCTTTGCTAAATCCGTACTGGGCTGGGGAAATTATGATTCTCTCCCAGGTCCACTTGAGCATGCAGTCCAGAATGACACGCCCAACTATTTTTGTGGCGGAGTCAAGGAGGGAAATTAGCCAGTAACATTTAGGATCGTGCAACCTACCTCTTTAGAAAACTGGTACCATAACGGATTTGCGCCAAGATGGGGGGGGGGGGGGTGGGGGGGCACCGACCTTGCACACAAAACGGAAGGCATTAGCAAGCAGTGGTGGCTAAAATCCTGGAATTGCATTAAATAAGTCCATAGGTACCCCATCCGGTGCAGGAGCTTTTTTTTTAAAGGGCCTACTAACGATGGCCTCATTACATTTCCTCAACAGTAAAGTTAACAGCCAAAGGTTGTGATGCATCCCCCAGCCCTTCCTGAGCAAAAGGGGTGCTGGACTGGTATGTTTTGCTAAAGTGTTCTATCCACATTTCGGGGCCTCTATGGGTGCTCCTTGCGGTGCTCTTGGGGTTCAAAGCCCCACTCCAGGGTCCAGGCAAAAGTCCCTCTTAAAACAACAACACATGGCCAGTATTTTTGTCTTGGACCAACAGGTTACGACGCATACCACCTGGATATGTTTGTGCACCGCCTAGAAGATCACGATGCTCTCTACAATCTTGGGCTGCCTGGTATTGGCTGCGCTGCTGCCTGACTTCCTGCAGCTGTTTAGTGAGCCCACTACCTTCCTGCCGCCTGACTTTACATTACTGTCTAAGGACCCTGTTGTGTACCTGGTACCTGCAGACCTGCCGGTTCCTAGCTGGCTTTGCTGCCTGACTTCCTCTTGCTGCCTAGCAGCGGACCTTGCATCTACCCTGCTGCCTGACTTCCTCTTGCTGCCTAGCAGCGGACCTTGCTTCTGCCCTGCTGCCTGACTTCCTCTTGCTGCCTAGCAGCGTACCTTGCTTCTGCCCTGCTGCCTGACTTCCTCTTGCTGCCTAGCAGCGGACCTTGCTTCTGCCCTGCTGCCTGACTTCCTCTTGCTGCCTAGCAGCGTACCTTGCTTCTACCCTGCTGCCTGACTTCCTCTTGCTGCCTAGCAGCGGACCTTGCATCTACCCTGCTGCCTGACTTCCTCTTGCTGCCTAGCAGCGGACCTTGCTTCTGCCCTGCTGCCTGACTTCCTCTTGCTGCCTAGCAGCGGACCTTGCTTCTGCCCTGCTGCCTGACTTCCTCTTGCTGCCTAGCAGCGTACCTTGCTTCTACCCTGCTGCCTGACTTCCTCTTGCTGCCTAGCAGCGGACCTTGCATCTACCCTGCTGCCTGACTTCCTCTTGCTGCCTAGTAGTGGACCTTGCTTCGTTCCTCCTTCCTGAATTCCTAGAGCTGCTTCCTGCCTCCTGACTTAACACCACTGTCTATGGACCTTGCTATGCTCCTGGTACCTGCAGTCCTTTTGGTGCCTAGTTGGCTTTGCTGCCTGACTTCTCTTGCTGCTTAGATGCTCTTGTTGCTTGACTTCTGAATATCTGCATAGGTTCCTTTTCCTCGCACGGGCTGTTTTCTTGCACTCTGCTTTCTACACCTTCGCCCTTAATTCTACAGACGATTTTTGTTTCTGGATGCCTCGTGTCTTGGCCGTGCCTGCCTCATCATCACACTCATCCTGGGTGATCCATTTCTGGTCTCACTCCTGGTTCTGGAGGGGTCACTATGACATGAAGACACAGCCGCACAGGAAGTTACTAACTGCCCCTGGTGAGGCATTTTGTCCTGGTCGACATGTCTACAAAGCAAGAGCTGGAGTACCCTTACAGCTCCTGCCGCCAGAAACATACAAGGCTGCCCGCACCACAAATGTTTGGAAATAAGTACTAGGTGCAGATCTGTTTAGGCAAATGGCCAGCAACATTTTTGCATTGGGTGATCCCGCAGGCGATGGCATTTGTTGGCCAAGGCCTTTGTTTGCACCAGTGTCCTTAATAGACTAAGGCTGCATCATCTGAAAAACCTTTAAAAAATGCTGTTGACAGCAGAAGTGTCCGGCATGCCCTGCAAAATGGAATCCTATTGATATTAAATTATTTTTAATAGCGCCAAAATGCCCAAAGGCATCTTGGTGCTGATGTCTGTTACGTTAACAAAAGAGAGATCAGAAGCTAAAATGAACTAACCGGGAAAGATTCTATAGCAGATCGCACCAAACAAGAGAAGAACCAGGTTTTGAGACGTTTCCTGAAAATGGATAGGTTAGACCGACCTCTGGGCTGGTAAGGTAAGTTATTCCAAAGTTGAGATGGGTTGTGGATAAAGTTTCCACCTCCTCAACTCTCTCTTCTGATATTGAAGACATTAACTCTCCTGGAATTTGCTGAGCACAAAGTTCTTCTGGGAATATACCCAGAATCTTAAGCCCCAAGCAGTGTACTGAAGCTATTCATGTTTGTAAAGACTGCCATGGAGCAGCGTTGAGGTCCTGGACTGGAAGACAAGATGTCAGTATAGGGGACTCGAAGGGCTGCATTCATTAAGTTGGGTTCGTGTGCAAGGGAGCATTAATTCAAGAACATCTATGTTTAGAGCCTTTCAGCAGAGGCAAGGCTTGCTGTCACCAGAGTGTGGGGACTGGATTCAAGCTGCTGTGGGAGCCAGGGCTGGAAACCCAAAGCATCCCTGGCACGTTTTGTCAAACCAGCCCCCATACGGTGCATAGTAAGCAGGCCCGACCACTGCAATGGGGTTTGAGGGGTTCTCCCGTCAAGAAAATTTGGAACAAAAAAAGGCAAAAACGGTGCATTCTACAACACATTTTTCATTTTATATTCAATTATATTCGTTTTTAAAGCATAGTAAATAATGAATCATACGTGTGTAAATCAGTGTTTAGAAAATGTTAATAAGACAAAGGCTACAATGTGTAGAATTCATACTGTATGCATTTTTTAAGAGTGCTTGGTCTGGGGAAGCATATACTCAGGATTTCAAAGGTAATAACTATTTATTTCTACCCTAACAAACCCTTTTTTAGCAAAATTAGCATATTGAAAGAGTGAGGAAAAACATAACTTTCTATTGTGCCACACAACTTGCATGCAGTTCTTTGATGGCAATTCATAGCTCACTGTGCTAGATCACTATAATAACCTATGGACTGGACAGTAACAATGGGATCTCTGTGCAGTATCCCACTGAGCATTGCACATAACTGTTCTGTGATCTGCATGGTACACGTTCCCTGATGCAGTCATATTAACCCTCGGCACTACCTTAGATGAGTCAAAACTGCCACTAGACAAATCTCCATCTCTCTTCAGCGGGTACATTAATCAGCAGTTATCTTAACAATTTTATTGTTGCCTGAAAACTGTTGAACATACAAGGAGCTCTGCAGTGCTTTTAAAACTGCTGCACTGCTACAAAACCAGCCACTCAGTAACAAAAGTGGCCCCCTCTCTTCCAGCCTCCTGGGGAAATGCCCGATGCCGGGACCGCCAGTCCTGCCTTGATGGGAATGCATTATGCCAGTGGTTCCCAACCTGTGGGCTGGGGACCCCTGGTGGTCCGCGAAGCCTCCTCAGGGTGTCCGCGGCTGCTTAAAACATTTAATAATATTAGGTCCCAGCTATCAGTAATGACTCCTCAGGGGTTCCCGAGTTCCAATAATGATTCAGTGGGGGTCCCCGGGCTCCAGTATTGATAAAATGGGGGTCCACAGAAGTCAAAAGGTTGGGAACCACTGCATTATGCAGTAGAGCACCAGCAGTGGACTACGTTTCGTAGTGGGCCACAAACTCTCATGCACCTACAGAGAAGGTGGCCATCTTGTTCTTCAGGTATACCTCCCCCTGTAGGGCTCAGCGTCCTAACTGGGCAGTTGTTGTATAATGTTGCTGCAGCCGGACCTCACTTCATGGATTTCAAGCATCTAAAACTCTACTTCCCTAAGGACTGGATTAATGATATTTGGCTTTCAGACAATTATCCTGAAGTCGTGTGTGATATGAGAATGAACTTTGAACTATTTTTTGCACTTGTTTGCACTCTCAAAGATCAGGGTTACAAGTTCTGCTAAGAGTTTGCTTGACAGAACAGAATTGATCCTAAGACAGCATTTCATGTGTACACAAATGTTAATGCACGCAGTGGACTAAGTTTTAGAATCCCAGTATGCGTAGGAATTGTAAGTGAAGGGAATCAGACGATGTTACGGAAGTTTCTTATTTTAATAGTTCTTTAGATGTCAAGTAGAAACTATAGTCACCTTCCACAAACGAGTGTGTAGTGGCACAAGTGGTGTAGTTCGTCACTACAGGGAGCAGTCTCTACGTTTTGAGAAAGATGTTTATGTTTATTGGTGTTTAACTTTCAGGAATTCCCTGGTGGTGTTGAAGCATAGATTTGGTTATACAGAGATAGGTATATGACTTTCACAGTGACGGTCAGTGCTCCAAAGACGAGTCAATGAATCAGTCAATCTATCAGTCCATTTGTAGAATGCCACTTGTCACCAGTGAGGGTATCTAGGCGTTGACAGGGTCCAGGGTCTCAGTCGAACAGTCAGATTTTCAGGGTCCTACGGAACTCCTGCAGAGCAGGGGAGATGCTGAGGGGCAGAGCGAGGCCTTTCAGGCTTTAACTGCGAGGTAAGAGAAGAGACGTCCTCCGCTCTGTTGCATTGTATGCTGAAGGTATGGGCCAGCGAGAGGGAGGCAGAGCAGGGGTATTTGGAGGGTTTGTGGCATCTCAGGTGGTGTTTGATGTATCTGGGTCTGCAGTTATGCAGGGCCTTGAATGCGCAGGCGAGGAGCTTGAACTGGCATCTTTCCTGAACCGGGAGCCAGTGGAGTTTTTTGAGGTGGGGGGTGATGTGGGTGTGACGAGGGAGATCCAGGGTTACTCTTGCTGCGGAGTTCTGGTTGGACTGGGGTTGAGTGATGGTGTGCCTGGCGTTTTGGGGAAGCCACTTGAAAATCTTATGTAACAGGTGCAGGATGAAGGAGCAGGAGGATGACCCTGCATTGACTTGGCACCTCATAGTTAGGTTGCAGTCCAGGATGATACCCAGATTCCTGGCCTGCTCAGCTGAGATTGGAATGGGCCCCACTTCCGTGGGACACCTGGAGGCTGTGTGTTCATCTTGAGGGAGTTATTCCTCATCCAATTGGTAATGAGTAACTTAAAGTGTGTCTTTATCTTCTAGAGATCTGCTATAACCGACAGACCGTCCTTGACTCTGCAAGTGACAAGCCAGAGTGGGGAGTTCAGCACTTAATTTGAGCTGGGGGGAGGGGGCACCTGCATTTATTTTTGGGGGCCAGCACTTATTTTTTCGCATCAAGCATTTACTACGGGCAAAAGGCACATGGGAAAAATGGAAGAAGAGAAAGGCAGAAAAGTGTCACAAAGATGAAAGCAGAAAGCTGCAAGGGTGAGATGAAGGGGCAGGGAGTGGCTGTAAATGGATTAAGAGGCCTGAGATGGCCTCAGGATTAGGATGTCTTAGACTTCCGTGCTCGAACATTTAACTGCAGCAGGTGCGTGTTTCAGAGGAGAGGTTTGGGCACCAGCACGTTATAATTTACAAATTAAGCACAGGGGAGTTTTGTGTGTCTGCTTTCTCTCATCCCTTCTGCATCTACCACTGGTCACTGGATGAACGGGGTGGTTTGAAAACAGGAGCTTGTTTGTGGAGCCTCAGAAGAAGCATCCGAGAGCTGTGCAGAGTGTTAAAGAGACAGTAGGTAACCATTCATGAACCCAGAGATAGCAAAGGAGAGGGAGGTGAGAGCCCACCTGGTGTGGTGAGCCAGCAGCGCCCTCTGTTTCTAAAGAAGAGTGTTGCTATTCATGGGGCAATGAACAGAAGAATCTTATGGAGCCATCATTAGGGTCACTGGAATTATGTGGTGGGCGAGGGCCAAAATATGCAGCAGGGTTGAGTAAATTATGCGTCAAGAAAAGGGAAAATATGCAGCACTTTTTGTGAAAGTATTACTTCATTATTTTGTAATCCTAACACTGTCTGGGCATTGGTTTCACGTCATTAGTTCTAGTTTAATACACAGATATAGAAATAAGCAATAGGAAAAGTGACTAGTCAACTTCACAAAGGGCCTGTCACTGCACAGCAATACGTGTCGCTGTGTTTTTAGTAACTTTTGAACCGTTTCGGCTGGAAATCAACGTTTTTTGGTTAAAATATGCAAATTTTGCAGCAGACAGTGGATTATGTGGCAAATGCAGCACATGTATAACTATACGAAAAACAACACTGCAGCACAATCACATGATCCCAGTGCCCTGGCCATCATCAACTGAAAGGACGTAGAAATGAGGGGACTTCTGGAAGTCTATATCACAGGGACCCAAATTCGTGTAAACAAGCACTGGCAAAACCAACAGTTCTAGCAAAGTGAGTTTTGTTATCTCTTGTGAACATAGAATGTCTGAATAGCAGAGACTCTAACGCTGCCTTTTGGGCCCACTATTTCATGCCTAAAGAATGTGATGATTTATTGAACATTTGTGGTATAATGTACGAGGGCGACTCCGTTTTAAGTGTACTTTAGGACACCTGTGGCACCTAACTGAAATACTAGGGTGCTGCTGAACCCCTGGCACGGTCAGAGAGAAGCAAAAGTGCTTTGTTTGTACACTTTGAATGTTTGTGGGGGGCAGTATTCGTATGACCCACAGAACACAGCCTCAGTGTTAGAGGTGCCCTGGCCTGGCATATTGACTGCAGAATTTCCGATTCTCGGGTTTGTGGCACGTCTGGTTGAACTTACACACCGAGACGTTTTGTTCAGGAATCTGAGCAAGCAGAACACACAAAAATCTCATTTTTAGGACCCGTCTGGTTGCATCCAGATGCTGAAAAAACAGTTGTGTTGGCCCTGTGAGAACAGCTGTGTAAACTCTCAAATGCCTTCAAGTGTCAACATCTGGAGTCCACGGAGAGGTGCCTCACACATCAGAAGGGGCTGCGACCACGAGTGGAGTTACTGTTCGGTGGGCTGCATGCAGACTGCGTGGTGCACCTCACGCCTCACCTTCAGTCCAGTGTCACTACTGAGACCACACACAGCTCTGCTGGTGCATCTCACACCTAACCTTTCACTACTGGGACCACACACAGCTCCGGCGGTGCACCTCACGCCTAACCTTCAGTCCAGTGTCACTACTGAGACCACACACAGCTTTGCTGGTGCACCTCACGCCTAACCTTCAGTCCAGTGTCACTACTGAGACCACACACAGCTCTGCTGGTGCACCTCACGCCTAACCTTCAGTACAGTGTCACTACTGAGACCACACACAGCTCTGCTGGTGCACCTCACACCTAACCTTCAGTACAGTGTCACTACTGAGACCACACACAGCTCTGCCGGTGCACCTCACGCCTAACCTTCAGTACAGTGTCACTACTGGGACCGTACACAGCTCCGCCGGTGCACCTCACACCTAACCTTCAGTACAGTGTCACTACTGGGACCACACACAGCTCCGGCGGTGCACCTCACGCCTAACCTTCAGTACAGTGTCACTACTGGGACCATACACAGCTCCGGCGGTGCACCTCACGCCTAACCTTCAGTACAGTGTCACTACTGAGACCACACACAGCTCTGCTGGTGCACCTCACACCTAACCTTCAGTACAGTGTCACTACTGGGACCGTACACAGCTCCGGCGGTGCACCTCACGCCTAACCTTTAGTACAGTGTCACTACTGAGACCACACACAGCTCTGCTGGTGCACCTCACGCCTCACCTTCAGTACAGTGTCACTACTGAGACCACACACAGCTCTGCTGGTGCACCTCACGCCTCACCTTCAGTACAGTGTCACTACTGGGACCGTACACAGCTCCGGCGGTGCACCTCACACCTAACCTTTCACTACTGGGACCGTACACAGCTCCGCCGGTGCACCTCACTCCTAACCTTCAGTACAGTGTCACTACTGGGACCACACACAGCTCCGCCGGTGCACCTCACGCCTAACCTTCAGCACAGTGTCACTACTGGGACCACACACAGCTCAGCCGGTGCACCTCACGCCTAACCTTCAGTACAGTGTCACTACTGAGACCACACACAGCTCCGCCAGTGCACCTCACACCTAACCTTCAGTACAGTGTTACTACTGGGACCGTACACAGCTCCGGCGGTGCACTTCACACCTAACCTTCAATACAGTGTCACTACATCCACAGCTCTGCCGGTGCACCTCACACCTAACCTTCAGTACTGTTTCACTACATTCACCGCTCTGCCCGTGCACCTCACGCCTAACCTTCAGTACAGTGTCACTACTGGGACCACACACAGCTCCGCCGGTGCACCTCACGCCTAACCTTCAGTACAGTGTCACTACTGGGACCGTACACAGCTCCGCCGGTGCACCTCACGCCTAACCTTCAGTACAGTGTCACTACAGGGACCGTACACAGCTCCGCCGGTGCACCTCACGCCTAACCTTCAGTACAGTGTCACTACTGGGACCGTACACAGCTCCGCCGGTGCACCTCACACCTAACCTTCAGTACAGTGTCACTACTGAGACCACACACAGCTCTGCTGGTGCACCTCACACCTAACCTTCAGTACAGTGTCACTACTGAGACCGTACACAGCTCCGGCGGTGCACCTCACGCCTAACCTTCAGTACAGTGTCACTACTGGGACCGTACACAGCTACACCAGGGCACCTCACGTCTCACCTTCAGTCCAGTGTCACTACTGAGACCACACACAGCTCTGCTGGTGCACCTCACACCTAACCTTCAGTACAGTGTCACTACTGGGACCGTACACAGCTCCGGCGGTGCACCTCACGCCTAACCTTCAGTACAGTGTCACTACTGGGACCGTACACAGCTCCGCCGGTGCACCTCACGCCTAACCTTCAGTACAGTGTCACTACTGGGACCGTACACAGCTCCGCCGGTGCACCTCACACCTAACCTTCAGTACAGTGTCACTACTGGGACCGTACACAGCTACACCAGGGCACCTCACGCCTAACCTTTCACTACTGGGACCGTACACAGCTCCGCCGGTGCACCTCACGCCTAACCTTCAGTACAGTGTCACTACTGGGACCGTACACAGCTCCGCCGGTGCACCTCACACCTAACCTTCAGTACAGTGTCACTACTGGGACCGTACACAGCTACACCAGGGCACCTCACGCCTAACCTTTCACTACTGGGACCGTACACAGCTCCGCCGGTGCACCTCACACCTAACCTCCAGTACTGTTTCACTACCAGGACCACTCACAACTCAGTCCATGCACCTCACTCCTAACCCTCAGAACTGCTTCACTACTGGGACCAGACACAGCTCTGCCCATGCACTTCACGCCTAACCTTCAGTACTGTTTCACTACTGGGACTGTACACAGCTACACCAGGGCACCTCACGCCTAACCTTCAGTACAGTGTCACTACTGGGACCGTACACAGCTACGCTGGTGCACCTCATGCCTAACCTTCAGTACAGTGTCACTACTGGGACCACACACAGCTCCGCCGGTGCACCTCACGCCTAACCTTCAGTACAGTGTCACTACTGGGACCACACACAGCTCCGCCGGTGCACCTCACGCCTAACCTTCAGTACAGTGTCACTACTGGGACCGTACACAGCTCCGGCGGTGCACCTCACGCCTAACCTTCAGTACAGTGTCACTACTGGGACCGTACACAGCTCCGCCGGTGCACCTCACACCTAACCTTTCACTACTGGGACTGTACACAGCTCCGCCGGTGCACCTCACACCTAACATTCAGTACAGTGTCACTACTGGGACCGTACACAGCTCCGGCGGTGCACCTCACGCCTAACCTTCAGTACAGTGTCACTACTAGGACCGTACACAGCTCCGCCGGTGCACCTCACGCTTAACCTTCAGTCCAGTGTCACTACTGGGACCGTACACAGCTCTGCCCATGCACCTCACGCCTAACCTTTAGTACAGTGTCACTACATCCACCGCTCTGCCCGCGCACCTCACACCTAACCTTCAGTACTGTTTCACTACATTCACCGCTCTGCCCGTGCACCTCACGCCTAACCTTCAGTACTGTTTCACTACATTTACCGCTCTGCCCGTGCACCTCACGCCTAACCTTCAGTACTGTTTCACTACATTTACCGCTCTGCCCGTGCACCTCACGCCTAACCTTCAGTACTGTTTCACTACATCCACAGCTCTGCGCGTGCACCTCACACCTAACCTTCAGTACTGTTTCAGTACTGGGACCACACACAGCTCTGCTCGTGCACCTCAGACCTGCAGCAGCCCTAAGGATCCTGCACTGGGGCTCAGATCACACTGGCTTTACTCCGTGCCAGAAACAACCTTGATTCCTTCTTGTAACCTGGCGAGCTAGAGGCTGAGGTGGGCATCTGTTTTGCCTTCTGATTGGCTGACCGTCTCCCCCATGTCAGAGGGGACGTCACCCCACGCACAAAGCAACAAGTCTTACGGAGATGACTTTCGCAAGAAGGCTCGGGACGAGGTCAGACACACAAAGGCCCTTCACTGTTCCTCGGCCCAGAGAGACGTGAAGGTTTTGTGGCCCTGGACGGAGGCCAATGCTGAGGCCCGGAGCCAAACAAGGCTTCAAGTTATGGAAAGTGAATGTGGGAACCGCGTGGACTGAACTGCAGAGGCCCTCGATACTCAAAGAGACTCCCCAAAACTCCCCTCAACTCACTGTCAACGATATACTAGCCCTTTGTGCCCCCACATCCACATGCCCCTGATAGAATAGTCCATTAAACGCCGTAGCCGCCTGGTCGACAGACACCCATATCCGTCTTGTCGACAGACACCCATATCCGCCTGGTCGGCAGACACCCACAGCCACCTGGACAACAGACACATATATCCGCCTTATTGACAGACGCCCATGGTCGCCTGGTCAACAGACACACATAACTGCCTCATGAGCAGACACCTATAGCCGCCTGTCGGTAGACACCCATATCTGCCTTGTTGACTGACACCCATAGCCCCTGGTCAACAGATACCCATATCTGCTCATTGACAGCCACCATTGCAGCCCAGTCGACAGACACCCATATCCATCTCTTTGGCAGACATCCATAGCCGCCTGGTCGGCAGGCACCCATAGACCTCTGGTCAGCAGACACCCATCGTTGGCAAGTCATCAAACACGCATAGCCGCCTGGTCAACAGACCCCCGTATACGTCTCATCTGCAGACACCCATCGCCGCCAGTTCAACAGGCACCCATATCTGCCATGTTGACAGACACCCATAGCTGCCTGGTCGAGTGTCCCTTATGGTATGGTATCTTCATTTTCGCTATCCCCTTTCAGCCATTTTCTGACTGGCAACCAACCCCACAATATTGTCTCCTCCACTGTATTAATCCTTCAGCAAACCTATACTGGAAATATTTTACAATAAAAAACAGTGTGTGTGAAACACATAAGATTTTGCAGTGGTGCACTCCATTCCTGACATATTCATTAACAAACCATTGATTTCAGGCGTGTTAGTCTAATTAGTTCAGTGGAAGCAAACCAAAACTACAAAACCCAGAAAGCATTAATCTGTCACACAAACATCTCAGGAAACAGTGTACGTAATGACAGAGTATAGTGATCACAGTGCTATGGGATTTGGAGGATTATATAACAGATATACAAGAGCAGCTTATTTTAAAAACCCACAAAACAGTATTTTTAAAGAACTGCAGCTGAAACGTCAAGAGGTAAAATATAATATCCTAAACTTCATTTTACTACTATGATCTCCCTAATAACCCATTCTAGACTCTTCCCTCTTGTATTCCTCCTTTGACTCATCCCAAACCTCCTTTTAATACTATGGGCTCCCTAATAACACTTTCTAGAATCTTCCGTTTTCTATTCCTCCTTTAACTCATCCCAAATCTTGTCTAGCTAATATGTTCTCCCAATTAACACTTCTGGATTCTTCCCTCCTGTATCCAGCCTTTAACCAATTAAATCCAACTAACAGACTTGCATGTCCACTGCTCAAATTAGCAATTTATATTTCCATACAGTAATCCACCACTAATCTGCTTTGGGTCCCGGAGTAGAGTGCTACTCGCGGGAATGTGCTTCAATGCCTCGTCAGGGGTAGAGGGCGCTATATAAATACAATCACAATTACAATTTAAAGCCCTCCCACCTCTGGAGTGACAGCCGTCATTGCATCCTGATATGCCAGAGCAGGACGTCCTCCAACCTCCCTCCAGCGGGTTCGATAACACTACCTGATGGCCAGTGCCCCACCCTGACACCTACCTCTCGTCGTCGCTGTCTGGTGACGAACTCATGGAGAACATGGACCGGGCCAGACCGAGCCGGACCGAGTGCATGCCGAGGGGATCTGAGATAGCGGTGCTGGGGCTGCTGTCACGAAACCTCCACCTGGATGGGGAGGGCGACCGTGAGCGGGAAACCCGTGCTGGGGCCTAAAAAAGGGGTGGAGGGAAGAGGAGAAAAATAGAAAAAATTCAGTTATTGTCCATCTCGGTTAAACACGATTCCAGGAAGAAATAACGCTCACGGTTACTACAGTCGTGGCTCGTGCAACGGTAAAGGGGCGGGACGGCGCACGGGGGAGGGAGTGCAGTGATTAAATAAAAATGTTTAAATTAAAAATCTTACCTTCAGACCCGCGCTGCTCCTCACCTCTGCCTGCTGGCACATGCTCCCAGCCTGGCCTGCGCCAATCTTGACGTTGCTCAGAGCAGCGTCAGGACTGGCTGGGAGTGCCCAGCTAGGCCGCTCCCAGGCAGACTGGGAGCCTGTGCAGGCTCTCTCCAGCCTAGCAACCGTGTTGCTGGAGAGAGCCCTGTGCGCATGTGTGTTTGCCCGGCCAAACGTTCATGCACTCTGAGGGGGAATGCTGAGCACTCCCCCTCATTGCTCGTCACCCCCGTGGCCTGCCAGTTTTCCCCAAAAACGAAAATAAACAAGGTTTGTTATCATTTTTGTAGAAAAGGTTTACAGCTGCCACTGCTGGCACAGGGGGTTGGGGGTGGGGACGCTCCATCCCCCTTTTGGAGGAGCCGCCCCTGAGTTACTAGCTCGATGGGGAATAAATGTACATATCAGGCAGTAAGGGTGGATGTCATTGAATCATAGCAACCAAAAGCCCTGATTACCCGTCACCACCCTAGGACAGTGGTTCTCAACCTTTTGACTTCTGTGGACCCCCCACTTTATCATTATTGGAACCTGGGAACACCCACTATAATCATTACTGGAATCCAGAGACCCCCCACTTAGTCATTACTAGAAGCCAGGAAGCCTGGCTTAAATATTGTTGATGATTTGAACTGCAAAACAATACACAAAAAATACAAAAACATGCATTCCATCAAACACCCACACAAATGATAACACATTGTATTTAATTTGTAAACAAACATAAATACAAAAAAAAAAAAATGTAATCGGAAGGTTGGAGCTTTCCTAAATTCAATTGAAGCCACACATTGTCTATACTATATTGTTTGATGCACCTGCGCCGCTCCCACAAATCAAACTGAGGATACTAATTACATTTTTAGCCTCCAATTTAAAATTTCTTGACATTTACACTTACAGTTAAAAAATAATGTTGTACATTTAGCCACTTTATTTGTATACACTATATTAATCTGTTAATATTTAATAATTTTTTAAAGAAGTCACGGACCCCCTGAAAAGGCCCCACGGGCCCCCAGGGTCGCTGGACCACAGGTTGAGAACCACTGCCTTAGGAGGCTCTGGCGTAAAGACCGACAGAGTAAAGAGGCACTTATCACTTGCTGATAGAGGAGGCTACTTGCTCTCCATGCTGGCTAGGATCTTCACACTCCAATTACTGCAAATGTGACCTCCAGTGCTCGCCTACTACCTTCTAAGCACTTTCTAGAGTGTTAGGCTGCTTCTTGGCTAGCACTCTACTTTAGAATTTCTGGATTATTCAAGAGACATCCTTCTCTTATAGACAGTGCTTTATTTGTAAATAAAAAGGTGCCGGTGCCCAAAGCCCTCCTCTCAAACACACGGCTGCTGCAATTAAATGTGTGAACATGGAATATTGAGGAGGCGCAATCCTGAAGCCATCTTGGGCCTCTTCAATCCATTTAAAGCCACTCCTTGTCCCTTTAGATCACTCTTGCTGCTTTCTGCTTTCTCCCATTGTGATGCTTTCTCGTTTTTCCCTTCCTCCGTCTTTCCCATGTGTATCTTTTGCTCACAGCAAATGCTTGAGGCGGAAGAATAAGCCCCGGCCCTCAAAAATAAGTGCCGGTGCTCAGCACCGGAAACAACAAGCACAATTTAAGCACTGCTTATTGAAAGCAGACTGATGAGGTGCCGTGACCATCAACAGGAGATGCGACCACGCTGAACTTGTATGACCTTCTCGTAGACAGAGGTGAACACACCCTTGCAGTAGCCAGTTGACCAGTGAGGGGATTCTATGTGTTCCAACAAAATAAGCGAGAGTAGCCCTCAAACCAAGAAGACAGGGTTATACAAACCAACTAAGAATACCCCCCTTAGTAACTGTCAACTTTTCCTGTTGTTCAGATCATTCCACCATACACCTCTCACATTCACGCGTCATAATACAAAACAGGGCAAAAATAAAATATACGAAAGAACTTAGAAAAAAATATATGGCTTTATTCATACACTCCATTAAAATTTTTAAAATATAGGTGATATATTTCAGCAGTAAAACAAGGAGCATCGTAATCAGACACAGAATGTCACTAGCTATCCATGATTCCTGGGTGATAACATATAAAGACACCCAGTGCCTATAGACTGTGCTTAAAACTTTAATTGACGTGTTTTGGTTGAGTGGTAGAAATACCACCTTCTTCAGGACTACTAGGTATGTGAACCTTCCATACAAAACAAACAGTATATTCATATATATATCATTATAAGGTTGGTCCCATATTTAAGGGTGACTAACAGTTGTGAATCACCCGTTGCTGATCATCATGGGGCCATCACATCTCCACAATGTTCAAAGTCCAGGGTAGGGGTCCCTGTTTAATGCACACTGTATAAATCAATAGTATATAATGCTTCACTATAACCATGTCAAGGAATAATTCCAGGTCTTGCTAAGCAGACCTGAGGTACACAGGAAGCCAGTGGTCTAGTCCATCATAGTGAATAAAAAAAACTGGTTCCAACTGTAGTTAGGAAATCTGTATTCTATTCATTACATTAAAATTCATTTTTTAAGGATGGTTAATATAGAAAGTTCATTAAGTGGTTAGTCTATGTTCTGCATTCATTTATTTACTGTCATAACAATATAATGGGTTCCTCTCTATTCCTGATGGTCTCTCTCAACAGAAGAGGTTTGATCAAGTCAGACTGCAGCATTCTGTCATGATAGGAAACAGAGGTGCTCTTTCTGAGTTTGGCGGTCTTGAGACGCCAAATTCCAACCATGGCCGAAACGCTGCGGTAATACCGCTGCCACGGCCACGCTGGAGACGGCCTCCAGCCTGGCAGTCCCGGTGGTTGTAATCCGCCAGGGCAGCGCTGCACGCATTACGAGTTCCATTCCATAAGCCTTTCCATGGCGGTGCACACTGCTGTGGAAAAGCTGGCGAAATATGCGGTGCCAGGAGCCCCCATGCACAGCCCCGTCACGCATTTCACTGCCCGAATTATGGGCAGTGAAATGTGCGATGGGTGCTGCTGCACCGCCATATTGGCGCCGCCTCGATTCCGAGCCAGTGGCAATGTTAAGGCCCTCTTCACCGCAGAGCTGGCGGGCAGAAACACTGTTTCCACCCGCCAGCCCTGCGGTGAAGTCGTAATAGGGTGGGCGGTGTCCTGATGGCACCAGCGGTCAGGTGGCGGGTTGAGTTTAGCGGGTGGCTGCCGCCGCCCGCATAACTCAGAATGAGCACCGGAGTCTCCAGGCCCTGATCCCACAGGATTAGTGTGACTGGAAATGAGCAAATTCTGGCAGCTAGGAAACCTGGTGCTGTACGATCTGAAATAACCATTGGGTTCCATGTAATAGTTGCCCACCTTTAAAGACCAACTACCAATTGGTCAAATATTAGAAACATTTAAACCAAAATCGAGAGGAAACAAAACTGAGTATGCACAGAGAAGCTTGCATGAGAAGGCACATATACGTCAATCAGCTTCGAAAAGGACAACCAATCATCTGGAGTACACTTGTAACACATCTTAGACATATGAAGCTTCATTTTGAACACCCGAACGCTTGGCTGCTGGACACCCCTTGCCGAATACAGCTTGAATGACTGATTTTGACACTGGCTCTACCATAAGTCTAAGACGTTACATGTGTGCTCCAGATGATTGGTTGTCCATTATGACACTGTTGCTTAGATTTGCATAGATATGCCTCTCTTCCTTGAGGAAGCCTGTGTTAAGGCGAAACATGCTGGCTGCGTCTGCTTGTATTTTGTGAAGAAGAACATGATTAAAAAGAAAAAAGATACAAAAGACCTATTCTCCTTGTTTATGTTTTCTCGTAGGAGCTTATCTGTGCATATTCTGCTTTGGTGCTCTCGATTTTGGTTTAAATATCAGTGTGACTGGACCCTTTCCAAGGGCATGTGTGTGATCCCCTCAGTAAAAGGGAGTTGAGTCTCAGGTGAGTGATATTGTTCCTGATCTCACGGGGCGAGCACGGTTGACAAGTATCTGTCGATCACCTATGGGTGCTTCTTCAGCGACTACCACCTTAGATTGACTCCAGTGTTTTGCTTTGAGAGCCCTCTCATGTGATGGCCTGTGGCAAAGAGATCACCCTTCGGCCCCTTTACTCGAAGGGTTTCTGGGTGTGTACAACCAACAGCATCTCTCGCTTCAAGAAGACGGCAAACCCTGGCTGAGCACTGCCCATAGATGTTAACTCACTGAGGGTACAGAACATCAACTTAACAGATATAATTCATGGCTTCCCTGACGTCTGGAGGCAGAAGAAACCCTAGTGCCTCCAGTCTGAGGGCTCAATCCAGAGTACACTCATTAAAAGGCCCGAGGAAAGGGTTCTGGGCTGTTACAGGCGCTTTATGAGTTTAAATAAGCGTATTCCAAAAGTAATGAAATGTGTTCACTTAGAGCATAACATATTTTAGGTTCCATTGCAAGCTGGACCACGGCCAGGGTCTTTATTAAACTGTGTGATGCATACGCATTTGCCTCCTAACCTATCAGTCCATTTTCTAACAAAGAACTCAGTTTCGTAAGTTGTTGATTCAAAATCTGGACGAGCAGGCTCGGTGGGTTTCTCTCAGAGTTTCTGAGAAGCCTCTGATCACATGGGATGATCCAAGCACATAGAGGCATCCCAATATTTTAAAACCCTGCGGTAAGTTGGCATGAGATATTCACTGCATCGTTCTTGGTATTCTGTATGCTCCGACATATTCTATTGAGGGGTCTTTCATTCAGAAAACCCACATACTCCATGTCAGGAGGCTGGCAGATGGGTTGCGTTGGCCGGGCAGCCAACTCTTTTAAGTAAGACTGCTCCTAATTTTAGCCTCGCTGCTACTCGTTGGCCTGGGCAGCTTCCTGCGGGATCCTCCAGTTGTCCCCATAAGCTGCCTCCGTTCTAGCTGCTGCGGGGTGCCAGCTCTGGTCCCATAACTATCTTCAGAGAAGCCCTGTGCCTTGGTCATCTCTTCCTCAGCAGTTGAGTCCTCTGCTCGGTTGTGTTTCCCACTCTTGGGACTACCCTCAATCTGCCTCCACCTCTTGCCTCCTCCAGTGGCGACTGCACCCATTGCACACAGACTCAAACACAAAGAACTACTAATATGACGTCCTCAGTTTAATTTTTCTATGTGCGTGAACAGGAAGTTGTTGGTACCAGCATGGAGCGTCAATGGAATGTTAGCGAATAGTGGGATAATGTGTGGTGCCTCTAAGGGTGGGAAATCCAAAATAGCCATTGGTGGTTTGCTGTGCAATGTGGTGCTGGATTCGGGGGCTGAGCTGGAGAGGGCTCAGCACCGCGGAATGCACAATGAGAGTGCTCAGACTTCGGCCACAAGTTTGGGTAATACTTCCGGTTCAGATCCTACAGAGGAAAGATCAGTATTACTACTTATCTTGCATCCTGCTCAGTGGGTCACTTGTTCCTTTTGGTGCTTCGTGCTGTGACATAGTTTTCCTTAAAATTTGGAAACGTACTACTTAGAAATGCTTATAATGAGCATTTATCATGTGCCGAGAGGCGTGTCCATGCCGGATTTTCACAAATACACTGATTATGCAATCTGGTCAGTTTACATTAATTGTATGTAATTTGACCTTATGTGGACATCCTGAAGACCAGCACGACCCCGTTTTCAAGGACCTACAGTCAACCCCCATGAAATAAAGAAACATTTATGTATTTAGGCCCTGGTTAGGAGGTTATGTAACTTTCTGTTGCTGGCCGGTCTCAGGTGGAACATTAATTGAAGCATTTTAGTTAGATTTAGGCAGTCATGCAACACCCATTAGGGATAAAGGGCTTTAGCACCCCTGTCAGCCTCTGTCTTGGGCCTAAGAGCCAGGATTGCAAGTATCGTCGTAGGAATACGGGTCTGCTCTTCCCCAGGGACGGACTGGAGAACCAAAAGCAACCCTAGCAAAAATGTTCAAATAAGCATTGCTCCCGTCATCTCCTTGCTCAATCTCTCTCTCTTTACATCCAAGTGTTCCTCAAGGGTCCATCATATCCTCTCTATTATGCAATATCTACCTATCCGCCTTACCAAATCTGATAAAATCCTACAGCCTCACCGGCTACAAATATGAAGGTGACACCCAAATCATTTAAAAAATGGATAGTTCCAAGGACCTCTTCAATTCACAACTCGATGACTGCCTTTGTGCCATAAACACAAAGATGGTGAATAACCATCTAAAGCTCAACACCGCAAAGATCGAGATTATAACCCGCGGGCAACGGCAAAACTACCAGCCCATCACCATATGGCCTAAGGAACTTCAAGACCCCCGACAACATCAAGAGAAGTTAAAAACCTAGGAGTAATCATGGATTGAGACCTATCCTTGATACTGCATGGTAACAGCTCTACAGAGTGCCTGCTACATAATGAAAACACTACTTGCATCTTCCCCCAACTTCATCACCAACATATACTGCAAGCCATCCTCATGCTCGTAATATCCAAGCTTCACCAGCAGCCCATACTTTACCGCACCTGCGCTGGGTATACACAAAATACAACTTATAAAAAATGGTGTTGCAAGTCTTCTCATCTGCTTTCACCCAAAAGAACACAGGACTTCAGTCCTGCAGTCGCTTGACAGAATACCTACAGCAAGAAGGGCAATGTTCAAAGCACTCTGCATTGTCCACAGAGCCTCTCAAGAAAAAGGACCATTCAGCTACAAGTTAAATTCAGGCAATACAAACCAAATGGGAGACTGTGTCCCGGCTTGCACCACTTGCCCTTAAAGCACCTTATCTTAAAAAAAAAATAGAAGGCTCTGCTTTCTTAGTACAAGCCGCCAAGCTCTGGAACTCACTACCAGCCAGCATTAGAAGCACTCAGGAATATACACTACACTTTCAAAGACAGTTGAAAACTCAGTTGTTCCCTAGATAACAGCACCACCCACACCCTGGTAACACAGGCCAGAAAACTGTTGCACTGTCAAACGCAATCCTCAACTAGCAAACAATTCAACCAGCAAACTACTTTTGATATGCAGGTCAGCTAAGAATGACTGCCCTGTGGTTCACCGTAACAGTATAAAGTTATGTACTTCCATATGTAACACTTATGACCCACAAAAGTACTAAAACCATAAAATGCAGCTGTGGGGGTTGTCTATCACAAGTAATGCACAGCCAAAAATCAACATCACCAAATGAACAAGCATGGAATAAATGAAGAGATCTGTCACACAATGCTGGACAATTTGGAGGGCTTTAATGTAGTCCATTTACTGCAGGTGCCAAATATCTATACAAGCTGACCACTTCTTTATATCTCACAAAGGCACTTAGATATAAGATGATAATAAAAATACCCATCCACCCCAGATCTCTCCACTTCTCTCTCCTTACAACCATGCCAACTCAGACCACATTTATACACAAAATCTCAGATTGGGCAGTCTACTGCACAAACCAGCTAAGCCCACCATATCATAGGAAATTGCATAAGAACCTGCTCAGCTGTTCAAAGCTACCAGCATACTGAAAGCTATTGAACAGCCCTTCTGTCTCACACTTTACCATCCAACACACTGCAACGTGCTGCATCCCACAGCACGATAACAGCACCTCGGTGGTCATCATGCTTGACATGGATACACTTCCAGCACAGGATCAAAACAAACACAACATCCTTCCAACCACACACCCTACACACTGTAGTGTGCTACTCATGTAGACAAATGCTTCAGTGACCCACATAGGGGATAGTAAGCGCTATATAAATGCTGCAATACTATGCAATACATCCATTTTCGCTTCTCTCTCTCCGATCATTTCCTCCCCGCTCCCTCCCTCTCCTTCTCTCTTGAAGCCTCCCTGAGCCTGCAGGGCTGGGGAGAGTGTCAGAGGCACCAGGAGCAGACCTGTGCTTTAAAGCCTGGCCTCAGAGGGCCCCAGCCCTTGATCTTTCTGCCTAGTCATGACTTCAGCATTGCAAAATGCACCAAGCTAGCTAAATGTTAGGTGGGAAATCAGCAGGTACAGAAGTGCTGTTATCACATCTTCGCCTCATTCACCAGAAAATGAAGGAATATCACACCACAAAAAAGGCAAAGCAAGCACGTTTCAAGCAGTACACAGGAATTTGCATTCTCAATAAAAATGTAATGCAAATCTATGACTTTAGAACATAATTTGTAGCAGTTTGTTTTGTTTTTTCATTACTGTGAGGCCATTCCTATCATGCAGGGCCATTTAAATGTGAACCAGACAAACTAAATGCTACATTCTGACTTAGATTTACTGAAGACTGTATTATCACCCTTTCTTTTAATGCACAAGCATGATTGTGTGAATGCAGGCCTGAAATCTGCTCATCTAGGGCGAGTTAGATTTCACCAGGACTTACTATTTTTAGATCCTCCTTCCCCATTCTGGCCAGCTGATAACAGGTGTTCTGTCACTCACAAAGTGAAGAGTAAAAGAGATGCCTTTAAATCTAGTTTTATTTTGTCACCTTTGCTCTGCATTCAGAGACAGAGGTCAAAAGTCGGTTTGTCTTGCGACATTTCCTTTTCTTTCTCTCACTGTGAACTGTGTGAAACTCCTATGTGTGAAATGGAAGTCTGTAAGATGTCACGCTGTGTTTTTCTAACACAGCATTGAAATAGCTAATAAGTGAACTGTACAAACATCTCAAAGTATATGTCAGTAGTTATGCAGGCACATTTATGTAATTCTGTGTGGTAGGATGAAAACAAATTAGAATACTTTTATATGTCTAGGATCACACAATTTGACACCAGTTTACGGGTCAAGTACACTACAGTTAGGTCGAGTAGATGATTCAAGTTAGTATGCCTGCAGGTCTAGTAAGATTGTTAATATTTTTTGAGGGCTGGATGTGTGAATGCACCCATGCACAAGCATGTTTGTGTGAATGCACCCATGTACGTTTTTGTATGTGCCCAAGCACGTTTGTGGGAATGCATAATGCATCTTTGTGTATGTGCAGAAGCACGTTTGTGTGAATGCATACATGCATCTTTGTGTATGTGGGTATAATGCCATTATAGTGCCTTAAGGGGTACCCTAGTCTTTAACCTTTCTGAAATGAATGAAATGGGTTTCACTGATCTGATGGCAGGCCCTTGATAATTTTAGTGCTGTAATATGTCAAAATCTACTGTATATCTGCTAACGGACTACACCCCATGCCACAGATCACAGTCCACCTGTCACTGAACCCCAATAATACTTAGTCCCTTCTATCCCCATAGTCATCTCTTCAGTCATCTGCACGATACCTCAAAGCTTCTACTAACGTTATCATTTAATTCTATTTAATTCATCACAAACAAACAGAAATAAGTGCATAGACGTGTTTCTCTGAATGCAGAAGCCTAACCCTAATAACCAATATTCCACTAGTGGCTGGACTGGTAATCTTGGTTTCCCGTGGTAGTGCGCTACTCGCCGCAAAGTGCTTTAACCCCTCTTTAGGTATGGTAAGTGCTATATAAATGCAATTACAATACAATACCATATATTTGTTAAGTAAACAACAAGGTGTCAATGAAAGTGTTACATGGTGTACTGGAGTAAATACGAAAAGATAGAAAAATTAAAAAAACTGCTCAAACACGAGTTAAAGTGATTTTTAATACAAAACCAGTAAGTATCTAAAATAATGCATGAAGTCATGTCCTGTATTCTCAGAATTAGAGGTCATATAGAATGACTTTAGAGTTCTCTGTAGAACCATAAGGAGTACCTACCGTGATGTACTGCAGCCTTACTGCTCCACCAGGAGAGAGCTGCAAGTGAAGTCATCTTCTGCAGACCACAGCAAAAAAAAACATTCGCCTGTGGCACAGTAATCCTTCACCACTCCTCTCTCATCAGAAATGGATTCACTGAATGACATTAACTTAGGTTCTGATTTAGAATTTGGTTGGCAGCCCGCTGTCCACCAGGGTAGCAGAGGTACTCACCTCTGCTACCCTATGAAGTATCACCTAGCATATTTTGGGATCTTCACTGGTCTGCAGAATGCCTCGACCCTGAGACCCTGGGAGTTTTTTCTAAGGGTGTGTGGGTATTTGTTTTCTGTTCGGGGCCGCCAGGCTGCGCCTTGCTGTCCCAAACAAAAAAAGTACATCAGACCGTCTGCTCTAAATAGAAATTGGTGTCTTATGTCCTGACACTGACTGCCCAAGCCCCCTGGCTGTCAGTGTAAGGTTTGCAAGGTTTGCAGCTGCAGAGCCCAACCGGGCGTGCATCACCGCTGGAAACACAACAATCTGTCCTACTCTAAACAGAATGGGCGGACCGACAATTTGGTGGAAAGGGTACATTTGTGGCGGACAACTCTGTCTGCCAAACTGTAAATCAGTCTCTTAGTATAGTTAAGTAGAGTATAGAAATTTTCTGTTTCAAAATCTGCCTTTCCACGTTGGTTTATTATAGATCGCATGCATGATATTTTCTGTTTTTCTTGAAAGAATATGGATACTTTTATGGCCTGTTCATTTATAGGCATCTAGTTGACTCCTGTTAATGCGGTGTTGTGCAGATATATTAACATACATTTGTGTCTGTAAACTTACATTTATTGGTCTGAATTCTATGGAGCAGATGAAGTTTAATAGAGACTTTCTTGGTTCAAATGTACATTGGCTAGAAAGATTTCACCTTTGATTGTCCAATTGTACACTCATTAAAATAAATACACATTTGAATATGCTCCATTCCTACATGCAGGATAATTAAAAGTGTGGATTTCCTACCATTTCCTTTATGTAGCACCCACTTCATGATCACCGGTTAATAGCCAAGCCTACAGAACTTGTTTTGGTAATGGCTTTGTTGATTGCATTAGCATAACACTTTTCTATATCTAATGATGCCTGTAATCGTGTCCTGGGCTGTTAAGCAAACATATACTCAGTCTGCAATGCACAGCGTGTACAGAGTATCTTTCATATTGTGCTCTATACGTATTTCGATGTTGTGTGTGAAGTTCAGAGGTGGTCTACAAACCTGTAGCAACATGTTGCTGTGCTTAACCAAGGCATGATGTAGACACACGCAGGAAACTTAGAGCAGTGCCATGATTATTTCTTGTGTTTGTGTTGGGAGTGAGATATCCCCGTTGTGCTAGGTGTACATTTCGATGCTAGGCAAAGTGTGTGACCGAACGAAAAACCTCAGACACCATTTTTACATTGTGCACCAAAGAGTAGAGATTCCAAAAACCTGGACTACCAAAAGATCCAGTCATACACAGACATGTGGGATCTACCTAGTATCAGAGGCGGTATGACCCAGGAAAATCAAGACACTTTTCTTATATAAGCCTATATGGCCCACTACGGCGTGGCGATGCAACTGTTGGATCCGCCCCAGAGTGGTTGATGGTATGTCTTAAGAACATAAAAAGACACTACTTGCACTTGCGTATACAAAGATCCCAAGAAGTAAAATGAGGCAAGCATAACAAACAGAAGAGGATGTGTACCAGCCGTTTGGTGCGTTTGGCATTAATTAATATGCTTGATTAAAGTCAGCAGGAGGGAAAGTCAGTCGTAGGTCAGAACGTTTCATGCATGGCTCTGAAGTCTGCTGCCCGGTGCTTGTTTTTTACCTGTAAAAGTCTCATTTTCTTTCCCCCCCAGCGAGCCTAACAATCCATTGAGATCACCAAGGAGCCTCCCTGTTACATGGACCTAAACCCAGGACATTGCTCAGAGGTCGAGGAGAGGGACAACGTGCACCCCCTCTATAGGAGAGTTACTAGTCTGGCGTTGTGGGGCTGGCGGTGGTAGTAGCATGATTCCTACTGAAGGCACATGCTCTCCTCTGGGGGGCTCTCCTAGTCTGCCCCATACGAGAGGTTCTGCCAGTCTCCCTCAACCATTTGTTTACATATGATTTGCACAAGTGTGGAAGCGTATGTTCAATTTGTATGTCGTAGGTTGAGTTTGGAGCCTCTGCAAGCATTTGGAAGGATGAAAAAGGGCATCTGTCTTTGCTCTCCTGTCTGTGGGGCAACCTGGAATGGTCGATGGTTTTGTGTCACAGGGCAGTGATGGCACTATCAGATGGACCAGCTTGAAATGGCTAGTGTGTGGGCAGGTTTGTTGGTCCATCCAGCCTATGGGACAAAACAGCAGCCCACAGGCTGGTCCTTTCCAGCTGGCCCACCTGGCAGAGCAAGATTGCTACAGGGTAGCACTGGGTGAAGCTCCCTGCACTGGAAGATGCCTAGGGGGTCCTCTCCTACAGCACTCCCAGCACCACCCTCCTTTTCTACCAAAGCTTCATCTTGAAAAGAGAGTGTGCTTGCTAACGGACACTAACAAACGTCTTTACCCGGGCCAGTTAGAACCCGCACAGACGTTCCTGCTGACCATGGCCCTGGCATGAGTTGACCATGAAGTAGACATGCTGTGTCTAATTAGAGGAGCAGCCTCAGATTGTTAATCATGCCACAAGTTTTTTGGTCAGTTTTGAACATAAGTGCTGGCCAGCTTAAACAGTGTTTGGGTCCAGAAATTCTCATTGACAAAGTAAGGACTTGTTCCCCAGGATTTGAGGACTTTTCACTGCAGGCAAACACTGACTCACTTTCGACGCCCCTTTCTTATTTTTGGGGTGCCACCCCCTACGTGCCCTCTGCTTCCTTTCCTATCCTACCAACAAGCATTTGGCCACCTACATCTGCAGTGCTAGTTCAGTGACTACTGTCCTTCTAGACTGGGTACTAAGGGTGTGATTATGACCTTGGCGGAGAGGATTACTCTGTCACAACGTGACAGATCTCCCGTCCGCCGTATTACAAGTTCCATAGGATATAATGGAACTTGTAAAATGTGGTGGGCGGGATATCCCTCACATTTGTGATGGAGTAATTCACTCCGCTGAGGTCGTAATCATGCACTTAGTCTGGAACTAATGCGGAAGTCTTGCACGGAAAAAAAACCCTGCCCATTGTTGAAGGGGTTGCTGGACTGCAGTCTACAGAGAACAGCATGCCTGGAAAGAGCGGAACAGCCAGCAGCTTAAGGAGCAGTGGGAGACAATGTGGTTGTGATGTCTATGTCGCTCCAAGTCTGAACACTGCGAAGGTGCTGTGCCAAGAAAACACATATCTGTGTGCATCACTCAGGGACCAAACAAAGAATTGTCACCAGCATCACTGTCTGATGACCCCCTTTTGTCCATGAGCCTGCTAACACTGCAGGAAAACCAGTAGTTCTCACATCTGCCTGCAGGAGCACTGGGGACCCCCTTGGTTCCATCTCCAGGCCTGGGATATTCTGAGAGTTAGTTAAGTGAGGCTACACTGAGTAAATAGCTGAACACCCCATCTAAATCAGTTGCACGGTTTCAGAGATATATTGGTTTTAACCACTGCTACCAGTTTCCAGGTCTGTCTTCACTAAAAGCTTCTGCATCGGAGGGCACCCTCCCCCACAGAGAAAATCCAATCATGACTGGTGGCATCAAAGTCATAGGGCTGCAAACGGGGATATTCCTATACAAAATTCACACTGATACACTCAGGTAATGTTGCTGAAGGTGGTGGATGATGGAGTCCAATGGTTATCCTCAGTTAATACTTCCTTGACCTTGCTATGCGTGTAGGTAGATGGGTCTTGACAACCTGACTCCATCCATGGCCAAAGGTACCAGCAATGCAACAGCTGCAGAGAACTATCTTTAGTCTAGGAATCCATAATATACAAGTGTTGTGCTAAGATTTCAAGAAAAGGTTTTAATGGTATTGTAGAAAATGTGCTCTGGGTGTGATGGATACAGTTTACCAAGGTTCAAACTTGGATACCAAGCAGGGCGCAGTCATGCTGGAGAAACGAAAGTGAGAATGGTGCTGCTCTGGCAAATTCATACACCTGTAGGGTGCATGTGTACTGCTTGAACCCCGGAGGTGATGAAGATGCAGCTTCCGCTGCACTCAAACACCCAAGATGATGACAGTGCAACTGCACTACGTTTACAATCCTGAGGTGGACACAGTGCAACTGTAATTTTGCTGGTTATTGGCTGAGAGAACATACTAGTACCATGCAAAACTGAATTATACTGAGAATCTTGAAGAACTTGCATTGCTAAACCCAGCCAATGTGGAACCAAAGCCCAACAGTTCCGGGCGATACTCTATTGCTCAAAAACCCGAATGTGTGATGTTTTACACAAGAGTACCAAGATATTTTCTACCTGTACGTTCAACTTGAGCTGTCAAAGACCACGAACATCTTCACTTTTTCCAATGCTCACTCAATATGACTTTGTTCTTTTGTCACACGCTAACACCACGGATAATTCTTGAATACTATTGTATGTGTTAATGTACCATACTAGTCTCTAGGCTTCTTACTGGTTCAAGTCCATAAGCAATAGCCATGAATTTGGAAGAATAAATAATACATTTTATGATATCATTCATGTGTGATTTTGAAACTTTAGCTTTATAATTAAAACCTTTTAACACTAATTAAAAAGCAAACCCAAATGCACTGCTCACGTGCATACGGCATGACCTGGATTCAACAGCCCCGCCTGTGGTAATCGTTGGGACAGTCTTTGCTGGATTTGACAATCCAGGCTTGAGCACTAACTTCAAGTTTCAAGGTCAGATGTTCTCCATCTGCAGCTTTCTGTACTTGATAACATTTGCTGCCATCCAGTCAGCAAGGTACCTGTTTTTAGAGCACATCAAAGCCTCTGAAAAGTCCGAGAAATAGTAAAAAGTAAAAGAGAGGCAGACAAGAATATGGGAGAAAGGGAAAAGAGATGGGGGACACAGATAGATATAGTGACAAAGCATTGAAAAGAGATAGGAATACGAACAGAAGCGAGCTATAAAGGTTGAGGGAGTGAATGGCAGAAAGAGTATAATGAGACTGACGAGAGGAAGGACGAGGAGGATAAACTGAGAAAACATAAAAGAAGAAGACAGATGGGAACAGAAGAGAGAGTGAGCAGACAGGGTTAAAAAAGAATAAAGAAGAAGGTCACAGAGAGAAGTAGAAGTTAGCCAGTGACAGGAAACAGACCCAAGGTTAGAGATGTCCATGGTTTGAGGCAGCAAAAATGTCAGTTCTTGAAATAGCTAATGCCAAGGGCGGGTGTTCAGTGTCTTGCAGTAGCTGTTTCGGAAGAGCCAGCGCTCTGCCTCTGAAACTGAAATGTGGTTGGTATATAGTCTGTCCACTTATCTCCCTGCTCCAACAATAGAACCTAGTGTCCTTACAACTCACTGTTTTCCTTATAATAATTATTCCTGTTCATCCAGAACCTTTTTCAGTTCCATTTCGGATTTCGACGCACCACTTTTACACACACGCACACACACACACAATATAATCTGTAAACATTCTACAAACAAACATTGCAGACGAGGCTACTGTTCTAACAGCTCACTGCACTACAGGTGACACAGCTACACAGCTAACCACTCACTGCACTACAGGTGACACAGCTACAGTGCTAACGACTCACTGCACTACAGGTGACACAGCTACAGTGCTAACGACTCACTGCACTACAGGTGCACACTTAGACTACAGTGCTAACGGGTCACTGCACTACAGGTGCACACGGGCTACTGGTCTAAGGGCTCACTGCACTACAGGTGCACACTTAGACTACAGTGCTAACAGGTCACTGCACTACAGGTGCACACTTAGACTACAGTGCTAACAGGTCACTGCACTACAGGTGCACACTTGGACTACAGTGCTAACGGATCACTGCACCACAGGTGCACACTTGTGGTACAGTGCCAACAGGTCACCGCACTAGAGGTGCACACTTGTGGTACGGTGCTAACAGGTCACCGCACTACAGGTGCACACTTGTGGTACAATGCTAACAGGTCACCGCACTACAGGTGCGAACTGTAACGCACTACAAGTGCACACTTGTGGTACAATGCTAACAGGTCACCGCACTACAGGTGCACATTTGTAGTACAGTGCTAATAGGGCAATGCACTACATGTGCACACTTGTAGTACAGTGCCAACAGGTTACCGCACTACAGGTGCACATGTGTAG
The DNA here is from genome assembly GCF_031143425.1 of Pleurodeles waltl. Taxonomy (NCBI): domain Eukaryota; kingdom Metazoa; phylum Chordata; class Amphibia; order Caudata; family Salamandridae; genus Pleurodeles; species Pleurodeles waltl. The sequence goes on along the minus strand of NC_090451.1, from coordinate 703,363,063 downwards.
TAGAGTGCTAACAGGTCACCGCACCACAGGTGCACACTTGTGGTACAGGGCCAACAGGTCACCGCATTAGAGGTGCACACTTGTGGTACGGTGCTAACAGGTCACTGCACTACAAGTGCACACTTGTGGTACAATGCTAACAGGTCACCGCACTACAGGTGCACACTTGTGGTACTGTGCTAACAGGTCACTGCACTACAAGTGCACACTTGTGGTACAATGCTAACAGGTCACCGCACTACAGGTGCACACTTGTGGTACGGTGCTAACAGGTCACCGCACTACAGGTGCAAACTTGTGGTACAATGCTAACAGGTCACCGCACTACAGGTGCACACTTGTGGTACGGTGCTAACAGGTCACCGCACTACAGATGCAAACTTGTGGTACAATGCTAACAGGTCACCGCACTACAGGTGCACACTTGTGGTACAGTGCTAACAGGTCACCGCACTACAGGTGCACACTTGTGGTACAATGCTAACAGGTCACCGCACTACAGGTGCACACTTGTGGTACAGTGCTAACAGGGCACGGCACTGCACTACACATGCACACTTGTGGTACAGTTTATAAGGCTCATTGGACTACAGGGGATGGGTTGTGGGTTTTGTCCTATGGTATGGTAAATTTGTAGCGCTTCTTCACCCAGAGCTCTCTTGGTGCTACGAAAACCTTGGGCAGAAGGAAAGAATAGAGGTTTCTAAGTGTTAAACAGTAGAATTGTATTTGTTTTCTTTACTGTGAGAAAAGGCGTCTTTTGTCATGGTTAGCCCCCACTTTTTGCCTTGTATTTGATGTGGTCTCAAAGTTGTTAGTGCCCAGGGCCCCTGCTAACCAGGTTCCCTGGGCCATATCTAGTTCCCAAAACTGTTGTGGTGCATTGGCACAATTGGCAACACCTTTAGCCGCTAATATAAGTCCCTAGTAAATGGTACTTAGGTACCCAGGGCATCGGGTACTAAGGGTAGGCCCCTAAAGGCAGAAGCACAGATTGTGCCACCCTCTAGGGCCATGCATCCAGATGTACCCAGCACTGCCACTGCAGGCTGAGTGTTCTGGTGCAAACATAAAATGCAAATTCAACATAGCACACAGCCTGTGTGCCCTTTCCACTATACTGTGCATGCAATAAAGGCAAGTCACCCCTCTGGAAAGCCTTCTAGCCCTAAGGCAGGGTGCACTATATTTTATGTGTGGGCATAGATGCATGAGCAATACGCCCCTTCTGTGTCCTTGCTAAACCTGGGACATAGTAAGTGAACAGAGCAGCCGTTTTAAATGCACGTGCTGGGCACTGGTCAGTATGAGTTTCACACTACATGATAGCTACACTAAACGCTGGGTTGTTTGGTATCAAACAACTCAGGATGATAAATCCAAACTGGTACCAGTATTGGATTTATTACAAAATATTCCCAGGGGACACCTTAAAGGTGCCCCCTGCAAACGCTAACTACCCTGACATTTTTGCTGGCCAGTTACAACCAGCCTGCCACCACCAGACAAGATTCTGGAACCCTAGGGTGAAAGATCCTGCTCTCTGGGTCCCAGAACACGCCCTTCCTGGGCAGAGGTGCTATCACACCTCCCCCCTGTAATGTGCACTGCCCTGCTAGTGAACTTCAAAGGTCTTTCCGCCCCTGAAACTCGACCCCCAGGCCTACTGCTAGCATCAGATGGCCTCACCCATTGCAAACCCCACGTTTGGTGGGAGCGGGAAAACACACAAAGGACAGTAGCTGTGGTCAGCCCCAGCTTGTACCATCCCTAAGGTGCTGCATGTGAGGTGACCCCTCTGTTTCATTTTTCTCCATCTTGCGCAGAACGAAAAATGCCTATCAGGTGTAGGGAAGTGACATCTGCCCAAAGGAAGTGGTCACTTAGTGGGTGTAGCCACCCTAAGGGAAATGACCATTTGGACACTACTAGGTACTCCCCTAGTATAGTATTTAGTGGGTACCCTTAGATTAGAGATTCAGGTTCCAAGGACAAAGGATGACCAGCAACAAGGAAGACCCAGGGCTCAAGAAGTGAAGTCCTGCTGCACCAAGAAGAAGGCGCCAAACCTTGCATGCTGCACCCAGGACTCGATAATTGCAGCTGAGGGATTGCTTGGACATGGGACGGACTCTACAAACCCCCAGGGGACCTTCACATGTCTGAAAATCACCGAAGATCTCCCCCCAGAGTGAAGGCATCACTCTCCTGCAACAATGGCCAGAAGACCAATGAACACCACTTCACTGACTGGCTGCTGACCAGGAAACCAGACGCCGCAGCCAGACTAAACTCCACCCAACAGCAGGGACAAAACCTGCAAGTGTGCCAGGTTTGGTGGCACTGCCACCTCTATTGCCCAAACTGTGCAATAGCCCCATGTACTGGTACCTAATGTCGGACAGCCAGAAGGACAGTCCACTCCGGTCTGAAAAAGGACCAGGAGGAAGTCCCAGTCGAGGGACTTCAGAAAACACCAAGAACTCCCACCAGAGTGCCCTGTTGAGCTGCAAGCGCCCCTCGACATAACCTATCTCCTGCTTCCAAGGGCACTTTTGTGCACAGCTCCTGGCTCACCAATTAGCTCTGCACCCCGCCACCCTGTGCCCTGCACCGAAGGTCCAACTGTGCCCTAAGGGTCCCCCACCCCTTGAGACCTCTAACACTCCAAGGAGATCCACTGGACAGACCTTTAAGTCCACCAGTACAGTGCTTTTCTAAGTGGCCCCCCATGGTGGCCTTGCACTAGCTCAATCGACTTTCTTCAGCTGCTCCAGCCAAAACCGGGAGCCGCTCAAACATCTCCAGCTGGTCTAAAGGGCCCACTGACGACCTCAACATATCTGCAGAAGGAGACATTGGTAAACGCACTGCCTGATTTTATATGCATTTTTAAAGTATTTCTCCATTGATTCCTATGGTGCATAATCACACACAGAACTGAGATATTTTCTTAACTTTGAAAATTCGTAACTTAAAAAGTACTAACCCGATTTTGATAATCTTGGTCTCAAAAATGTTATAAAAATCTGAAGTCTTTTTGTAAATTGGTCTTCAGTTATTCTTTTGAGTGTGTGTCTTGCTTTATTGATACTGTGAGTACAACAAATGCTTTGCATTCTCCAAGACTGGCCTAACTGCTCAACCAAGCTACCATAAAAATTAGAGCACTAGGTGATCTAGTTTTTACCTCTGTAAACCAACGTGTGGTTGCCCGGACCCTCTACACAGTGAGCCTGGTTTTGCACACTACGTAGAGGGCCAGCCTCCTACATTTACCCAACAGTGACGTCTGGTGGTCCTGAGCCCACCGTGAGCGCACTCCAGGTTAAGGAGCCACACAGAAGACAATGAGGCCACGCAAGGTGGGCTTACAGGTACAGGTTTTTAGCAGCTAAAATGGGGACAGAGAAGGGCTGTGGTGGGATCCTGCAGGAGACCAGGTGGGTCATAAAGTGCGGACAAAGGACTGGACTGGGGAACCAATAACAGACATGGCAAAAATGCTCAAACTAGCCCTGGTCCCTTTCTCTCCTCACTCTATCTCTCTCAATCCATCCACCCATTCTCTCTCTCGCTCTTCTCCACACTCTTGTCTCCCCTTCTGTTCTGTTTCCCTCCACCTTCCATCCTCTCACCCTTGAACCCTCTGGCTGCCCTGCTGCAGTTTACTTCGGCGAGCTAAGCATGTGTCAGAGGCTGCACCAGCCCTGAGCCACCATGGACCCCGGCCCTTCAGGGAAATGCCCTGCAGAGTAAAAGGACATGACAGAGGCAGCAGGTGGCACTGGGCTTCTAGGCCTCAAAACCAGCCTTCAATGTCCCCAGCCGTTCAGGGCAATGTCCGGTGGACTGTCCGGAACCGGAATGTTGAGTCAGTTCTGAAATGATTTGGGGCGGTGGTCACTGTAGTTGCCGAAGGTAAGGTGTGTGTCTCGGTATCGGGGAGCCCAGACAAGACGTGGGGCAGCTTTATTGTGCAACCATAGCAATCGCTGCACCAGTGATTTTTTTTATGTCCACGTTGCTTCTGCAATGCAGTACTGAAGGCAGGACCCAATCAGGGAGCCCAGTGCGCAGACACGAAACTTTGCAGAGGCTGCGCAACCGCCGAGGCCTGGCCGTAGTGTCACTTATACGTCAGATGTTCACGGAAGGGGTGGCCGGATGAGCTGGGGCACATATGATGGGATCACACAGTGGCGTAACAAAGGCGGGTTTGGGCGAGCTCCAGGGGGGCCCTCAGCACAGTACACTGTGCATGGGCGGCAGGCCCCTGGCAGAGCATAGAGAAGTGGGGGCCCCTTCAGGTACTTTGTTGGGGGGGTCGTCAGCTTTCGTTATGCCACTGGGATCAGAGGTCCGTACACCACGCACCCCCCGCCGTCTAACAAGTTTATGTCTGTGCCAGTGTTTCCATCCAGGCCCTGACCTGCTTCAAACATCGCCTAGAACTGAACCACGCGCCGCCCTGCACCCCGGAGAGGACACGGGGGTGAATGAGGGGGCCACAGGCCCGCGTGCCCTGAAGGTTAAGGTGGCAGGGTGCCAGTCTACCCCTGGGGACCAGAGAGGTTTTAAGGCATGGGCAAAGTGGGCTCTGTCCCAGGGCACCAGCCTTTCGGGGGCCCCTGAGAGAGCCAGATCAGTTCCGCAGAGTCTTGTCTTGGTGGCCTTATAATTCTTAAACCGGTTTGTTGTATTCTAAAGATTCTATAGAGCGAAGGAGGCAGCGGCAGTTGCGGTGTCTCCGTGTCTTCCTCCCGGTTATGTCCGGATCTAATCTCTGTAAATAAACAGACGTATATAGGAGCCCACTGTTTCGATTTGGATCATTTCACGGTTGTTTAAATACCGTTTTCCTTTAATTTGTTTTCAATGTGGGAGAGTCTATTACAGACATTTTGCAGAGAAATATTATATTTATTTTTCAATCCCTAAAAAGTTTCTTTAGGATCAAAACAGGACCTCACATATGAGAAATCGGAGGGTGTCACAGAGATTATGTTCAGTAATGTTAGTGAGCTGCTGTTGTGTTATAATACTGAAAACACAGTCACTAGCCCTGAATGTTAGATGTAAATAAGTTCCGATTTTGGACGAGTGTGCCTGTGCACTGCCAGTGACCAGGCCAAAGAGGGCACGGAAAGATGAAACTGGACCATGAATTCAAAGCTGTTTTGAACAGGGTCCCACAAAATACGTTTGGTCCAGGCCCCACAATCATTAGGCTGTCCCTGCTGTGGACTGCACGTCGGGGGTGCAAGGGGCAGATGACAAGTGGCCAGGCCTGGGTGTTGCTTGGACAGGGCACTCCCCGTGGAATCTGACTGGCAGGCTGACCTGCAGATGAAAGTGACATTTCAGGCAGGTGATTGCAACAAATACTGCACATTTCGCATGAAGATGTCACTGCTCGGACGCGGGCCCGGAATATTCTTGTCAGCACTGACAACATTGTCTTAAACCCTCAGTTCGTTTAGAAAGCTCAGCACTGCGTGCCTAAAATACCTTTCTGTTTATCAACATCAAGGCCAATAAATGCCAAGGTGATGTTTGACGTTCTTCCCCCAAACATTAGGTATTTCATAAATATTTGATACATCTAACTAGAGTGCAAACACTCTATAGAGGCAGTTTCTTTTTACTTAACTATAGAACTCGAGGAAATCGTCCTTTTTATAGGGGCGTTATGCTCTTGCGGGTATTTTATGTCTATTTGCAGCTGCCTGTGCAGCACCCTACCCTGTAGTGTCACACGGGGGACTCTCCGATGCTACGAGAGCTTGATGCACACCTGTCACATCAAAAGCATGGCTGCCCCTGCTCAGTTTGGTCCTGACGAAGGCCACTGACTCCGAATAGGGTACATGGAACAGGCAGAAACATGATGACCATGAAGCAGGACATGAGGGAGAATAGGTAGCCTTAACAGAGCTCTAAATGTCTGCCTTTTTAATCTTCAGAAAATAAGTCACAGAATGCACTCCTACAACAAGCTAGTTATACACATTTTGACATAAAGTAGTCTATTTTCTGGTGGTGTGCGCACTTGGTGCGTGTTCTGTCCAAAACACGCTTAAAAATCTAATGTCAATTGCTGATGACCAACTGGCTAACCAGCCACAAGGCACATTTCCCAGTTAATCCAGCCGGCTTTCTGAACAGACAAAACGAGCGTGTCCAAATTCTTCCCTTCCCTTTCTTTTCTTTATTAATTGCTTGAAAATGTAAGTCTTCGAAGTTGAAACACAGTAATACTCAAACTACATATTCGTAGGCTGCAGGCTTATTACGGAAGTGCGCCTTGGAACTGGTTAGCCTGTTGGTCGCCAGCAATTGACTTTGCCTTTTTAACCTGGTCATATGAAACACTAACGAGGTGCTTATTTGACTTAGCAATTGGGGTGACCAGAGAAATGTCGGTGCACTCCTGTACCACGTGTGCAAATAAGTATAATAAATGTCCACTGTGAGATCATTCGCGGGTACCCAGCACAGAGAGAGAGCGGCCACTCCCATGCTCTCCAAGGTTGGGAACAGAACCCCAATACATTAATAATGCTGATACAAGCACAGCCTTTGAAATACATGAGGTATCTTCTCAGCCTTTCAAGTGAGTCTTCTTTTATTCCAGATTTCTTAAATATGTACTGTTCTGAACAGCCAACACGTTTCGTCAGGAGGGTGTAACCCGATGACTTCATCAGGGCTTAAACTCTTTAAATAAAGTGTGTGTGGAGCAGTGTACTTACTGTAGGTGGTGGGTGCGGAGAAGGACGTGTGTGGCGGTTTGATGCAAAATAATATGGGGACTCAGGCGAGCCTGGGGGAACCCCACTGTTGAATGAGTTGACTGATGAAGAGATTTGACTGTAGTTGGACAGGAAATGGGTTAACCATTTGACCGCACTCTCAGACACTGGTCACTGGTTGTGAAGGAGGACTTTGTGACTTGTAGTGTCAAAGGCAGCCGGCAGGTCAAGAAGAATACCTATATTCAGTGCATTATAGTTTATATTTCTAGGTGATCATATCAGACTAAAAGGAGAGTTAACTCAGTGCTATCTCAGGGTCAGAAACCCAACCGGCGGAAGTCTAGGAGGCTGTCATTCCCTGTGTGGGTTTGCAGTTTGGCTGTCACCATCTTTTCTGTTTTTGGAAATATGGGGGAGTGCAGCATCGGGCTGCCAGTGGTTGTGGTCAGCCGGATTGATGGAGGGGGTTAATATTAAGTATTTCAGAGCCCTGGAACTTTTGCAATTTTAAGGAAGCCATTGATGAAGACAGAAAGTGGTGTTGTCAGTGGTTCAGCATGGGTGGCAGCGACTGCAGATAGGCACGAGTCACCCCACCTCCGTCCTTTCTGGGTCTTCTAGCTTGTAGGACAGACAGAATTTCTAAGTGGGTCAGCTGGTCCTGTTGCTGCAATGAGGGTGAAGGGAGTCTGCGGGGTGTTTGAAGGCGATGCCATTTCTGATTTCATGGGCTGCTGAACCATGTTTGTTGCTTGCCACAATAGGCCTCTTGGATGAAGAGTGGTTCAATGGCCTCGCCGGTGCCACAGAAGGAGAGGTCTACAGACAACACTGCTGACATACTCTTGTGATGGACTCTGTTGAGGCCAGGCCAGCGGTCCACCTGTCTGTCCAGTTGCAAATTTGCCAATTCTTACATTCTAAACCCTCGCACACACTATGCACTGAACTAGGCAGGTGCCACCATCAAGAGTCTCCAACAATAGACCAAGTGTGACCACAGCCAAACACTGCGTGGGAACCATGACGAACACACCAACCTTAGACATCAATGACACCTGAGATGTGTGCCCGCATCCAATCACTGCATGGAAACAAGGCCAAAAACACCAACCTCAGCCATCAATGACACCAGAGATGTATGCCCACATCCAATCACGGCATGGAAAAAGGCCAAAAACACCACCCTCAGCAGTCAATGCCACCTGAGATGTGTGCCCACGTCAGTCATTGCATGGAAACCACCCTGAAAACACCAACCTTAGCCATCAATGACACCTGAGATGTGTGCCCACGCCAGTCATTGCATGGAAACCACCCTGAAAACACCAACCTTAGCCATCAATGACACCTTAGATGTGTGCCTACGCCAGTCACTGCATGGAAACCACCCTGAAAACACCAACCTTAGCCATCAATGACACCTGAGAAGTGTGCCCACATCTAGTCACTGCATGGGAACCATGCCGAAAATTCCAACCTTAGAAATCAATCACTGCAGAGAACAAAGAAGAGGCAGCCACCACGTGAGACCAACAGCACTGTAAATGTAATTATAGCCAAACCCTGCATGAAATCAAAGCAGAGACCAGCTCCCCCAACCAACAGCACCCACGGTGTGACCACAAACACTGCAGGGAATCCACGATGAAATGAACCACCTCCTGCCATCAACGACTTAATAGGTGCGACTACAAAGAAAACATCAAGTTCAAGCAGAGATCAGCTCCCCTCACGAACAGTATCCCCTTGTGAAAGGCAGCCAAACACTGCAGGGAATCAATGCTGAAACCACTACCTCCTGCCATCAACGATTAATGGTGCACCTAGAAACAAAGACAACATCAAATCCAAGCAGAGACCATCTTCACCAACCAACAGCGTTCTTGGTGTAACCACATCCAACACTGCAGTGAATCCAGGTTAAAACCACCAACTCCTGACACCAGTGACATAATAAATGTGACTACAACCACAGACTGCATTGAAACCAAAAAGAGAAGAGTTCAGCCACCAATGACACTGCAAGCTTGGCCAGAGACAACATAGAAAACTACTGCCCCAGAGACTAAAAGACTCCCCGGTAGTGTTTAGGGCAGGTGGAAAGGGATATGGTGTCTGACTTTACGGACTGGAAAAGAAAATCATCCATGGCAAAGATTGTCAAAGTATCAGGCACAGCTATTCAAGTAGGGCGAAGCAGCGTCGTCCCCCAGCCAGCAGCAGCAGCAAACCTTTTACTAAAAAACAATAATAAACTATGTTTTTATCATTTTTTAGTAAAAGGGGTGGGGCCACAGGCTGTGACGAGCACTGAAGGGGAGTGCACAGCAATCCCCCTTATTGTGCATGTATATTTGGCTGGCCGCCTCGGCCCAGCCAAACAAACATGCGCAGTATGCTCTCTCCAGCCTGGCAACACAGTGCCGGGCTGGAGAGAGCAGGCTCCCAGTCTGCCTGGGAACGCCCTGGCTGGATGCTCACAGCCAATCCTAATGCTGCTCTGAGCAGTGTCAGGATTGGCTGCAGGGCAAGCTGGGAGCCTGTGCCTGCAGCAGAGGAGCGGCGCAGAGGTGACGCCGGCGGTGACGATACAGGTACCTTTTTCTTTTAATTAATTACCATTCCACCGCACGCGCACCACCCCTATTTAGCACCACGAGCCGCTCCTGCAAAGTAGCCCCACTGCAGGAAGCGGCCACTATAATGGGGCTACGGACTTGTCATGTTTGTGTTTTAGCAGCCCATTCACTCCTGACAGTAGCCCCCTAGCCTACAGCCCACTGGGAAAGTGCCTGAATGGCAAAGTGGGCAGTGGGCCCTGATACTGGTACACAGGGCAGAGATGGCACAAGATGGCACCTGCAGCCCTCAAACATTGTGCCCCAGAGCCTCTAGGAAACAGAAGCCTCATGAGAGAGCAGGCAATAGGGGCAGCCCTCAAGAGTGTTGGCAGGGGACCGGAGAGCACTAGAAAGGGCATTCACTGTGCCAGACCTCAAGTGTTCCTGCATGTGCAGGAGGTGTCCACGCCTTCAGTCCATCTTAGAAAACTTTCAAAGTATAGTGATGGACACACTGATGGGCTATTGCTATTTGAACAGAGGGTGCAGGAACTCAGGCTTGAGTTGCACTGGCTTTTGGCATGGGTGAACTGGGCCCAGGCAGAGGGTGCCAGTCTTTAGAAGGGGACATGGAGCTGTCTGTATTAAGCTCAAGGAAAGAGCAGTATCGACTTGCTTGGCTCTGGTGATTCCGTTTTAAGTGCTTGCAATCATTTTTACCACGTCAATGATGCTGTTTGTAATGCCCCATCAGCCCCTTTCTTCCCTCCCATGTCCCTTTTACCACCCCGACCATCACACAGCACGACGGGCCTAAGGTGTGAGTGAATCAGGGGAGTTGAGGGAGAACTCAAGCTGTGCCTCACTGACGAGGACTAAGTCGGCCGAAAATGGTCTGGGGTTGCATGTGTCCTCTTCTAGAGGAGAGATGGGCTAGCAGTTTGGACTGGACTGTTTCTACTGGATCACGACCAAGACCGATTTGCAAATGGCTGGTTTCTGTCTACAGTGGGCAAAAAATGAGGGTCTGGAGGGCTGCCCTGAGCGGCTACCAATTCCTTCAACACATTTTTGTTTGTTGCAGTAGATGACTTGAGTGCTGCAGGTAAGCACAGAAGTGTGTCCCATGCTAGCACCACACTCGAGCTGAGTTTTACTGATGAGGTCTAAGTACGCTGAAGACAGTTGGATGCTGCTTGTGTTCCCGTCTGGAGGGAACCAGGCATGATAGTTCTGGCTGCACTATTCCTAATGCAGCAGGACTCAGACTGATTTGCATGTGGCTGGTTTCTGTCTAGGATGGTGTAGTAGATGGAAAGTGTTGGCCTGAAATGAACCCTCAGCCAGTGGCTGAGAATAATTAACGCATTCCTTCCATCACTTTTTGTTTGCTGCAGATGACGCCCTAAGTGCGATGGGTATGCCCAGACATGGGTCCCGGGCTCACTCTGCCACAGGGTTCAAGCTATACCTCACTGATGAGGCCAAAGCAGGGCAGGCTGAAATGAGTCTGGAATTGGTTCTGTTCCCATCAGGAAGGGTTCTCGTCTGGCATTTCTGTTCCTATTGGAGAATGACCAAGACTGATTCATATATGGCTACTCTCTGTGTGTGGCAAAGTGGGCAATAAACAATGGACTCGGCTCTGTCTAGAGTGCCACAATGGATGAAAAATGATGGACTGGAATGTGACTCTGAACGATTGCCAGTTGCTGGATTAATTTAAGCATTCCTTTCAGCAACTTGTGTTTTTTGCAGCAGAGTAGGATTGGGGCGCACACGCCTAGTTGAGTATGGCAGCTGGTACTACACTAGCAGGAGCTGCTTCACGTCAGCAATGAGGTACGTTGGCAGAATTCTGTATGTAGGTGTCCCTGAGTTTCAGTACTGGAATAGCAGGAGTGAGCTGACAAGAGACTGGTGGATATTAGAAAATCTGAGTGTGGATCCAAGTACTGTAACAGTAGGAGAGCTGCAGATCAGGTTTGGGGTATGGTGGCAGTGTCTGTGGGTCATGAGTGTGAAACAGCACAGGGTGCTACATGTCAGGGTTGAGGTACTTTTAATAGCTGTGTGGTTGCCCTGTGGATTGAGTACCCCCAAAAGTGACAAGTTGCCCTGTCACATACAAGGCAAAGCTGCTGAACCAGGAAGCTGCTGTCCAATCTGGAGAATGCAGTTTTCTTGTGACCAGGGTGAACACCCCCCTCAGTGTAGGGTCTTCCAGGATTCTGCCATCCGGCTATTAGGCGGCGCCCATAAGCACTGTGTGGGGTCCTGCCCTCAGACCACATCAAGTCAGGATACTCTCCAGCACATTGCACACCTTGCTTCACAACACACTGCAGTCATCACTTCCACACAACCACGATGATGCTTATGGTCCAGGTAGTTCTTTCTGTTCCCAAACTTTGCCTACTTCATGGCAGGGGGTGGTGCTTTCTCCAGGCTGCTGTGCTTATACTGAGCCATTCACATCTGCTTTATGGATTCAGCCCAAAACCACACTGGCTTCTCCAATGCTCTGCTTGTGCCTTTTGGCTTTGCTAGTCTTTCCTCTCCGAGTCCCACTGCAGCCTTCCCTCCATTGGTGGTTCCCCAGTTCCCAGCACCTGGTATATTACTCTCGCCTGGCTCTTCCAAGCACCTCTACTCCCCCGCCTCAGCTATTTATGCCCTGTGCACACCGTGTGCAGTGTACTCAGAACTGTATTTCCTGATGAGATTCTGCACGACCCAGTGCTGTCTTGTTTCAGGCTTGCTCCTAGATCAGGTGTTCCTTAGATTTCCTTATCACTTGTTTTCCTATTTCCTGTTTACAACTTTAGCTTCTCTGTTTCTGTTCCTTGTGGTTACTGCCTCTCTGTCCATCTTAATTGCAAGTGTTTCTAGCTCAGTCTGCATAATTGCTGTCCTGTGTTTATTTGTATGCGCCCCTTGTCTTGTTAAGTGTTTCTAGTTGTCTGTATAATTGCTGTCCTTTGCTTGTTTCATGCACTCCCTGCCTTATGTTTCATTGTCCCTAGTACTGTCTGCATCTTTCCCGTCCTGTGCTTGTTTGCATGCACCCCTTGCCTTGCGTTTCAGTGTTCCAAGTTCAGAAAGCATAATTCATCTCCTGTGCTTGTTGGCATGCACTTTTTGCCTTGTGTTTATTTCCTGTCCTGTGCTTGTTGGTCTAGAGATTCAGAGTCTTCGATTTCAGTGTTCCTAGCTCAGTCTACTTCGCCCTATTCCTGTCCCTGCAGGGTCTGTCCTGCATTTCCGTGTTCCTTGATTTACATACTTCGAGTGCAGTCCTGTTCCTGTTTCTAAGACTCCAGCCCTGGATACAAACTATCATTCACGATATTGCGTCTTTCGATCCTCTGCTTTGTACTTCTGACTCTCTTCCTGTTGTTGTTTGTACAGTATATCCGTTGTCTTTCGAGTTTCACCTTTGCAGGCAATACCCAGTTCATGTCCAGTGTCCCAATCCCAGTCCATTCCAAACTCTTCCAGTCCTCAGCTTGCATTTTGCTTATCAGGGATCCATTTAGGTATGGTTAAACCCTCCAGACCGACTTTGGCTCTCCCAGATACCCCAGACCCTGTGACAGCAGGCTTCTGACAGGGTCAAACCAGGGCAGTGGGCCACCAGCAAGGGATCGCACTCCAAGAGTAAGTGCTAGGTGAAACGTTCTTATAATGTCAGTCTCTTAATAAACCCAGACACCATTTAAGGCATGGGCAAAGCAGGCTGAGGCCCCGGCCCCAGCCCTTCAGAGGCCCCTGAAAGATCTGTCTCTGTTCTCCACACAGTCCTGCAGACCTTGAAATATTCTTGAAACATACATTGTTTTAAATGCCATTCTCCTTTATTTTTATATGGGTAATGTGTGGGAGCGTATTACCGACATTTTGCAGAGTATTTTTGTTTTTCAACTCCATGCAACATCCATAAAAAAAATATCCTTTTTGATCAAAAAGGGACCTCGGATATGACAAATGGCAGAGTGTCACAGAGATGATTTGCAGTAATAGTGAGCTGCTGCAATATTACAATATTCAAAACACACATCACTGTCTCTGAAGGGACCTCCCTAGGCATACCCACATCACCCCCCACCTCAGAAACCTCCACTTGCTCCCTGCCCAGATTAGATGCCAGTTCAAGCTCCTCATGCACACCTACAAAGCCTTACACGATCAAGGACCAGCCTACATCAACCACAACTAAGCTTTTACCAACACGCCACACACCTGTGCTCCTCCTCGCTGGCCCTCGCACACAAATTCAGAATCTGTTGCATCCGCAGCAATGGCGACACCTTCTCCTCGTTGCCGCCAAGGCCTGGGACAACCTGGCCCTCTACCTACGGACATCACTCTCACTTATGGACTTTAGGAAGAAGCTCAAGACCTGGCATTTCGACAGAGACATCGCACCGGAGTGCCCAGATACCCCAGGGGTGACAGTGCTGTGCTTTACAAATACTGATTGATTGACTGATTGAATTCTAGATGGAAACATATTTAGAATTTGGACAAGTCTGCATGTGCACTGTCAGTGACCTGGCGAAAGGGGATATGAAATAACTGAAACTGGATAATAAATTCAAAGCTGCACCTAACCGGGCCCCAAAATATGTCTGGCCCAGGGTCCCCAAAATCTTAAAATGTCCCTAAATAAACCTCATCTGATCTTACTGTACTGGTCCAACCAGAGGTTGCCATTTGATTGGAGGAATAATACAGAAGGTCCAGAGAGGAACTGGTCATCTTTTGTTTTACTAAAAATTGCCATAAGACACTGGTTGGGCTTGGGCTGTTGATCCACAGAGAGCTAAGGGGTGTTACAGGTCAGAAGTTACAATGGCACAAAGACAAAGTGTGAAGTTTCAGAACATTTTGACCCTAAACTCAAATCACTCAATGTCGGGAAGATCATCAGATTTGGGTTCAAGGACAGAGTTCAACCACTGGCTTGGTGCTTAGATTTCGACAGAATCCAGAATAGGGGTGTAACGAAGGCCCCTGTGGTAAAGAGAGGCCCCACCATCCAAGAGGGGCCGCACTCGGTCAATACCTTTCTATGTGTATGGTGGCTCATCTATTTGTCAAGTAGGGAAGCCATGACCCAAACGGGATCTGCGAGTTCCGGGGCCTGCATTGTAGCATTGCCATGAGCCAACCTGAAGCAGTGAGCACTGGGCCCTGCCGTGTAATGAAGTTGTGACCCAACCCAAAGATACATTGACTAGGTCCTTCTGTGTAGGGAAGCCGTGGCCCACCCTGAGCTATGACAACCAAGCTCTGTTGTGTAGGGAAGCCTTGACACTACCTAGAGCTGGATGGACAGATCTTGCCATAAAGGGAAGCCATAACCCAATTTGTAGCTGTGACTGATGATTCCTATGAGTACGGAAATCTTGACCCAACTTGGAGCCGAGAAGGCAGATCTTATCATTCAGGAAAGGCATGACTTGACCTGCAGCAGAGAGGGCTCTGCCCTGCTGTGTAGGGAAACCATGACCCACCAGGAGCTTTGAGGGCTAGGCCCTGTTGAGTAGGGAAGCCATGACCCAACCTGTAGCTTTGAGTGTTGATTCTTGTTACGTAAGGAAGCCTTGACCCAACCTACGGTATAGCCATCTTGTTGTGTCAAGAAGGCCAAGGCCCACCTCTTCCCCAGCTGCTGCATCGCTCTTGCTCCTGTCTTCTCCTTGCTTTCCCCCAATTTTTTGAGAGCCTTCTCCTTGCTTTTCCCTCATTCTCACTGCTTTCACCTTGCTTTTTCCCTCGTTTTTTGAGTGCCTTCTCCTTGCTTTTCCCTCACTTTCACTGCTTTCTCTTTGCTTTTTGCCTCACTGCTGCTCCCGCATGTTGCCTGTTATTTCCTGCCTCCTGTTTAGCCCCGCCCTCCACCTCCTAGCGCCCTTCCCTATTCCCAGGACCTACTTAATGGCAGCCGCAGCACCACCCCACTGAGCAGGTCCCTGGCCCAGCTCTTCCTGTGCTGCTGCATTGCTCTTGCTCCTCTATGCTTTTGCCCCCATTTTTTGAGTCCCTTCTCCTTGCTTTTCCCTAGTTCTAACTGCTTTCTCCTTGCTTTTCTCTCCATTTTTGTGGGCCTTCTCCTTGCTTCGCCCTCATTTTCACTGCTTTCTCCATGCTCTTTCCCCTTTTGTTTTGCGTGCCTTCTCCTTGTGTTTTCCTCATTTCTTGTGCAGCCTTCGCACGCAACAAGAGACCATCACCTCGCTTCCGGAATTCCGAAGGGCCCTCAGGACCTGACTGTTCAATTGAGCCTCTGTGAGGAGACCTATGGGCTGGTTAGCCATGCTTTACAAACCCTGATTGAGTGACTGATTTAAGAAGCCATGACCCAACCTACAGCAGAGAGGGCTGAAGCCAGTTGTGTAGTGAAGCTGTGACTCCACCCAAAATTGCAAAGGCTGGTCTTGTGATGTAAGGGACACATGACCTTGTTGAGAAGGGGATACTTGATCTAGTCTGGAGCTATTAAGGCTGAGTCTAAATGTTATATATGTATGTCTTGACTTAACATGGACACAGTAAGGCCGAGTTTATTTGTCTTCTGCTGGTAATCAACTTATAGTTGCTAAGGCAAACACATCTGCTCTTCTGGTAAACTGTCAGTCTCCTTGGGGCAACTTCTGATTTAGGGAAGCTATGATCTAAATTAGAGGTGTTAAGACTGAGTCAGTTTGTTGACTACTGTGACCCAAATGTACTTCTGCTACATACAACTTGACCCAACCTGGAGCAGCTATGGCCGAGTTTACTTGTCCTATGTCATCAACTTGCGGCTGCTAAGGCCAAATAAATTTTCTCTTTTTTGATGTTATGACCCAAGTTGGAGTCACCAAAGCTGTGCCTGAATGCCATGTAAACAGCCATGCCTGGAGTCACTGAGTAGGAGACTAGTTGTACTGTACTTAAAGGGCGCAGGCCTTTTCACCCTGTACTGCTATAATCTCCCTCCAAACTCTTTACCACCTCTTGCGTGAACCTTGAACACTGAACATGCTACCCTTGCAGACTGAAGTGTGTGAAGGATTGAACTTAGTTATTCAACTGAAGTGCACTAGTAACCAGGACCGGACTGACCTGTAGGGCAATCTGGCCGTGCTAGAAGGACTAGTCTGACAAGTCAGTGTGTGGGCCGGTTTCTCTGGATGTTCATGTGCCTGTTTTATAGTGTGCATGGCCGGCTCTTACTCTTGATTTCCCTAATATTACTACACACATTGCCAGCAGCAAGCACAAATGTATGCCGTCTTGCATACCTTGCAAGCACGATATATAGCATGTCTTTACAAATTCAAAACTGTCCTGATTTGCAAATGTAGTCTAATTTTTAGCTATCTGGTTCGTTAAAGGGGGCCACTTTTATTTTGGTGCCCAGGGCCTACTTTGTGCCCGAGTACGACCCTGCTAGGAACTGAGACCTTGGCACCCCAGTGGTGAAGTACAGTAAACACCCTGGCTCCCTCAGATACTTCCTGGTGTCCACTGGTGGCCCCGGGACCAGGGAAAGGTCCTCACACATACAGGAGCGACAGTAGAACACTGAGGCTGGGCCTCCTTGTTGAGCAGGGATATCTCACAGTTGTGGAGGCCTTGCTGCAGACCATCACGATCACTCGTTCTCTGCGTCTGTACTGCCATCTCTTCCCACACCAGGCCCTCGACTCGTGGCCCGGGGCACTGTGCGGTGCATGACAGCTCAAGGGAGAGCCCACGACAGCTGCAGATCCCGGCGCCCAATACACAAGGCTGCCACCTTGGCCAAAAATAGCACTGTGTCCTGAGGAACAGCACAGACTGTCCCGGGCAGTGAGGAAACGTTCTCCGAAGGGAGCCTTTTCCTCCTACACCTCGTGCTCCCTCCTCTTATTGTTCTCCCGCTCTCACCCTCCTCCAGCCGGCATTCCGCGCTGGGAATAGCCGCGGCGCATGCGCCCTGCACAAATATGCTTTTTACAGAGCTTCCTCCTCGGCTTAGATCAGGGAAGCGCAAAGTACGACCCAGGGCGCATGCGCACTCCTGTACATGCGCCCCTCTGGTAGTTGTTCACTTGACTCAGACTGGCATTCAGAAACCCAAGTAGTTATTTATATGTTAACTGAAAGAAAAATAAAAGGTCTCCTGGCTTTTCTTGAGAAACACCTTCATTTAAAAAAACTGTGCAACAAACGTGAAAAATATACTAACGGCACCTCAAGTTTCAAAAAAGGGTTATTTCATTTACATGCATAAGCATTTTATTTTACAGCATCAGATTATAACAGTGCACTGAAAGGCATGTATTAAAGGTGATAGCTCTCAAACATGAACTTAGGAACATTCATGCCCTCCTCACCCTGACACTAGTGACCCAGGCGCGTCAGAGGTCATGTCTCTGTGGCCCAGGTGACAACTTTATAGTGTACTCAATTATAAACGCTTCCTGACCTCGTGTATTTCAAGATTACAGACAACCCAACACAGATATACACAATTCGAGCATGTCCTTAATTCGTCTCAAGGATGGGGCGGTGGGCAGGAGTGAAGTCCGGCCACTTGCGCACTATTCATAGCGGCCAGGTCGCAAACCATGACGGCAGCTGACGGGGGGCTATCATACCTGGTGTCGTGGCCACCGCGGAGGGCAGTGGAGCAGGAGGGGGCAGTGACATCCTTCCCTCTTTTGCCGGGATCCCTTTAATGTGTTGAGCGCCCAGAAGAGATGGGAATATGGGGCCAGAACGGCTGGGCCTGCGCTGCTGTATGGTTGTTTGGCTTTCAAAGGGCCTGGACAGGCCTCTCTGAGCGCAGGGCCCCACCTCAAGTCTTTCATGTGATGTTTTTAAGATCCGAGCAGGTCATTTAAGTCCTTCTTCTGCCAAGGATTACAAGATCAACACCGCACGTGGCCTCGCAAGGCTGCCCTGTCACTGGCCACCAAGGGCGCCCGGGAAACCGAGCAATTGGCCCCGAGACATGGACACAAAAACGTAAACTTCCAAGGTGGATCTTTTTTCTTTTGTTCTAGCAGCTAAGAAAGGTGAAAGACTGCAGCGCGCACTTCCGAGGCCACGGGGGTCCCTTTTTGTGATTGCCAGAACGTGAGGTACGGATTTCAATGCCCCATTCCGGCGCACAGCGGCCTCGAACCGCGGCACAAGCGCCAAGTGCGCATTGGAAACCTTGGCAGGCGCTGCTCAGCATTCCTCAGATCCGGTGCCCACCGCTTCGAGAACTGGGGCGACCGGCTGGATCAGACTGGCACAGACGTGGTACCCAGGCCCATCGGGCAGGGCAAGCCAGCTACAGTACACACCAGTTTGAGGAGCCCAGTGGCGGGCCCCGCTCCCAATCCCCGAGGGCCCCGGTGCCTGAGAGAGATGCTGCGTGCCCCCTGAGAGGTGTAGGTGCCCAGAGAGGACCGGTGCCCTGCAGAGGTGCTGGTACCCAGTGAGTCTAGTGCCTCAGAACGTTGCTGGCGCCCCAGGAAGGTGCTGGCGCCTTGGTGAGGTCTTGGCGCTATGTTGCAGCGCCGGTGCCCAGCCCACTCCGGTGACAATCCTTGAACTGAGATGCCTCCGTCACCCACACACATGCCACCGTGCGCACTCTCTGACTCAGAGAGGAACGAGGGTGGAGGTCGGACTCCCGGCGCCCACGTCACCTCCCCGGGGGTTCACTTTACTCCTGCACCCCCGCTGGTTCTGGTCCACCGGCGCGAAAAAAAGGGCTCCGCATCCAACAGGGGTGGAAACAACCACCGCAGTGCCCACTGCAGGCCTTGGCATATGTCTAAAGCAGTATTTACACCAAAGAGACATGTCACCTGACGCCCACTGCAGAGCCCACTGCAGGCCTTGGCATATGCCTAGAGCGACACTTATACCAAAGAGATATGCCACCTCAGTGCCCACTGAAGGCCTTGGAGTATGTCTAAAGCAGCATTTATGGCAATGCAACCTCAGTGCACACTGTAGGCCTTACCGTACGTCTAAAGCAGCATTTATGGCAATGCAACCTCAGTGCACACTGCAGGCCCTACCGTATGTCTAAAGCAGCATTTACACCAAAGAGTAATGCCACCTCGGTGCCCACTGCAGAGCCCACCTCAGGCCTTGGCATATGTCTAAAGCAGTATTTACACCAAAGAGATATGTCACCTGACGCCCACTGCAGAGCACACTGCAGGCCCTGCCGTATGTCTAAAGCAGCATTTATAGCAATGCCACCTCGGTGCCCACTGCAGGCCTTGGCGTATGTCTAAAGCAGCATTTACACCAAAGAGCAATGCCACCTCGGTGCCCACTGCAGAGCCCACTGCAGGCCTTGGCATATGCCTAGAGCGACACTTATACCAAAGAGATATGCCACCTCAGTGCCCACTGAAGGCCTTGGAGTATGTCTAAAGCAGCATTTATGGCAATGCAACCTCAGTGCACACTGTAGGCCCTACCGTATGTCTAAAGCAGCATTTATGGCAATGCAACCTCAGTGCACACTGCAGGCCCTACCGTATGTCTAAAGCAGCATTTACACCAAAGAGCAATGCCACCTCGGTGCCCACTGCAGAGCCCACCTCAGGCCTTGGCATATGTCTAAAGCAGTATTTACACCAAAGAGACATGTCACCTGACGCCCACTGCAGAGCACACTGCAGGCCCTGCCGTATGTCTAAAGCAGCATTTATAGCAATGCCACCTCGGTGCCCACTGCAGGCCTTGGCGTATGTCTAAAGCAGCATTTACACCAAAGAGCAATGCCACCTCGGTGCCCACTGCAGAGCCCACTGCAGGCCTTGGCATATGCCTAGAGCGACACTTATACCAAAGAGATATGCCACCTCAGTGCCCACTGAAGGCCTTGGAGTATGTCTAAAGCAGCATTTATGGCAATGCAACCTCAGTGCACACTGTAGGCCCTACCGTATGTCTAAAGCAGCATTTATGGCAATGCAACCTCAGTGCACACTGCAGGCCCTACCGTATGTCTAAAGCAGCATTTACACCAAAGAGCAATGCCACCTCGGTGCCCACTGCAGAGCCCACCTCAGGCCTTGGCATATGTCTAAAGCAGTATTTACACCAAAGAGACATGTCACCTGACGCCCACTGCAGAGCACACTGCAGGCCCTGCCGTATGTCTAAAGCAGCATTTATAGCAATGCCACCTCGGTGCCCACTGCAGGCCTTGGCGTATGTCTAAAGCAGCATTTACACCAAAGAGCAATGCCACCTCGGTGCCCACTGCAGAGCCCACTGCAGGCCTTGGCATATGCCTAGAGCGACACTTATACCAAAGAGATATGCCACCTCAGTGCCCACTGAAGGCCTTAGAGTATGTCTAAAGCAGCATATATGGCAATGCAACCTCAGTGCACACTGCAGGCCCTACCGTATGTCTAAAGCAGCATTTATGGCAATGCAACCTCAGTGCACACTGCAGGCCCTACCGTATGTCTAAAGCAGCACTTACACCAAAGAGATATGCCACCTCAGTGCCCACTGAAGGCCTTGGAGTATGTCTAAAGCAGCATTTATAGCAATGCCACCTCCGTGCCTACTGCAGGCTTTGGCGTTTGTCTAAAGCAGCATTTATGGCAATGCCACCTCAGTGCCCACTGCAGGCCTTGGAGTATGTCTAAAGCAGTATTTACACTAAAGAGACATGCCACCTCAGTGTGCACTGCTGGGCCCACAGCAGGCCTCGGCATATGTCTATAGCAGCATTTATAGCAATGCCACCCCCGTGCCCACTGCAGGCCTTGGCGTATGTCTAAAGCAGCATTTATGGCAATGCAACCTCAGTGCCAACTGCAGGCCCTGGCGTATGTCTAAAGCAGCATTTATAGCAATGCCACCTCAGTGCCCACTGCAGGTCTTGGCGTATGTCTAAAGCAGCATTTACACCAAAGAGCAATGCCACCTCGGTGCCCACTGCAGAGCCCACTGCAGGCCTTGGCAAATGTCTAATACAGCATTTATAGCAATGCCACCTCATTCCCACTGCAGAGCCCACCGCAGGCCTTGGCGTATGTCTAAAGCAGCATTTACACCAAAGAGACATGCCACCTCAGTGCCCACTGCAGGCCTTGGAGTATGTCTAAAGCAAGAGTTATAGCAATGCCACCTCTGTGCCGACAGCAGGCCTTGGCGTATGTCTAAAGCAGCATTTATAGCAATGCCACCCCAGTGCCCACTGCAGGCCCTGGCATATGTCTAAAGCAGCATTTACACCAAAGAGAAATAAGTTACCTACTGAACGGTCTAGAACAGTAGTTCTTGACCTTTTGACTTATGAGGACCTCTGCTTAATCATTACTGGAAACCAGGGACCCCCAGTGAATTATTATTGGACTTGGAGACCCTACCCTGCTATTACTGAAAGCCGGGGTACCTGGCCTAAGCATTTTCGATGATTTGAACCGCTAAACAATACAGAAACAAACATTCAACAAATACAGGAATGCTGACATAATGTACCTGTCATTCAGGCAGCTTTTCCTGCCCATCTCTCAGCTGACCTGAGCTCATCTGACCCTCAGATACCACTACAGGAACAAAATCAGAGGCTAGTGTTTTCTTTAAAGGGGGTGGGGAGGGGTCAGTGGTGCCCTCTTCCCCCCAGAGCACCAAGGGCATACATCTTACCCGACCTGCTCCTCAGAGACACCAAGAGGATATTTGTACCAAACCCCCACTTCAATAAATATGATCGGTGTATATTACTGGGGAGCCGGGGGTCTGGGGGGGGGGGGCGGCAGCACCCGTTGTCAACCCCCGGGACCTCCAGGCAGGGGCGCCCGGGTCCAGCTGAACACCCCTGCACAGTCAACACCCCTGCCCTCCCCTGCCAGGTCCTGCTGATGGAGGTGAGATGCTGAGATGTTCCTTCCTCATGTATCTCTTTCCTGCAGCCCATGTTAATCTGCCCCCGAGGCCACAAGGGCTCGACCTCAAGCGTTTACAGTTATTTATAAAATACACAAAAATACATACACAAGCTTTTATTCAAGTGGAGTGTGCAAAACACAACCACACGCAGTGCATCCGGCCGTTACTTCCTGTGGCGGTGTGTGCTTTCATCACACAAACTATCACTTCCTGGCTCTCGCCACTTCTCTTGTGCTCTCTCGTGGTCTTTACCACTTCTCTTGTGTCCTCCCACGGCCTTTACCACTTCTTTAGTGTCCTCCCACGGCCTTTACCACCTCTCTAGTGTCCTCCCTCGGCCTTTACCGCTTCTCTTGTGTCCTTCCACGGCCTTTACCGCTTCTCTTGTGTCCTCCCTTGGTCTTCACCACTTCTCTTCTGTCATCCCATCTTGTGTCCTCCCATGGTCTTTACCACTTCTCTGGTGTCCTCCTATGGTTTTTACCATTTCTCGTGTTATTCCAAGGTCTTTACCATTTCTCTTTTTTCCCCATGGCCCTCACCACTTCTCTTGCGTATTCCTAAAAACACCACCTCTTCTCCTGTGTTCGTCCATGGCCCTTGCCACTTCTCATGTTCTTCCATGGCCCTCCCTAATTCTCTTGAGTTCTCCCATGATCTGCATCCCTCCTCTTGTGTTGTCACACAACTCTCGCTACTTCTGGGACTCACCACTTCTCTTGTGTTGTCCGATGCCCTCGCCGCTTCTCTTGTGTTCTCACACGGCCCTCGCCACTTTTTTTGTGTTGTCACACAGCCTTACCACTTCTCTTGTGTTCTCACATGGCCCTCGCCACTTTTCTTGTGTTGTCCCACGGCCTCACCACTTCTCTTGTGTTCTCATATGGCCTCCACCTCTTCTTCTGTGTTCACCATGGCCCTCACCGCTACTCTGGTGTCCTCCCATGGCCCACCCTTGCCACTTCTCTTGTGTTCTCACACAGTCCCTGCCCCCTCTCTTGTGTTCTCACACAGCTCTCGCCACTTCTCTTCGGTTCTTGCCTGGTTTTGACTACTTCTCTCAATTCTCCTCTACTCCTCACCACTTCTCTTGGGTTGAAATCTCATGTTTGCAATTTCTCTTGGTTTGTTCTCTGGTCTTTCCCACTTCTCTTCCGTTCTTATGGTTTTCACAGATTCTCCGGGTTCTTCGCTGTGTACACCACTTTTTTCCAGGATCTTGTTATGCTCTGTGGGTCGCCGGACAGGCAGCGGTCCACAGTCAGGCTTTGTTCGCTCCTTGAAGAACATGCCGATGGGTGTGCAATATCTTTCCAGGGGCTCATGTTTGAGGAGTCTAGTCAGGAGGTGATTCATCGATTCTTTCCTCGCCGGAAAGGCGATGCATTGATTTCCAGACACACAGCCTCGATTCCTTACTACAGTGCGGGATCGATGAGAAATTGACATCCTATGGACAATGGGTGTAAAATTCAGACACGCTGTGTTGATGGAGTCACAGTAAAAAATGGCGCTCTGTCAATTCTGAAGCCGCAAGACAGGAGCTTCGTCGATTCTCCAGTAGTGGGACAGGTGCTGCGTCGATTTTTCAGCCGCGGCACCTCAGTGCATGGATTTTTTTCCTTCTGGTCACAAGCTTACATTTCAAAGGGCCTAGGGACTGGAGTTGGCACCACTTGCCAAGTCAGGACTTTCGGCAGAAGAGCCCAGGCACAGGCAGATGAAGTCTTTGATCTCCCTGAGACTTCTTAACTGGAGGCAAGCTCAGTTCAAGCATTTGGAGAACCTTGGCAAGCAGAATGTACAAAGCCAGTCCTTTCACTCCCAGGAAAGAAGCAGTAAGCAGCAGGCCAGCACAACAAAGCAACAGGCAGAGTGACAGTCCTTCCTATACCATCCAGCTTTTCGTCCTGGCAGAATGTCCTCAGTCCACAAGTGTTCTAATTATGTGGTGTCAGAGATCCAGTACTTATATCCACTTCTGTCTTTGAAGTAGGCAAACATAAAAGAGAAGTCTGTGTAGAGCACAAGACCCTGCCCTTCCTTGCCATGTCCCCAGACACACCCCAGGGGGCTGGAGACTGCTTTGCATGAAGACAGGCACAGCCTTATTCAGGTGCAAGTGTCAGCTCATCCCACCACTCTAAGTCAGAAGACCCATCAGGAAATGCAGGGCACATCTCAGCTCCCTTTGTGTGACAGTCTAGAGTGAATACACAAACTAACATCCTGACCCAGATGTGTATTCAGCAGACAGGCAGAGGCGCAGCATGGTTAAGCAAGAAAATGCCCACTTTCTAAAAGTGGCATTTGCAAACCTCCACTTCAAAAACCAACTTCACCAAAAGATGTATTTTTAAATTGTGGG
Organism: Pleurodeles waltl; assembly: GCF_031143425.1. Taxonomy (NCBI): domain Eukaryota; kingdom Metazoa; phylum Chordata; class Amphibia; order Caudata; family Salamandridae; genus Pleurodeles; species Pleurodeles waltl. The sequence continues at coordinate 703,338,470 of NC_090451.1, read as the reverse complement.
TTCAGAGACTCCAACCTCCATATCTCTAGCTGCTCCCAATGTGAAATTACTGTTAAAGATATTTCTAGGCAATCCCCACGTTACCCAATGGGAAAGATAGGCCTTGCAATAGTGATAATCGAATTTAGCAGTATTTCACTAACAGGACATTTGTAACTCACCAGTACATAGCCTACTTTTTTTAATACATTCACCCTGCCCATGGGGCTGCCTTGGGCCTACTTTAGGGGTGACTTACATGTAGTAAAGGGGAAGGTTTGGGCCTGACAAGTGTGTGCACTTGCCAGGACAAAATGGCAGTTTGAAACTGCACACACAGACACTACAGTGGCAGGTCTGAGACAGGCTTACAAGGCTGTTCCTGTGGGTGGCACAATCAGTGCTGAAGGCCCACTGGTAGCATTTGATTTACAGGCCATGGGCACACACCATGCACTGTACTAGGGGCTTACTAGTAAATCAAATATGGCAAATCATGGAGAAACCAATCACCAACACATTTTGTACAGACAGCATATGCACTTTAGCACTGGTTAACAGTGGTAAAGTGCCCAGAGTCCTAAAGCCAACAATAACAGGTCAGAAAAAAATAGGAGGAAGAAGGCAAAACTTTTGGCGATATCCTGGTAAAAAGGGCCAGGTCCAAGATTTACAATATATCCCACATTATTAAATATATTAAGGTTACACTGATTTTACAAGCTCAGGACTGAGACCGCAGAGCTAGTCCTGGGGTTACATAGGCCTTAAGTAGCTGAAGCCTGAAATAGCAGAACAATCTCCCGGCATAAACGATGACAAGATGGGCGAGAATAGAGTGGGCAAAGTTATCCAATACTTAGTGTTACGCTACTCATACAGGCCCTATGTCACTTGTGCTGGGCCTGCAGCTAGAAGGATCTTAATAGCCTGAGGCAGAGGGGCTATCCCTGGAGTTACACAGCTCTTACAAGCCTCAGTCACTAGTGCTGTGTTTAAAGTTAGATCCTACGACGCTGAGGCAGCAGGACTGTCCCACGGAGTTGTGCAGCTCTTGCAGTAGTGCTGTGTCTGAGGTTAGGCGGATCATATGCGCCTGAGGCAGGGGGCTATCCCTGGAGTTACACAGCTCTTACAGGCCTCCATCACTAGTGCTGTGTCTAAGGTTAGACGGTTCTCGGAGGCTTGACGCAGGGGGCTATCCCTGACGTACACAGCTCTTACAGGCCCTAGCCCGCAGCGCTATCCTTCACATCAGACATCTCTCACATGCTTCGGATTTAGACAGCAGAGCTATCTCTCCGGTAACGTTGCACAGGCTCCTGCTCCTTCCCTCACCCAGCCCTACTATACTGATGTGGTACTTGGGCCCTGGGAGTGGAGTGCCCCAGGAGGCAGTGTTTGCTGTCCTGCCGCACCTCCAGGGTGTGCCTCGAAGCCTAGCGCCCAAGTGTGAGTACATGTCACTCCCAGGACACCCCGCACACCCCTTCCCCGCCATCTGCTCCCACGGGACAGAATCAGACTCACATATTTACTCTCGAGGCAAGGGCTGAGGTTATGTTTACCCCGCACGTTCGGCCAGGATGATTCAGGCCCCGGGGCATGTGGGAGGCCAGCCAGGTGACCCGCCGACAGGAGCCCCTGCAGGGCGCAGTCCAGCCGCACCTCACTGCAGAATGTGTCCGAGGGAGGGATGGAGGGGGGCGGCTGGTGAGGCCTGAGGGCCCGGCGTTCTGCTCGCTGTATGCAGGACATGCCCTGAGGCCCAGCCAGGCCCCCCCATAACCAGTACACCTCCTGCAGGCCAAGCCTCCCAACCAGTACACCCGCTGCAGGCCTAGCAAGGCTTCCCATAACCAGTAAACCTCCTGCAGGCCCAGAAATGCCTCCCATAACCAGTACACCCCCTGCAGGCCCAGATATGCCTCCCATAACCAGTACCACCCCATCCTCGGCAGGCCCAGCCAGGACTCCCATAACCAGTACACCCTGCCAGCCCAGCCAGGCCTCCCATAACCAGAAACCAGAAACCCCCTGCAGGCACACTCAGGCCTCCCATACCCAGTACACCCCCTTCAGGCCCAGCCATGCCTCCATTAACCAGAACCCCACTGCAGACCCAGCCAGGCCTCCCATAACAAGTACACGACCGCAGGCCCAGAAATGCCTCCTATAACCAGTACTACCCCACCCCTGCAGGCCCAGCCAGGACTCCCATAACCAGTACACCCCCTGCAGGCCCGACTAGCCCCCCCCATAGCCAGTACACCCTGCCAGCCCACCCAGGCCTCCCTTAACCATAACCCCCCCTGCAGGCCCCGCCAGGCCTCCCATAACCAGTACACCCCCTGCAGGACCGGTCAGGCCTCCCATAACCAGTATACCACCTGCAGGCCTAGCCAGGCCTCCCATATCCAGTACACTCCCTGCAGTCCCAGCCAGGCCTCCCATAACCAGTACACCCCCTGCAGGCCCAGCCAGCCCACCCATATCCAGCACACCCCCTGCAATCACAGCCAGGCCTCCCATAATAACCTGAACCCCCGCAGGCCCAGCCAGGCCTCCCATAACAAGTACACCCCCTGCAGGGCCAGCCATGCCTCCCATAACCAGTATACCCCCTGCAGTCCTAGCCAGGCCTCCCATATCCAGCACACCCCCTGCAATCACAGCCAGGCCTCCCATAACCAGAACCTCCCTGCAGGCCCAGACAGGCCTGCCATAACCAGTACACCCCTGCAGGCCCAGCCAGTCCTCCCATAACCAGAACCTCTCTGCAGGCCCAGCTAGGCCTGCCATTACAAGTACACCCCCTGCAGGCTCAGCCAGGACTCCCATAACTAGTACACCCCCTGCAGGGCCAGAAAAGCCCCTCATAACCAGTACCTCCCTGCAGGCCCAGCCAGGCCTCCCATAACCAGTACACCCCCTTCCGGCCAAGGCGTTCTGCCCACACCAGCCAGGTGCTCTGTGCAGACCCCCCTGCAGGTCTAGCCACTCTGCCTACCCCTCAGGCCAAGACACTCTGCCTGCACCTACCCGTCAGGCCCAGCCACTCTGCTAGCACCTACCTCTCAGGCCCAGCTACTCTGCCCACCCCACAGGCCCAGCCATTCTGCCTACACCTGCCTCTCACTCACAGCCAAGCCGCCTACTATTCAGGTCGAGCCATTCTACCTACAGCATCCCGGTGTTCTTTTCTGCACCCCACAGGCCCATCCACTTGGCCTACAGCTACCCTACCCAACAGGCACAGAAACGAGGCCCCTATGGAAGTGCTGCCCCCAGGCCCAGTCACTCTTCCCATAACTAGTACACATCCCCTGATGGCTCAGACATTTTGCCTACATCTGTGTACTACCCTACAGACCATGCCACTGCCCACATTCCTACCCAGTCCCAATGTGAGCCAAACCACCTTTCATGGTCAAGCACTCCACCAATATGAAGTATAATGGCCCCCAGGTCCAGCCACTCCACCCACACCCACCCACTCCATGCACAACCGAAAGAACACATCAGCGTCAACCGTCTCTGGCACAGCTATGAATCCGGTTCATCACCCTGTACAGTGCTCATCTGCCCTATGCCTAGGTCCAGGCAGTATAGATACTACATAAGAACACATGTGCAGTAAAGACTACTTTATCCCACAAGTAATATTAGGCTTGAATAATAGTAGCTTAGGATGGCCTCCCAGTCTGTATCGACTGTGATATAATATGAGGCTTGAACAGCCCAGCAGTCTCTGGTTACCATTGTGTAATAATAGACCTGAATGGCCCTTCTGTCTGCATTTACAATATTAGACTTAAATGATAATAGTCATGGATGGCCATGCAGACTTTATTTACCATATATTACACTGGGTGATATTAGTCATGAATGACTCTGCAATCTTCATTTACCATATAATGTTAGAATTGAATGATACTAGTCATGGATGGCCCTGCAGACTTTATTTACCAAATTTTACACTGAATGATATTAGTCATGAATGACCCTGCAGTCTTTATTTACCATTTAGTATTAGATTTGAATCATATTAGTCATGGATGGCCCTGCAGACTTTTTTTTTACGATTTATTAGACTGGATGGTATTAGTTAAGGATGGCCCGGCAGACTTTGTTTACCATGTAATATTAGACTGAATGATATCAGTCACAGATAGCCCTTCAGACTCTATTTACCATATAATATTAGACTTAATGGCATTAGTCAAGGATGGCCTTGCAGACTTTATTTACCATGTAATATTAGACTGAATAATATTAGTCATGAATGACCATGCAGTCTTTATTTACCATACAATATTAGCCTTGAATGATATTAGTCATGGATGGCCCTGCAGACTTTTTTTTTTACCATCTATTAGACTGGCTGATATTAGTTATGGATGGCCCTGCAGCCTTTATTTACCATGTAATATTAGACTGAATGATATTAGTTACGGGTGAAAACAGCAGACAGTAATTACCATATAATATTAGACTGAATGATATCAGTCACGGATGGCCCTGCAGACTGTATTTACCATGTAACAATATTAGACTGAAAGATATTAGTCATGGATGGTCCCGCAGACTGTATTTGCCATATAACATTAGACTGAATGATATTAGTCATGGATGGCCCTGCAGACTTTATTTTCCATATAATATTAGACTGAATGATATTAGTCAAACATAGACATGCAGACTGTATTTACCATGTAATATTAAACCATATTATTGAACTCATGGATGACCCTGCAGACTTTATTTACCATATGGTATTAAACTGAATGATATTAGTCATGGATGGTCCCACAGACTTTATTAACCATATAATATTGGACTGAATGATATTAGTAATGGATGACCTTGCAGTCTTTATTTACCATATATTAAACCTGAATGATATTAGTTACGGGTGGCCCTACAGACTGTATTTAGCATGTAATATTAGACTGAATGAGATTAGTTACAGATGGCACTGCAGGCTGTATTTACCATATAATATTAGACTGAATAATATTTTCCATGGATGACCCTGCAGAGTTTTTTTACCAAATATTTGACTGAATTATATCAGTTGTGGATGGTCCTGGTAACTTTATTTACCACGTAATATTAGACTGGATTATATTAATTACGGATGGCCTACAGACTGTATTTACTATATTATATTAGACTGAATGATATTAGTTATGGATGACCCTGCAGACTTTATTTGCCATGTAATTTTAGACTGAATGATATTGCTCATGGATGGCCCTGAAGACTTTTTACTATATATTAGACTGAATTATATTAGTCATGAGTGGCCCTGCAGACTTTATTTACCATGTAATATTAGACTGAATTATATTAGTTATGGATGGCCCTGCAGACTTTATTAACCACATAATATTAGACTGAATGATATTAGTCATGGATGGCCCTGCAGACTCGATAAACCATATAATATTAGACTGAATGATATTAGTAATGGAGGGCCCTGCAGACTGTATTTACCATGCAATATTAGACGGAATGATATTAGTCATGGAGGGCCCTGCAGACTGTATTTACCATGTAATATTAGACTGAATGATATTAGTCATGGATGGCCCTGCAGACTTTATTTACCATATGATATTAAACTGAATGATATTAGTCATGGATGGCCCTGCAGACTTTATTAACCATATAATATTGGACTGATTGATATTAGTCATGGATGGCCCTGCAGAATTTACTTACCATACAATTTCGGACTTGAATGGCATTAGTCAGGGATGGTCCTGCAGACTTTATTTACCATATACATTTAGACTTGAATGATATTAGTCATGAATGGCATGCTGTATTTACCATGTGATATTAGACTGAAATATATTAGTTATGGTTAGTCATGGATGGCCCAGCAGACTTTATTTACCATGTAATATTACACTGAATTATATTAGTTGTGGATGGCCCTGCAGACTGTATTTACCGTATAATATTAGACTGAATGATATAAGTCATGGATGGCCCTGCAGACTGCATTTACCATGTAGTATTAGACTGAATGATATGAGTCATTGATGGCCCTGCAGATTTGGTTTACCTTTGTATAATATTCGTTTTGAACGATGTTAGCTTTTGATGGCCTGCAAGTTGTATTTACCGTTATGGAATATTATTTGTCGTTGTTATTAGCCCAGGATATGCCTATGATGTGGATGCGCCATTATATGTATTGTTAGATTTATATATGATCTCTGTCTATAATTGTAAATTAGACTCAGGTGATATTACACTCGGATGGCGCAGCGGTCTTTATGTGCTTTTGCGTGATATTAGACTTGATTAGACTGGCAGTCTGTCCCTTTTTTTGTATTGTAATGTACTGTGTTGCAGCATTCACACAACGCTTAATACCCTTATCTGGGGTGCTGAAGCGCTTGCCTACATGGGTAGCACACGGCACCGTGTGGTTGGAAGGATGTTATCTTTGTTTTGATCCTATGTGGAATGTGTATCCATGTCATGCGTGATGTCCACCGAGGTGCGGTTATCGTGCTATGGGATGCAGCGCCTAGGAGTGTGGGGGATGGTGAAGTGCAAGAGACAGGCAAGCATTTTTATGGTTTTGAGTTGGTTTGTAGCTTTGAACAACCCTACAGTTCCCTTTATGTCACTTCTTATGATACTGTCTGTTTAGCTGGTTACTGCAGCAGTTTGTCCAATGTGAGCTTTTGTGTATAGTTGTGGACCTCAGCTGGCATGGCTGGTGGGAGAGAGAAGTGAAGAGATCTGTTGTGATTGGCATTTGTTGCTATCATGCCATATCTGAGTGTCTTTGTGAGATGTAAGGAAGTGGTCATATTGTGTAGATATGTGGGATCTGCAGGGGAAGACTATATTAAAGCCCTCCCAGTTGTCCAGCAATGTGTGGCAGATCTCTTCAGTCATTGCATGACTGTTCATTTGGTGATGTTTAGTTTTGTAGCTGCAGAGTGGTGGTGATGGACGATCCTTGTAGCAGATATGTGTTATGTGCACTTAAGAAGTATAGGTTATAGTATACTGATGACTGTTGTATATTATTGTTTCAGTAGTACTGTGGGCCATACTTGTTATATATGCAAGTACATCACTATACAGTACCACGACAAACCACAGGTCAGCCCTTCTGAGCCTAACTGCATATCGAAAGCAGTTTGCTGATTGATTTGTTTGCAGTTCAGGGGTTATAATCTAAGGATTAGTACAGATGATTTATGACTTCATAATGCCTGCTGCCACCAGCCAAGGTAAAAGGCCTGTTACAGAGCATCAATGCAGATACATTTTAAACAGCAAAAGCGGGAGCTGACTTTCCCTTCGTCTGATCTGTTTTTCTAAAATGAACTGTGATTAGCAGAAAAAAATATATCTTTGGGAGCATGTTTATTTTTTGTATGTTATAAGTCATTATAAGACAGGTAGAATTTATTTGCATGTTTATACACACACATTCTGAGCTACAACATTTTTCAGACTGACTTTCATTAAAATGATTGAAATACATTTTTGCACATAATTACTAACTGCTTTTTCGTGTGTTTAATTTCGCACCACCGAAACAACATTTATGCCTCATGTCTTAAATCATACAATCTCTCTCTCATCTGAAGGAGCAGGAAACAAAGGTTTTTAGCTGTTTGTGGGAAGAGTGAGAACTGTGTATTACAAGAAATAAAGTACTTTCCGATGTTCGCTAAAAGGATATTGCAAGTCACTTGGAGTTCTGTGACCTTATAATGAAACTCAATCTTCTGCCTCGTTCCTCAGTATGATCAAGGAACTCCTCGGCGGCTTTTAAACTCCTTATAGAGAATGGTCCCTTTACAATACAGACTTGGATAATCTTGGCCTTGGTTAACAATGTGGTCTTTATTTATGGTTGATGATATTAGCCTTAAGAATTTCCAGTGGGGGTTATCTGCTTTTGTATATTATTAGGCTTGAGTGATATTAGAAGATAATATTAGAAGATTTGGATGGCCCTTCAGTCTTCAGCTGCCACTGATATTGTGTTAGATGTGGATGGCTCCATGGTTTCCGTCTCACGGCCCGAAGGATATGTCACCCTGAGCTGTTTGCTGTTGGCTACTGAGTGATAACAGAAGTAGATTACCCAGTACCTGGATGTACCCACTACTACAATTTTCTTAACAACCGACTTGCTATTAGACTTAACCCTTCCTTTGACCTATCATCACTTACACTGCAGATGCACATTGAAATGGCCCTAATGAAATGATCATACTTGAAAAACTCGAAACCTCACTCCTTATATGAAACAAGTGTAATTTCATTTTAAAGATATCTGAATTAATCACCCTGTAATCTAACCGAAGCACAAACATAAAACTAACCCTCACAAATGATTTCAAATGAAACGAAATCAAGTGTAATAACTTAAAAGGTTATATTAGTAGAGCATTTAAGATGGATTTTTTTAATCAATTATTTTTATTGAATTTTTGAGTCAGAACCATACAAGGAATAAAAGCAAAGAATAGCATCACACGCTTCAATATCATGGGCTTAACATGTGAGACGGAGGGTCTCTCACTCCACAGTTCCACAAGCATCCTCAGGTCAGTACACTCCCGCCCCCCTATTCCCTCCTGAGAAAACACTATCGTTCCCCGCTGTAGGATACAAGCCCGGCTCAGTCATCACTGTATACAGATTTCCTCTATAGTTATTCCAATTCCCACACACTTTCGTCCATTTGCATGGAAACCCCCTCACTTCATAGATCACCTTTTGCACCATCATGCACCAATTCATTTTCATTTTTCCAGTCTTTAATTTGTGGTGGTTTCTCTGGCCCCAAACACCAAACAATATTGCGCTTCGCCACCATCAGACGCAGGGTGACCCAGAAAAGATCCATGCGATTCAGGTCTGATTCGCCCCATACATTAAGGAGGCACCACCAACATAAGGTTCCATACTCTGCCCACACAGTGCATTAATGAAATGAGGCACTGCAGTCCAATATTTCTGTAACACAGGGCAACTCCACAAAATACGAAGGAGGGAGTCCGTCTGGCCAGAGCGTCTATGGCTTTGATTGTCAACTACTCTGCCCATTGTAAACAACATGCTGCATGAAACATATGCCTTGTGTAGGATTGTAAGCTGCACTAACCTGAACCTGAAGCTTGTAGCCACTTCTTTAGTGGAGGATCGTGCTTCTTGCCATTCATCATCTTCCAGTGTAGCCAGGTCCCGCTCCCACTGCACTCGTAAGTGAGTAAGAGTATCGGGGGAGTTGCTGATTATTTTTTGGTAGGTGAGTGATATCGCCCTGCGGGGCATGTATGTGTCCAGGAGTCTATCCTCCAAGGGGGAGGCCCCTAGGAGCACCACGCTATTTGGGAGTGCAGTCAACAAGGCATGTTGGATTTGTAGGCAGCGGTAACATTCAGATAGCGCCAGTTGATCTTTTCCTTTTAAGTCTTGGAAAGAGGTAACTCCTTACTGTACCCAAAGATTTCCCACTATAGGCAAGCTTTTTAAAGCCCACTTGGCAAAACCTGTCTGCACATCAAGAGTACCGAAGCTGGCAGTGTCCCAGAGCGGAGTAGCCTGGGTAGTCTTAACTGCCCACCCCAATGCCTTAAGTGCCTTGTGCCAAATTTTAAGTGTTATAGCAGTGGGGCCTTGTAAGACTGTGGGGCGAGCCACCCCATATAGGGCTCGCTTATATCCTTGGGGGTGCATGAGCCGCCTATCCATTTAGTTGGTGTAAGGTGCATCCAGTAATGGACCGCCATAAACTGTGCGGCCCAGTAATATTTAATGGTATCAGAAAGAGCAATGCCTTCATCATACCAGGATCTGTCAATTTTGGGTAGGAATGCAGGGTGAAGCAGCAGTCTAAACTTGCGTTCTATTTCTGAAGTATGTGAGTCGGGACCAGGAATGGGGTATTGTGTAATGCATACAGGAAATGTGGGAGAGCCATCATTTTAAAAAGGGGCGCTCTGCCCAGCAGCAAGTGAGGCAGTGCTCTCCAATGCTGGATGGCTTTTGTGTATTTTTAATTCAATTAACTTAATTTAAAGCAACTAATGGGGAGCATCTCTAACCCAAAATCTGTGTCAATGTGAATATATTTTGTTTTTACCGAGATTCATTTTATGTAATACATTTGATTGTATTTTAATACGTATTATAGTATGAAATTGGTTCTAACACCAAACACATGAATATGTTTTATTAAATGAACTAAAACCTTATTAAAGATACTTAAAGCATTGCAAAACATTACTGGGATGCCTGCCTAACTCAACTCTCTATTTAAGGTAAAATATATGCATATTAAACAGTTATTTTAAAATCAGCTTTTTGTATTTTTCTCCACATTTGCAATCTTATTTGTAAGACTTCCAACCGATAGTCTTTTGACCCTCTAAGGTCCAAGTCCAGATATGATGGTACCTTTAGTGATGGCTGTCAATATAATTTTATAGGTCTAGTAACGGTGTGTTAGGAACACAAGCAGATGTGAGATCCCCTTTACCTTATTATCTGTGCCTCAGATCTCTCACCCTATGAGCTAGAGTGGCACCCGCATCATAAGAGACGAGTGAACAGAACGAGGCACAGCAGTCTAACCAGTCCGACAAGAGGATCAGAGGACAGGATCTGGCAACTGGATCCTAGCAGCATGATGCTTTTCACCAGTACATCTCCCACTTTCACTAAGTGAATGTGACTACAACCCCCACAAGGCTTCATAAGGTGTATTAGCATAGCAGCAGCACACGCACACCTCGTGGTACACTTTGAGCATCTGACTGGGATTAGCAGCTACATGTCTCAAACAGAGTTTTATTCTGTACTGTCTTTGTAAGTTGACATTTCCTGCTCCTTTGCCAGACCAAGGCAGGAAACTAGAACCTTTGCTGACTTGAATACTTCATTCAAACAGTGCATATATCTTTAGATTTATTTGTGTTCTTGATTCTTGGGGTTACAAACAGCATTGTGGATAATTTTCAGGGGCTCTTATTCTCTCTTTGTCTCTCTTTCCCCAGCTCAAGACCCAGGGTATCACTGTTGTGATGGGGCACACTCTCCTTTCTACTGGTGTATCATACTAGCCTCCATCTACCACTGTATGATATTAGATTTGTAGGATATCTGCCACTACTTTAGAATAAGCACCATTTACAGTGTTTTGAGCGCAACTGGCATAGAAACTATGACAAGGATAAATAGATAAAATTTAAAACTGGTAGGTCAGTATATAAACTCTAATTAAGACAAACTAAAAAGGCCTATTTTGCCAATAAAATTCAGGAAGCCACTAATTAACAAAAAGAAGCACTCAAGACAATGAATGAACCCTCCCCTTTCAAAAGGGTGGACCAGTAACTCCAATCCGTCACCAGAACTTTGCAATTGTTTTAACAATTTCCTTCTAGACAACCTAAAAGCAAGGGTGGTGATATAGAACTTTCTGAGATGGATAACAATCCTAATCCCCACTCCTCTTTTACCAAATGAGGGTTCATTTGTTCACAGAAATTAAAGGTATAAACCAAAGCTGGTACACGCTTGGACCCCCAGCGGTCACGGGAGAGCTATCCATGGTTATTGAGACTCCTTTAATGAACGTGTTGAATCAATCTCCAGGTCAAGGCCCTGTACCCAAGGCATTTAATAGTGATGTGTTATTGAAAAACAGGGTGCAGATCCTTCCATCTTAAAGAACCACTGCCCCATATCAGTGCTTCCTCATCCAGCAAATAACATTGGAGTTCATGTTGCCAGTCATATTTGTAACTGTTTGCAGGCATCAGACTTTCTGGAGCCCTGGCAGGCCAGCTTCACTGGCCACAGCACTGAACGAGTCTGAGGTCAGATGCGGCCTTTGATACGGTGGATCATACCATCTTACTGAACCACATTAAGGCCACAGGGCCCAAGAAGTACAGTTAAAGTATATACAGCAGATGCCTTGCCTGTTAACTGCGGCGTGCCCCGAGGAACTTAATGTCACCCACATATTGAACATCTATATCAGGCTACTAATATGAGAGTTAAATGCTGGAGGCAGCAGATGATAAAGTTAGTCAGATGACTCACAATTGCTCCTCCGTTTGGATGACTCACCGGCTGCTCAGTCTGCATTCCAAAATATTATTGGGTTATTCTAACTTTGGAGGAGGTGCTAATCCGTCCCAAAAGTGACGGAAAAGTGACGGATTTACCACCAGCCGTATTACGAGTCCATTATATCCTATGGAACTCGTAATACGGCTGGTGGTATATCCGCCACTTTACCGTCACTTTTGGGACGGATTAACACTCCTCCAAAGTTAGAATAACCCCCTATGTGTTTCATCTGGAATTGGATGAGCAATAGCCTACTGAAACTGAATGTCGACAAGATGGAAATAGTAATTCTTAACAATAAAGTCCACCTATGGCATAACATCTACTGGCTGATAAAAATGCGAGCTGCTCCTGTCCCAAACCCGCTCCTTGGAGTCTCAGGCCATCATAGATGGTTGCCTCTCAGTAAAACCTCTATCGGAGCTGTTGCATCTAACTGGATATATCTCTTAAAGATGATAAGGAAAATAGCTTTTTCCTTTCTTATTTAGATGCTCATGGCAATCATCACTTGAACTCTTGATTATGCTAATAACGTTTACTTAGGCCTCCCTAATAATGTCATTAGTTGCTCAAAATGAGGCAGCCCACTGGATCTTTAAACGTCTTCACAATACATGTTTCGACTCCATTACAGCAACACACGGTACACTGGGATCTCCACCCAACTCCTCAAAAGACTCCGGACCATACAGAATGCTGCAGCCATACTCACCATGGACCTCCCCAAATGGACCCACATCACACCCCACCTCAGAAACCTTCACTGGCTCCCCATCAAGAAGAGATGCCAGTTCAAGATCCTCATGCACGCCTACAAGGCCTTACATGATCAAGGACCGGCCTACATCAACTGACTCAATTTCCATCAACTAGCCCCTTGTCGCTAGCCCTCACACTCTGCATCTGCTGCAGCCACAGAAGGGGTTGTTCCTTCTGTTACTTCCCCGCCAAGACCTGGAATGATCTGCCCCTCCACTTCCAAACAGCACCCTCTCAATGTGCCTTTTCACTGGAGACCTCACACCCCCACGCCCAGATACCCACAGGGGTGACAATGCTGCGCTCTACAAATACTGATTGATTGACTTGACATCACTGTTGAAGCACTGCCATTAGCTGCCCGTCAAACAAGGGATCCAGTTGTAGATCTGTTGTGTGAACTTCAAGGCATTAAACAGCATGGATCTTCACTCTGCGACTAGGTGACGTGGGAGATATACTACCACCTACTCATAAAATCATCTAATTATAGCAATCTAGTGATTTCTAAATGCTTAAAGAAGTCTACAGGAGGGAATACTTCCACTGTCCAAGCTCCTGTGTTATGGAACTCCCTCCTGGGTAATCTACAACATGAAAATAATTTTGTACGCTTTAGGAAGCTTTTAAAAACTTGGTTGGTCCCGCAGGCATATCACTGTTAACTGTTTTGTTCTGATGCTCTCATTAGTTCTCATTAATTATTTGCGTAATCAGTGCTAAGATACCAGTGGTAAATGTGTACTTATTGTGATTATTTTTATTGGAGTCTTCTAAGCGCACAACTACTCAAACGGGTTTCCCGGTGCTGAATCATATAAAGTGAAGCACTCCTACACTAAATCACTTAGAAAAGCCAGGTTTTTAGGTCCTTGCGAAAGGCCATCAAAGACGGCGTTTTCTGCAAGGTCTCTGGTAAATCATTCACATCTTAGGGCCTAGATAGGCAAATGAAGGCCGCCCATACCTGCTCGATGAATTCTGGGCACTTTACACAAGGATTGCACAGCAGATCGAAGCAAACAAATGGGCTGGTATGGAGTCACCAGGTCCTCTGGATATTGCGGTGCAGAACCTGAATATAACACAGAGCTTTAAACAGTATAAGCTTTTCTATGGGCAGCCTGTGAAGGTCCTGAAACAAATGAGATACTGACGCATGTTTCGGTAACTGAAGAAGTAGTTTGGCTGCCGCATTCTGCATCACTTGCAGGCGCTGAATTACAGCCTTCCCGACCACCAAATGCAGAATGTTTCAATAAACAACTCTAGATAGTATCAGAGCTTGTATCACCGTTTTTCTGAGCAGGCAATGGTAACATGCCCAAAATCTTTTTGACCCATCTCAAGGCAGTAAAACTGGTGGAGGACACCTTGTTTACCTGGGTCTTCAACATGAGCTTAGCACCCAACCAGAATACAAGGTTCTTCACCTGCCCAGTAAGGTCTGGATGGTGGCCTAACACATAAGGCTAGGTCTCTGGGCCCCAAAGCTGGGTATTTATAACCAAAACCATAACCTCCATCTTCTCTCCATTCAACGTAAGGGAGTTTTGATCCATCCATGCAGAAATCCTACTCAAACATGACTTAAGGGTGCTTCCCTGCACATTGTTACCCTGCGCAGCTGACAGAAAAAAAGAACAGGGTCAAGCCACAGCTCTCCACTGACTCTGTCAGCAGGTGGACATAATATTAAAAAGCAGGGGACTCAACCCCTAACCTTGGGGAACACCTTGTTTCAGTACATGCACCTTGCATCTCATGCTACCGGATAAAACTTGAAAGGATCGATTCTCCAAGAAAGAGGAGAGCCATGCTAGCGCCTTACCTTGCGGTCTCATCATCGCAAGTCTGTCCCGAAGGATAGGATGGGACACCATGTCAAATGAGGCACTAAGATCTAGTATAATCAGTGTTGCTGTACCACCCTCATCAAGGATCCGTCTAATATGTTCAGTGACCCCCAAGAGACTGTAGATTCTGTACTGTGACCCACCCTAAATCCTGAACTGTGATGGATGTAGACCCTTATTATGATTTTCGAAAAAGACTGTGAGCTGAGCATTAACATGGTTTTCCAGAACCTTCGCAAGAATGGGCAGCATGAAAATGGGTCTAAAATTAGCCTAGATAGAAGGGTCTAGGCTGGGTTTTTTTAGAAGCAGGAGCACCATAGCATGTTTCTAGGCCTCTTGCATGCACCCTGTCTTCAGCGAGGTATTGAGTATTCCAAACATCCTTTGCAGCACCCCTGGATCTAAAAGACTTAATTTAGAAGGATGGAGGGAATTTCAAAGGGAATCCCAACTTGATTGTCTGCAGTAAGGTTAGGAATTGCGTGAGACCCAGTGGGGCCCATTGTTCCAGCTCTAGACCTACCAGCCATAAATCAGTACCATGGTTTCACCCTCCTGTGCTGGTTCTTCCCTCTCTATGCTAGGGATAAGTTCAATAGTCAATCTGGTGGCCACAGAGCTTCCAGCCAAAGTAGACATAATATTGACCACTTTATTGACAAAGAGGTCTGCTAGTTCTTCGCAAGTATCAGCCAACATTACTGGTGTAGCTGTAGTCTTTCTAGGATCTGTCAGGTCCCTAACCATGTTAACAACATTTTAGGACAGCTTTGAGCCTTTGCTACCCTGTCCAAATAGAACGCTGCTCTGGCCGCTTCACATAGCCCATGGTATTTCTTTAAGGCCACTTTATAAATGTCCTTGTGGTCCTTATTATATGATTTCCTCCATTCTCTTTCTAGCCCTTTACATCACTTTTTTTCAAGCCTCTAAGAGTCGCTAAACCACAGAACTTCTCTGAGAGGATTATGGCCTAGCCAGTAGCATTACATCCGGGGCACTTCTAAGTCATTCCTCCACACGTTGTTGGTCTACATGTATTGCATGACAATATGCAGGAATATCATCCTGCAAGAGGACATTAAGGGTGACAATGTCTAGATTCTCCCAATTTCTAACCATGGTTTAATGCCTCGAGTATTATTGCGTTTAATCAGGAAAGGTACCACCAAATGTTCAGTCCACACTAGAGGCACAGGTAACTCAGAGGTCAGCGTCTCCATATTAGAAAAAACTGGGTCAAGTAAGTGACCTGCCACATGAGCTGGAGCACAACTGACCAGTATTAAATCAAGCACACTTAAGTCCTCCTTGCAGGCCAGTGCCACGTTACTCAGCGGTTCTTTTAAATGAATATTCAGGTCCCCCGCCAAGTAAAATTAGCACATTTCAGAACCCAAGGGGCAAGAGCCTCAACAAACATAGCACCCCAGTTCTTTGCGTATCCAATAAATTGTGGGTCAGCCCAAGAGAGAAGAAGAAAGTTTCAGAGTCTGGAATATCCAAATCCTGTATATTACAGCCATATATATATTTTTTAATGATATCAATTCCGCCACTTGTTCTATTTTGCCGATCTCTTCTAAGAATCGCATAGCTTGAAGGAAGCGCTGCAATAACATCCGGTGACGATGGTTATATGATGGAACGACGAATGTCGGAACAAAGCGTGCCTTAACAACGCGGTTGGAACCACGACTGCATTGTTTTCACGCATGCCTTTACCACGCATTCCTTTACAACAAATTTCATTGTAAACGCATTACTAGTAAATGCATGTGTGGAAACAGCATGTGAAATGGCATGCATGGTTCTATCAAACAACCCACCCTGAAGCCAAAACTACCCTCACCCCTAATACCTAACCTACCCGACTCGCTCACCTGCCCTGAGCCCTGTAAAAAAATACTATCCTAGCCCCCACCCCCTTCCTTAAAAACGAAAGTACCACCACCGGCCCTGAGTGCTAAAAACCTACCTTGACCCCCACCCCTGCCCCATACTACAAAACTACCCCGACACCCCCATCCGCCCTAAAAAAAACGCCCGACCCCCGCACCGAAAAAAGTAAACTACGCGAGCCCCCCAACTGCCCTGAGCCCTAAAAAAAACACTATCCTAACCCCCACCCCCTTCCTTAGAAACTAAATTACCCTGATCCCCAGCCACCCTGAACCCTAAAAAAAAAACCTACCCTGATCCCCAACCTTGCCACATAAAGCAAAGCTATCCCGACAACCCCACCTGCCCTGAGCCCTAAAAATAAATCTACCCTGCCCCTAAAAAGTAAACTACCCTGAACCCTGCCACCTGCCCTGAGCCCTAAAACCTTCCCTCCTCCCTCTTCCTTCTGTACTTCCTTAAACCTTCCACACCCCTTTGAAAATAAACTACCCCGACCCCCACCCTAAGCGCTAAATAATAAAAACAAACCCCCACCCCTTCCCTTAAAAAAAAACATACCCCATCCCTTCACCCTAATCCCTTTAAAAAAACTACCCAAACCCCCACATCTTAAAAAACAAAATAGAAACACCCGACCCCCCCACCTAATTCCTTAAAACAATTATCCAAACTCCCCCACCTCAATCCCTGCCCCATCCCCACTCACCTCAACGCGTCCTCTCCTGAACATTGCATAGCTTTTTCTGTGCCTTAACAACGCACATGCGTAGTTCAGCACATGTGTGGTTAACGCACAGAAAAAGCCATGCGTTGTTCAGGCTAGCATGGTTGAGCTTGCGTTGAATACGTCTGTGTCGTTCAGAACGTGTTGTTTAGGACGTTTCACGGTGCCGATGCCTCATGCAGCCAAGTTTAAGGATCAGAAACCCCTAAGAAATTTAAAATGTACTGCAGATGTTGAGCCAAGGAACGACAATTGATACTAAAGAAGCGAAAAACGATCTCTGACAAGCTCTTACTGGCGCTTCCTTTACCTTTAGCTAGGTTAACAGGAGGCCAACTCTCCCCTTACCATTCTGTAGGTCCACCACACATTCATAGATGTACGTGGGACACCTTAGTAAGCTATTCTATAGGTCCAAAGTGGTGGTGCATCTTACCCCACAAATGGATCGAAGTGCCATGAGTTGATGGGAAGAGAATACCAATCGCTCCTGCTGCAAAGAGACAGGGCTCCGGATATAGACGGGCGTAGGTGGGCTTGCCTTAGGCGCACTGGCTGCATGAGTCTGCGTATTGGCATGTCTTTTATCCCCCATCCAGCACGATTCCGAAGAGCTAGCACGCACCTTACTCCCCTTTGTGATTCCTACTTCCACCAAAATGGCCGCCGAGAAAAGAAAACAACACTGCATGCAATCATATTATCCTAACATAACATAACTGTATGACACTCTGCTACTGGCAACAGCAGATAGAGTTCTCATCCTCTATCTACTCTCTTATGATATTGTATCTGGATGATATTCTGTGCTCTCTCTACTGCTGTATCACACTAGTCTCCATTTAACATTGCATTATGTTATTATATGCTATTATTGTATGATATCTGATTTGTATGAGCCAGTGAGTGGTCCTTAAGATACCTGCTGCTGCTGACAGTAGATACAGCCCTCCGCCTCTATCCACTCTCTTATGATACTGTATCTTATTTGGTCTTGCGTTCTCTATTTGCTGTTGTATCACGTTAGTCTATAGATACCTCTGAGTTATATTATTATATGATATTACCATATGATATCTGCTTTGTATGAGCCAGTGGTCCTTAAGATATCTTTCACTGCAGACAGTAGAAAGAGCTCTCAGTCTACTCTTTTATGATATTGCATCTAGGTGGTTGTGTTCTCAAATTACTGTTGTATCACACGGGTCACTATATAGCATTGTATTATATTATTATATGATATTAGATTCCAGATTCCAGACCATTTGTAAGGCAGATGGCTACCTGCATTTCGGGTTTCCCAGCGCTATCCGACAGGATGGAGTAGAAAGCCTACCCAGAGGATTCAGGAAAGAGGAAAGTCTTTAATTTCTTTCTAAAACTCAGGTGGTTGTTGTTCCCTCGCAGATTTCTAGGTAACACATTACATATTTTAGGTGCCAAGTATGTTAACGACCTCCCACCACTTCTTGCTCTTTGGATTTTGGGAACTCCTGGTTGTTGGACCTTAGGTCCCTTTTTGCATTAAAGTGAGTCGCCAGATGTTGCAGGAGGACAGAACCTACTCTATGCTTTAGCCGATGTCGAATACAGATTCCCTTAAATTGTATTCTGCACCTTATTGGCAGCAAATGAAGCGTTTTAAGTGTAGTAGTTGCCGATTGTGCTTTCGGTATTCCTAGCAATATACGAGCCGAGCCGCAGCGTTCTGAATAATCTGTAGCCTGTTTATCACTGATTAGGGACTACCTAAATAGAGAGCATTTCCGTAACCAAGGCACAAAAGGATCACCCCGTGGATCACCGCTCTACGTGATTTCACTGGGAGTCACTTTAACACCTTCCTAAGTACTCTCAAGAGGCCAAAACAACAACTGGACACTTTCTTCACTTGTGGGGCATAGTCAGATGTTTATCCAGAGTCATTCCTAGACTCTTTACTTCTTCCTTAGGGGATGGTCCTTCCCTCAGGGAGGTTGGCCATACAATCTTGTCCCAGAGCATGGTATTGTGTCCCAGCACAAACACCTCCATTTTCTCCCCATTAAGCCTTAGAGAGCTGGCTTTCATCCTTTTGAATACCCTTTCCAGGCAGCAGTTCAATCTCAACGATCTACGTAGGATACCATCTTAAATCCGCATGAACAGTAGATGTCTCCGAGTGGGCGGATATAGATATTAAAAAGGGTAGGGCTTAGAGAAGAGCCCTGTGGTATGCCGCACTTCAGCTGATAACTAGATGACAAATCCGCTCCTTTGCTGACCTGAAACGTATGATTTTCCAAAAATGAAGCAAGCCACCTTCGGGCCTTCCCTGTAATGCCTGCTCTATCCAGCTGATGGAGGAGGGTGGGTTAAGCGACTGTGTCAAAGGCAGAGCTTAAATACAGAAGAATTAGTGCTGCTGATCCGCCATGATCCCTAGTCATTTTCAAGTCCTCTGTGCCCCTTAAAAGAGCTGCATCTGTGCTATACCCTGCCCGAAACCCATTTGGGTCAGACAGAGACTATTATTAGCTTCTAGACGATCAGTAATATTTTGATATAACTATATGATAATTGCTTTGTATAAACCAGTGGTCCTTAAGTTACCTGCTGCTGTGTACATGAGAGAAAAAGCCCTCAGCCTCTAACTTCTCTCTTAAGATGTTGTATCTGGGTGATTTAGTGTTCTCTATCAACCACAGTTTCACACTAGTTTATATATAACATTGTATTATAATATTATATGATATCATTGTATGATATTGACAGTAGACAGAGCTCTCAGTCTCCTCTCTTATAATATTGTACCTGGGTAGTTTTCTGTTGTCTGTCTACCATTTCATCACACTAGCTTCTCTTTATTATTGTAATATATTATTATATGATAATATGTATGGTATCTGCTTTGTACGAGTCAGTGCTTCTTAAGAGATCTTTCACTGCAGACAGTGGATAGACCTCTCAGTCTGCTCTTGTATCTGGATGGTCTTGTGTTCTCTATTTACCGTTCTATCACACTAGACTCTATCTAGCATTGTATTCTATTATTATATGATAATATTGCATATCTGCTTTGTATGAACCCGTGGTCCTTAAGATATCCTTCACTGCAGGCAGTAGATAGAGATCTCAGACTCCTCTCTTATAATGTTGTATCCGGGTGGTCTTGTGTTCTCCATCTATCTCTGTATTATATTACAGTTGTTCACACGCCACTGTTTGATCCTGGACTTGGATGGGGCATCAATCAATCAGTCACTCAGTCAGTGAATCAATCAACCAATCAGTCAACTTGTAGAGCGCGACTAGCCACCCGCGAGGGTATTCAGGCGCTGGCAGGGTCTCATCCTTCCATATTGCCCGATGTATGATATTTGGCTTGTGTCGGTCAGTGATTTGTCCCTGCCACTGTATGATAATGTACTTTACTAGATGGGTCCGTGTCAGCCACTATATATTTCACTTGGAGCGGCTGGCGGTCCATGTGCAGCTCTATGATATTACACTTGCCTGGGTGGGTATGAGGTCCGTTTCTGCGGCTGTAGGATTTTAGTCTCGGCGCTCTGTATCTGTCGGGTGTGATTTCAAAGGAGGTTTGGCGGTCTGTTTTAAAGTGTTATAATTTCAGACTTCGGCAGCTCGGTGGTCTCTACCTGGAGTCAGTAGATCTGTGTTTACTGAAAGTGACCCGTGGCCTCGCACACTTGATCCTAATACCATCAGTACTTGGCAGGGCCCGAGACACAGGGACTGCCAAAGTCAACACAGTAGGTACAAGGAATAATGGTGGCCGTCTGCCTCGGGAATACAGGAGCGCAGCTCATCCTCGACGATGGAGTGTGAAGCTGACGAGCTGTGGAGCACTCCTGGCTTCTGAAACTACCACACAGGAGAAGGCCTCTAGTGCCACCCATACTCTGTGACCCTCACAAGTAATCCAGTGCACCTCAGGCTGACACTCGGCACTGCCCTGACCCTCACACCACAGTGTGCAGCTCATCCTGTGACCATGGACTGTGAAGCACTCCTGGCTTCTAAAAACCACCACACAGGAGAAGGCCTCTAGTGTCACCCACACTCAGTGACCCTCACAAGTAATCCAGTGCACCTCAGGCTGACACTCGGCACTGCCCTGACCCTCACACCACAGTGTGCAGCTCATCCTGTGACCATGGACTGTGAAGCACTCCTGGCTTCTGAAACTACCACACAGGAGAAGGCCTCTAGTGTCACCCACACTCAGTGACCCTCACAAGCAATCCAGTGCATCTCAGGCTGACACTCGGCACTGCCCTGACCCTCACACCACAGTGTGCGCAGCTCATCCCGTGACTGTAGAGTTGTGGAGCACTTCTGGCTTCTGAAACTACCACACAGGAGAAGGCCTCTAGTGTCACCCACACTCAGTGTCCCTCACAAGCAATCCAGTGCACCTCATGTTCACACTCAGCACTGACCTGCACCTCACACCACAGTGTGCGCAGCTCATCCTGTGACCCACTGAATCACACTAAACCACACGTTATGATATCACAGGACACCACACCTCTGTACTACACAACATGCCACGCAGGAACAGTCACACCACACCACCTTCAGCACATAGCTGTCACCCCATCACGCGCTATCATCCAACACCAGTGTGCGTGAACACAACTGACATCCCCATTTCTCTAAGCAGCAGGCCGCAGGCATCACAGCATCTGACACCAAACCAACCTCACCAAACCTCATCACTCCACCCAGCTCCTCACCACTCAGCATCATACCACACATTACTCCATGTCACACCACCCAACATAATATCACAACTTACTGTCTTACGCAGCATCACACGTCCCACTCACTATACCGCACGAGACTCCTCCACACCATTATCACACCTCAGTGTACCACACCAGACCATAAAGCACTGCAGTCACAACACCATCTCAAATCTCAGGTATAAGGACATTGTCACAACATGCATTACACATCCTCGCATGGGTTGGGCATCACAAAAGCAGCACACCCTCATGAAGAAAGACACCAATCGTCATATCTGGGCAGTGGAACAGGAAGCGCACGGTCAATGAGGGTGGGAGCAAAGGAGCACCTACAGAGTCACAAACAACAGGAGCAAGAACAACTCTATACAACAGTGGTTCCAACCTGTGGTCTGTGGACCCCTGGGGGTCCGCAAATCCTATTCAGGGGGTCTGTGACTGCTTACAAAAATTAATTAATATTAACAGATTAATAAAGTGTGTTGGAGCCTGGTCTGGTTTGTAGTGGGCACCGCAGGTACTTACACCTTATACCAGGTCCAGTTATCCCTTGTTAGTGAAATGTAGTCAGTGTCTAGAAGCCAGGCTGTCTAGAGGTAGCTGTAGGCAAAGCAACCAAGGCTGAACTAGGAGACATTCAAATATATATTATAAGCTATACTCCCTTAGGAGGTAAGTATTATACACAAAATATACTTTAGTAACCAAAATCAGGTAAGTAAACAGTCATAAAATAGTGAAAATAGTGAAAATCACCATAGGTTACAATGGGCCTTGGAGAACACAAACCATATACTAAAATGGTGAAATGTGAATGTCGGTTTCCCACCTAGGCAAGTGTAGTGTGTAGAGGGGCGCTGGGAGTGTAAGAAAACACCAAAGGTAAATAAACTACCCCACCCCAGAGCCCAGGAAAGCAGTAGTAAAGTACAGCAAGTTTCCTAAGAACACACTAGAAGTTGTGATAAAGAATAATGCAAAAACCAAGCAAGACTGCAAGACACCAACAATGGATTCCTGGGCCTGAAGACCTACGGAGAGAGGAGACCAAGTCCAAGAACAGCTGAAGAGTCCAGGAAGAACGGGAGCCCTTGCTAACCCAGATGAAGGTGCAAAAGTGAAACCTCCGTTTGGAAGAAAAAGTCAGTAATGCACCAAAGAAGACCGCTGCGGGTTCCTGCTTGGTGCAGGAGATGACCCACATCGAGTAGATGAATGCAGGCTGGTTTTCGTCGTTGGATTCAGCCAACAAGCCTTGGCTCACGCAAGAGACGCGTTTGTGGGAAAAGGCGCTACCCAGACCCACGTGGGACCTGGGGGTCTCAGCTCAGGATGAGGAGACAGAGGTGGCTCTCAGCACTCCAGAGAGCCCACAGAGGACCAGGAAGCACCCACAGGAGTCCCAGGACACGTCGACAAAGGAGTCACAAATGGCGGTCATTGCAGCACTACACAAAGGGATCCCACGCTGTCGGAGAATGACTCAGGGAGCTGGGCATCGCGGGATAGAGTGCTGGGGACCTGGGCTAAGCTGTGCTTGAAGGAATTCTTGGAGAAGTGCATAGAAGCCCAAGGAGCTGCAAAACATGCAGTGCACAGGGGTACTGTCTGGTACGGGGAGGCAAGCTCTTACCTCCACCAAATTTGGACAGTTGGACCTTTGGACAGTCAGGGTCACTTCGGCCCACCACCTGTATTCCAGGATCCACACTCATTGTCAGGAGAGGGGACCCAGAGTACCGGTTGTCGCTGCAAAGAGGTGCCTGCTGAAGCAGGGAAGTGACTCCGTCACTCCACGGGAGATTCCTTTGGTCCTTCTGGTGCAGGATGAAGACAGGCAGTTCTTGGGGTGTGCACTACCTGGAAACTGTTGCAGTTGCTGGCAGGAGCTGAAGTTACAGATTTACAGTAGTCGTTGTGGACACTTTGTTGCAAGTTGTAGAGTTCCTGGAGCGGTTCTGAGCATGATCTGACGGTAGAAGGCGAAGCAAAGGATGCATAGGAGTCCTGCTGGAGTCTTGCAATCCGAATCTGAGGAAACACCCAGAGGAGAGAACCTAAATAGTCCTGAGAGGGGGACTGGTCCCCTAACCAGTTAAGCACCTATCAGGAGGGGTCTCTGACATCATCTGGTGGCACTGGCCACTCAGATGGTCCCAGAGTTTCCTGACCATCCTGAAAACAAGATGGCAGAAGCCTGGGACACTCTGGAGGAGCTCTGTGCACCATCCCTGGGGTGGTGATGGACAGGGGAGTGGTCACTTCCCTTTCCTTGGTCCAGTTTCGTGCCAGAGCAGGTCCCTGAACAGGTGTAGACTGGATTATGCCAGGAGGGCACCATCTGTGTCCTTCAACGCATTTCCAGAGGCTCTGGAAGGATATTCCTCCCATGCCTGTGACACGTATTTCCAAAGGGAGAGGGTGTAGCACCCCTCTCCTAAAGGAAATGCATTGTTCTGCCTTCCTGGGATTGAGCTGCTCAAGCCCCAGGAGGGCAGAAGCCTGTCTGTCAGGTGGCAGCAGCTTGGGCTGCAGTGGAAACCTGGGAAGGCTGGTATGGCAGTACTGGGGGTCCATAGTGGAGCCCCCAGGGTGCATGGAATTGGCCCGCCAATACCAGAATCGGTATGGGGGTACAATTCCCAGTTGTTAGACACCTTACTTGGCATATTTGGAATTACCTTTGTGAAGGTACATATATGTATTGACCTATGCAGTGCACACTTATAATAGCGTCCCCGCACTCATGAAGTCTGGGAAAATGGGCCTGGACAATGTGGGGGCACCTTTGCTAGTGCAGGGGTGCCCCCACACACAGGTACTATGCACATAACCTTCAGGGCCTGAAGGTTAGACATATAGGTGACTTATAAGTGACCTGGTGCAGTGAAAATGGCTGTGAAATAGTGCTTACACTATTTCACTCAGGCTGCAATGGCAGTCCTGAAGAAGTATTTGTATGGTCTCCTTATGGGTGGTAAAAGAAATGCTGCAGCCTATAAGGATTCTTTGGAACCCCAATGCCCTGTGTAACTAGGTAACATATACTAGGGACTTATAAGGGGGTGGCCCAGTGTGCCAGTTTGGAGTGGAATACTGGGTTACCAGTATGTAAGTACAAATTTGGAATCAGAGAGCGCATAAGCACTGGAGTTCTGGTTAGCAGGACTCCAATGACCCAGTTAAGCACACTGACAAAAACAGTGAAACAGACTGACAAGTAGGCCACAAACTATAAGCACTGGGGTCCTGTCTAGCAGCTTCCCAGTGACACAGTAAAAACACACTGACAAACACTGACAAGCAGGCCAAAATTTTAGAAAGAGGGTACTTTCTCACAAAGTGTATATAAATAAAGTGGCTGAATGAACACCTGACATTTTTAAGACGTACTGTAAATGATAAGTATTTGAAATTGGAGGCTACACATTACATTTGTATCCTCAGACTGATTTATGGAGCAGTGCAGGTGCATCGGACAGAATATAGTGTGGGCAATGTATAGCTTCAATTGAATTTAGAAAAGCTCCAACCTTCCTGTTAAACATAATTTATTTATATTTTCAAATTAAATAAAATGTGTTATCATTTGTGGATGTTTGATGAATGCTTGTTTCTGTATTTCTTGTGCATTGTTTTGAGGTTCAAATCATCAACAATGTTTGGGTCTGGGTTGTCTGCTTCCAATAATGATTCACTGGGAGGGGTCCCCGGATTCCAATAATGATAAAGTGGGGGTCCAAAGAAGTCAAGAAGTTGAGAACCAGTGCACTAGAACGAAGCAAGAAATCCCATGAGGGACACATAACACAATCTTTTGCAGCAGCACAAGGTGTCGCAAGATGTAATCCCTCACAAGAGAATCCTCTAGTGTGAGGCAACACAACACGTTGCAAGACCTAATACCTCACAGGAGAAACCTCGAGTCTGGGTGAAGACCTGACCCCAGAAAAGTGTTTGTGGGCATCCGAAGACCTAGTAATACCTAATTACACCTCACATAGCTCTTGCCGTAATCTTCCTCCTTACTCCCCTGACACCTCACACATACTAGTAGTGATCCCTCATACCCCTCTGACCTCACACCTCTAACACCGCAGCCCAGGCACCTACATCCTCCCAACACACACTCTGACACCTCTACCTCAATATCTCAAAGAGCATCTGCCCTGACACCTCACTGGTCCTCTCTCCAGGCACTGTAACTTAGCAACCCTCCTCCTGTCATCCCTCTTAACTGTCTCTCTAGCACTCAGTAGCTGGCTGGTCCTGTCCCCACCCTTGTCTGTGGCCAGCGACACCAGAAGGAATATGAGCTTACTGCAATGTGAATCAGGACAGACAAGTGCGTTTTCATGGCATTCTCACACATTCTGATGAAACCAATCCTTTATTTACTTTGGAAACACCACGTTCCAGTTCATTTCAGCCCCAGCTCGACTGTCCTCCTAGGAGGTGGAAGAGCTATCTTCAGAAACAGATGTCTGCAAATGGTTCTGATCCAGCTGCAACGAAGGGTCGAAGCACTGTGGATCCTCGGACTAGAGTGCTTCACAAACAAAAAGTCAATTTACTATAGGGGTATCACTACACTACCCTACCACTGATCTCATCCTACCTTACACTGTTATTGGGGGGATCACCACACCGCCCTACAAGTGATCTCATTCTGCCTTACACTGGTACGGGGATCACCACAACGCGCTACAACTGACCTCAGCCTGCCTTACATTGTTATGGGGGGGGTCCCCACACCCCCCTAAAAGTGATCTCAGCCTATCTTACACTGTTATAGGGGATGATCACCACACCATGCTACACGTGCTCTTAGCCTGCCTTACACTGCAATGGGGTGATCACCACACTGCCCTACAAGTGATCTCAGCCTGCCTTACACTGTTATGGGGGGCATCACTACACTACCCTACAAGTGATCTCTGCCTACCTCACACTGTTATGGGGAAATCACCTCACCACCCTACAAGTGATCTCAGCTTGCCTTCCACTGTTATGGGGGGGTCACCATACTGCCCAACACGTGACCTCAGCCTGCCTTACACTGTTATGGGGGGGTCACCACACCGCCCTACAAGAGATGTTAGCCTGCCTTACACTGTTACGAGGGAGTGGGGGATCACCACACTGCCCTACCTCAACCTTCCTTACACTGTTATAATGGGGATCACCACACTGTGCTACAAGTGATCTCAGCCTGCCTTTCACTGGTACTGGGGGGGATCACCATACACCCCTACAAGTGATCTTAACATGCCTTACACTGTTATGGAGGGATCACCACACAGCCCTACAAGTGATCCGGGCCTGCCTTGCACTGTTATAGGGAGACCACCACACCGCCCAACAAGTGATCTAAGCCTGCCTTACAGGAGTACAGGGAGGATCACCACACCCCCTACAAGTGATCTAAGCCTGCCTTACCCTGTTATGGGGGATTACCACACCGCCCTACAAGTGATCTCAGCCTACCTTATACTGTTATATGGGTGGGTTACCACACCGCCCTACAAGTGATCTCAGCCTGCCTTACACTGTTATGGATGGGAGGGGGGGGATCACCACACTGCCCTACAAAGGATCTCAGCCTACCTTATTTTTATATGGGTGGGTTACCACATCGCTCTACAAGTGATCTCAGCCTGCCTTACACTGTTATAGGGTGGATCGCCACACTGCCCTACAAGTGGTCTCAGCACGCCTTACACTGTTTAGGGGGGATCACCACACCAACCTACAAGTGATCTCAGCCTGCCTTACACTGTAATGGGGGGCATCCCTACACTAACCTACAAGTGATATGAGCCTACCTTACACTGTTATGGGGGGATCACCACACCGCCCTATAAGTGATCTCAGCTTGCCTTACACTGTTATCGGGGTGCGGGAATCACCATACTGCCCTACAAGTGGTCTTAGCATGACTTACATTGTTATGAGGGGGTGGGGATCACCACAATGCCATACAAGTGAACTCAGTCCACCTTACACTGTTATAGGGGGGATCACCACACCACGCTACAAAGTGATTCCAGTCTGGCTTACACTGGTCCAGGGGATCACCAGACCACTCTACAAGTGATCTCAGCCTACCTTATACTGTAATAGGGGTGGCTCACCACACCGCCCTACAAGTGAACTCAGCCTGCCTTACACCCTTATGGGTGGAATCAGCGCACCGCCCTAGAAGTTTTCTCAGCCTGCCTTACACTGTTATGGGGGGCATCACTACACTACCCTACAAGTGATCTCAGCCTGCCTTACACTGTTATGTGGGGGGGAGGGATCACCATACAGCCCTACAAGTGATCTCAGCCTGCCTTACACTGTTATAGGGAGGATAATAGAATTGTAAAATAATGACTTGCATATTTCAAGACCATAAAGCACTATAATACACGTCACTACTCTTGGCAGCAGCGGCAGGGATCTTATAAGAGAAGAGCTCACCAAGCGGCTTCTCCCCATAGCAGCCCGCCTCCAAATGATTGAGGATAAACTCGAAGGTCTCATCAAGATCCAGCTGCCAGTACCTCTTCCAACCGCAGAAATCCAATCTTTCCCTCACCACTCCCATCTCAACCTTATTCATGCTAATGCCAGCAGATCTCCTGCTCAAATGGGCAAGAGTCTTCTCCTTCCCAAAAATCAAGAAGGGAATATACCCGTTAGAGCAGTTAACAACCCAAAGAACAAACCCGCTAAGGTTCCAGCCCCCCTTTCAGAAGGAATTGTTCTCCCTAACAGCACAGCAACTAATGTTGATGTAGCCAATTCAACCTATGACAATTCTCCAACAGGCCCCCTGAAGAGGGCCCAGACTAATGGCAGGCCTGGATTGAGAGCGCTGCATCTTCCACCGGAGGCTTGCCCATACGTCCTTGTCATTACCAATGTCCCCGAACTTAAAACCAAACCCCTGGAATCTTTTACTGAACTAAAAAATAAGTTTATACATTGGTTACACGCAAACGCGGGGTTTGCATTTTCTATGATACCCTCGATACTAATGGTGAGAAGGGTTGGGTGGGTGGGCTCATTGGAAAAGACTGGTACAGGGGATTGCATTGTTATCAATTTCAACTCACCTGGTCTTCTTCAGTTGCTCTTTTCAAATGCTAATAGACCTTATCCTTTAGCAGGGGGCGTTTCTCTGTGTAGACTACAAGTGTTTTATCCTCCATCTCTGATATTCGCGAATAGCCAGCCTCCATTGGTGCACAGAGTCTCCCCTGACATCCAGTCACAGTCTAACCCCGAATTAGGCCCTAGATGCTCCTCGGCCTCTCTCACTGAGATAGATTGACTAAGTGACGGATCACGGGGAGTGGTCATGAGTAGACATGAAACTGAGCACATTGTTTATCCTGCCCTTAGTGGTTTTACTCCTTCCACATCATTGACCTAGATAGAGCCTGGTAATCTGGGAATTCCTGAGAGTATTATATGCCTAGCCAATGATGAGGGGGATTCACCCACGACAAGCGCTCCCTGCAACTCTGGGCCTACCCCCTCTGTCAATTTACCAGATATGAATATGACTGGTGCAGTACGCAGTGGGGCGATCAATTCACAGGGTAGGAAAGAAAAGGGTCATTGCATGCTTGTGGGGAACAGTAAGGCTACTGGTTGCATCCCCTCTTTCAGGGAGCAATCCCCGACAGAAGCTGGGTATGCTAACACAAATGCTCTTGACACGGTTCTTAGCTGGAATATAGCTGGGTTGGAGAGTAAATTGCAAAGTCCTGGATGGGGCCAACTTATTGATGGACATCAGATTTGTCTATTTCAAGAAACATGGGCACTGGGACCCAAACACAGATTAGGCTTCAAAAACTATTGGGTTGCAGCTCGTAAGACATCCTCTGGGAGATCATCGGGAGGGCTACTAATATGGTTAAGCAGTTCTCTTAGGTGCAAGGTTGAAGTCATAGATATGGGCTGCCCCGATTTACAGGCCTTACTAGTATCAACTCTTGAGGAGAGATCTTTACTAATAATTAACATCTATAATAGGAGTGTGGGCAGTGAATACGACTCTGACGCACTGTCCTTATTGGATAGCTTACTTCATAACAATATCTCATCCCATTTCATCCTGATTGCAGGGGACCTTAATGTTCCATTTGAGCCCAATTCTCTGGTCCAAGAGCCATACAAAGAAGAGGCTGCCTATTGGGGTATCCCTCAGTTAACCTCAAATAAAAGACCGAGATTGAATAAAACAGCGCGCCTAGTGGCTGATATTACATTAACACACGGTCTCCGAGCTTGCAACGGTCGCTCCCGTTCAGACACTAACCTGCACCCCACCTTTAGGCGTGGAGTGCGCAGGAGCCAGATTGATTATATACTCCTTGACATTCGACTGTGGGGCCACATGTTTGACATGAGGGTACAAGAGCACGATGAGAGTGACCATGACCCATTGATCCTATCGACCAGAGGCCTCTTCCCTTCGCTTGAAGTACCCCATTCTAAGGCATATGCACAACAGCTCGCCCTATCAAATAACAGACGCAATGTAAAATGGGAGTCTGTTATTACATCCCCTGAACACCTCACATTAATATATAACTTATTAGCTGATCAAATGGAGTGTATGATTCTACACAATGAGGACGGCGATGGTGAAGGGCTTCTAGCAGCCCACACCGAACTGTTTAACTCTTTAAAGTATCTCTTTACAAAAGAGATTATCAGTAAACCCAAGAAAAAGTCCTGTGCACGGTGGTTCAGTAACTCATGCAGGGAAGCACAGCATAACCTATTGAGATCATTAAAAAAAGGCAACGCAGAGCTCATAAGAAAAGCAAGGAAGGATTATAAACAGGAATGCTCTAAGGCGCGTAGAAGCTGGGAAGAGGCTAGATGGGTAACTATCCTGGAGACTGCCAAAACAAACGATACTTCCAGGTTCTGGAAACTGAAAGCAGATGACTGTAGAGATCCCGCTTCCTTACCCGGCACTTCAATTCTCTCTGCAGTATGTGCTGAGCATTTTGGTCAATTATACGAAGGTCCATCTGAAGTATCCTTTAGGACCCCCATGATCCCATAATCCATGGGGCCACCCCGATTAAATTTACTTTAGCCGAAACAAGAGCTGCAATCGATTCACTGAATTGGGGAAAGGCCCCTGGCCCTGATAAGATCCCGGGCGTTCTGTATAAGACAAGACCTGATATTTGGGCACCTTATCTTAACCTAATCTGCAATGCAGTTGCAGCAGGAGCTCCTGCCCCATCTTCTTGGAAAGGGGCCGGGATAGTTCCCATCTTCAAAAAAGGTAGTTCCAATAATCCTGCCAATTATCGACCAATATGTTTACTTGATAACTCCCAAAAAATTTATGCAAAGCAACTTTTGTTTCATCTCGATGAATGGATCTCGGAGTCTGAAGCCTTATCTGATTTACAAGCGGGGTTTAGACCCGCAGTTAGCACCATAGACCAAGCCCTGAGATTCCTGGCAATAAAGTGGAAGAATGTAGACCTTGGAGAGGGGGAATTTGTATGTGGTCTTCATTGACCTTAGAGCTGCATTTGACTTGATCCCCAGGAATATGCGATGGTTAACACTTTCCAATATGGGGGTCCCACCCGGCCTCTTGAATCTCATTACCCGACTGCATGATAATACCTATGTACAAATCAGATGCGGTAAGGAGGGTGAACTGACAGACCCTGTAGATATCAAAAGAGGAGTCAGACAGGGTTGTGTCCTGGCCCCCACTCTTTTCCTGCTTTACATCAACAACTGAATTCACTATTTAGAGAACTGTATAAACGACTCGCCCAAACTGGTTGGAAAGAAAATCCTGTGTCTGCTATATGCGGATGACACAATTTTGCTAGCCAAATCACCATGGGAATTCAAAATCTGGTCAACCAATTTTGTGTCTTTTGCAGAGACTATGGGCTGGATGTCAACGTCAAGAAAACGAAACTTATGATATACAGCACCTCAAGGAAACAATCTCGTGCAAGAATAGTAATGAACTCAATCCCGTTGGAAAAAGTGGAAGAGTTTGATTACGTAGGTATCAGGCTAACAAACACAGGTAACTGGGAGGCAGCTATTTATAAAGGGGCACTTATTATAAGCCAAAGAGGTGGGGGCTCTAGTACGCAAATCTAGAAAGGCACCGAGTCCCCCCCTGAATACAATCATGGAGATTTACAATGTCCAAATCCGTGAGGCGGCCCTGTATGGAGCGGAACTTTGGGGTTCGCACAGAAAATTGGACATTCTACAAACTAAATAAAAACACTTCCTCAGACAGGTTTCCAGGTTAGGGAAGGGCACACCAATGACCCCTCTCAGGCTCGACCTAGGACTAAATAGTATTAAAACCACAGCATGTCTGAGACCACTCTCTTACTGGATCCGTCTATGGAAAGCTGACGAACTTGAACCATTCAGGGTGGCAATAAGAGAACTTATTGCATCTCCCAGGGTTCGAAAAAAATCCCTTGGCTGAAGGAGATGAAATCTGCCTGGGACAAATTAGGATTTCCCCACTATTGGAATCACCCTGAACTGATCCCTACTAACGCAAGGCAACTTGTCAAAAGGAGATATTGGGAGAAAACCAATAAAGATTTTTTGCATCGTAACAGGGCGGGCAGGCTAACTACAGAATTCCTCCAGCTTAAACATGAACCCCGGCCCGAGATGTTCATGGATCTCCCTATGCCTGCATATGCCCGTGCCATATTTCTCCAGTTAAGATATGGCACCCTGCCTATTAATAGCTACACGGCTCGTTGGTCATCAAGTAACTCTCTGACTGACAGATGTATACTCTGCCACCACTGTAAGGAAACAATTGAGCACATGTTGTTTTTCTGCCCCCTATACAAGAGTCCTAGAGGGAGGTGGATTATCCCTCTCTGCAAAAACTTATTGCTGCAGGACCGAGCTAACGGCATCAGAATATGCAAATATGATACATCCATACTGGTAGTCAGCTCAGTTACCAAATATCTATCCGAAGCCAGGTCTATCCGTCGTAGGTATATCTTAGCCATGGGTCTCCGAGTCGGCTAGGCAGTTCTCTTGTTTATAGAAGGAGGTTCTAATAAGATATATTTTTTCTTGCTTTTTAATTTTTAACTTTTAGATGTGTTATGTATTGAAATGAATTTTATTTAACTTGCATGTGGTTTCTTTAGGAAACTTTTCAGGAGTTTGCGGTCTCTTATATGAGAAGCTGAGACCCTATAAGTTTATAGAGATGAATTTTTAGCCTAATTGCCACGACATTTTATACATATCTGCATGATGGACACAAGTCTTTTATTCAAGTTTCTATTGTACGACTCTCTTTGTATTTTAAGTATGCTCAAAGCCTTAGTGCTAAGGAACACACTATTGATATTTATCTGATTGCCGGCTACGGGGTTTTATTAGTACTATGTATGATTGTTATTATGAATTTTAAGGGCTCAAATTTGATT
The DNA here is from genome assembly GCF_031143425.1 of Pleurodeles waltl. Taxonomy (NCBI): domain Eukaryota; kingdom Metazoa; phylum Chordata; class Amphibia; order Caudata; family Salamandridae; genus Pleurodeles; species Pleurodeles waltl. The sequence continues at coordinate 703,304,878 of NC_090451.1, read as the reverse complement.
ATTTTAAGATTGTCATTTTGAATTTTAATGGTCTAAATTTCCAGACCGAATGATTATAAATAAACACGTCACTATTTCCTTGTGCACCAACCAGGATTTATTTGTGTGACTTTTTGATAGTACACGCAGACATCTGCTATGATTAAAATCAACCAATTAAGCTTAACAACATGAAATAACGGATTTCCCACCAATTACTTTAACTGCATTTATTTAGATGAAAGTGGAAGGCCAACAAAAAAGTTGTAAAATATTTTGTTCTTTTTTAACCACACCTCTTGTCCTTCCCCCTTTGCGTTCAGTATCTCAGTTCCCAAACATGTTTTATGACCTTCAACCTATGGATGTCTTGTACGAAACAGCCACTGAAGCCAGTGTCCACAGAAGCCCAGCACACTATAGCCAGGGCCACTGGAATTATGTGGCAGGGGAGGGCCAACCTATTGGCACGGTTGAGTAAAATATGTGGCAAAAAAAGGCAAATTATGTGGCGGAAGGCGGCACATTTTTTTGACAGTATTCCTTCCTTTTTTTGTACGTTTTGCACTTGTTACCACTTTCTGGGTATTGGGTGCACACAGTTAGTATCTGTTTAACACTCAAATATAGAAATAAGTAACAGAAAGGTGACCACTCAGCCTTTGCAAAGGGCCTTCCACTGCACGGTAACATGTTTCACTGTGTTTTAGTAACTTTAGAACCATTTGAGCTAGAAACTGTTTTTGGTTCAATCTGCCGGTTACACAGCAGATGATGGTTCAAGTGGCAAATGTGGAAATTCTATAATTATGAGAAAATTGCCACAGCCGCACAATCGCATAATTCCAGTTGCTCTAACAATAGCTAAAGAATTGTGTGGTCCTGAAAGTTGCAGCAGCCTCAGCGAGGACACACACACAGGGGTGGAGTAAGGGGGTGGAATGAAAGGTGTGGACGTGCAGGTGCGTTTGCAAATCAAAGTGGCCAGGCTGTTCTCTGTCATCACAGAACTATGGGACCACTGCACCAGCCATTTAGTGCCGTCCGCATGGAAGCAAGACTTTATGAGATTTGGTCATCTAATGAATTTTATGGAACAGGAGAACAGCACCACTTTTTTGGGTTATTAAAAGATCACAAGCTAATGTCTAACTGGAGACCAAAACAAGATATTACAACAGAAAAAAATAAAAACGAAACTACAAATAGAAAACAAGCATTGGCAATGCTAATTGGTCTGGTTTTAAAAGAATGTTATATGGCAATGTTAAGTATTACAAATAGATAGCGTGCATGGATGAGTATTTGTGTAGAAGCAAGGAACTGTAGAATAATATTGGCGTAGGTTAAAAGGTTAGGTGACAGTCCACTGTCAAGCCAGGCCTAAAATTTCACGTAGATCAATGACTGCACTTCTCCCATAGGTGCTTCTGACAGAGAAAAAGAACATTAATTATCTAGTTATCTAAGACCTTTTAATGCATGTGTGTGCCCTTGAAAGTTCAACCTCAGCTATATAAATAAACAAAATGATCACAGCTGTATGGAGAGTCTGCACTTTTTTGTGAGAGCACACAACCTCTGCCCAATCAAAACATGTACTCTTGGCTCCCAACATGTGGGCAGAGCCAAAGCCCTTCTGCTGGTTCTCTCACATAATCGTCTGGCGACTTCTTCGCTGTCAAGCTAGACCATAATTAGCTGTGAAAAACACAGCCGTTAAGATTTAAATAGCGACACAAAAATATAGAAAACATACAAACTAAGGGTGTTGCATGCCTGATTACCGTGTGTGTATAAAGATGACTAGTAGCCACGAACAGAGATTTTATTTCCTATTGCTGAGGGTTTCCTATCCCACATCCACCATACACAGATGAAGAATGGCTTGTGGCCTCCTCTGTGGGACACCAGCATCACTCTGAAAATACAACTACGAAGCCTTTGGTAGAAAAGGACAGCCGGGACAGTAGAATAATCCCGCCACAACTCTCTCCGGCTCAGTGTGAGAGAAAAGAGAGAGTTGTTATGGACAGGGCTTACCTCGGGCGGCACGTCAGAGATTATTGTATTGTATGAAGTATGAGGAGGTCACCAGTGAAACTCTACATGCTGTGTAGTGTCTTAGGATGGAAGTTGGCAGGCGCTCCTCAGTGCGGCCAAGTCTGACAGAGTACAGGTGAACATTGCAAAGTGTGTCAGATCACCAGCTCCTCAAGCTCATAGGTGATGCATAATCTTACTAAATTATAAACAATGTGGATTCCTGATAGAATATAGATTGCAAAAATACTGTGAACAGAATATTGTGTCAAAAATATTAAATACCAAAATACTGAGAAGTTAAGTGCAAATATGTAAATATAGATTTACTATTCTTAAATCCACATCTACGTACCTTGAAGATATATATATATTGTCATTGAACATATATGTGTAGTTAAGCATAGTAAAAAGGAATGGTTTCTTACCTGTAACTCCAGTTCTCTCGTAGGGGTATTTCCATGATAGTCATAAGCACTGAATAGTTCCGCGCGCCTGCGGGGACCCCGGAGCACTGATGTGAAGTATATTCTTAAGTGCAAACACCAGCCGTTTGAAGAAAAGGTCTGTCAAAAAACACTTAAGAATAACATTGTGCAGCCTATGTGAACAGCTACACAGGCCAAATTGTTAAAAAGAAAATCAATAGTAGTGTAAATTCATGTTCAAATACCTATTTATTCTAGAAATGTAATAACAAATACATTCTCATACTTTATTTACACCTCTGATGAGAATAAAAACAATGCAGGGCAGTGTAGCCCATAGGCTGCCATTATACAGAATGTAAATAGAGCTGTGCCTTTAAGAAAGCAAAGTCTTCCTGTATCCCATCATGCACAGCAACAGGCAGTTGCCTCAGTTCTTTTTGAAGGCTTTTAACCTGGAACAAGCTTTGTTGGAGTATCAACATCAACCATATTTATGGCAACTTTTTCTATGTGAACTCCACCGGGGAGGAGGGAGGGTTGCTTATGACTATCATGGAAATACCCCTACGAGAGAACTGGAGTTACAGGTAAGAAACCATTCCTTCTCTCGTAGGGGATTTCCATGTATAGTCATAAGCACTGAATAGAGTAGCAAGCCCATCCCCATAACCGCGGTGGAGTAGACAGAAAAAATAGTACCAAAACACTAAAGTTATGCAAATAAGTTCTTAAGCAAGGCCTGTCCAACCTGTGCATCCGCCCTAGCGTCTGTATCAAGGCAGTAATGCTTAGTAAAGGTATGGACAGACTTCCAAGTGGCAGCCTTGCATATTTCTGCCAAAGGTATATTTCTCATTAAGGCTGTAGTAGCTGCCTTCCCTCTAGTAGAGTGGGCTTTTGGCCTACCACCGAGGGACTTGTTCGCTAACTGGTAACATAACATTATACATGAAACAATCCACCTGGATAGTGATTGCTTAGACGTGCCCAACCCTGTTCTAAGTGGGCCATAGTTAACAAAAAGCTGTTGTGATTTACGTAAGCATTTTGTCCTGTCCAAGTAAAATTTCAAAACCCTCTTTACATCCAGAGAGTGCAGCGTTCTCTCAGCAGGAGTAGCTGGATTCTGAAAGAAAGTTGGAAGTGAAATGGTTTGATTCACATGAAAATCGGAGACGACTTTCGGTAAAAATTTTGGATGAGTTCTCATTACCACTTTCGCAGAATGAAAAACCGTGTAGGGTTCCTGAGAGCAAAGGGCTTGGATTTCACTGACCCTACGCGCTGAAGTGATTGCCACCAGAAAAGCAGTTTTCCATGTGAGATGTTGAAGCGATGCCTTATGTATTGGCTCGAATGGAGGTAGCATCAGGCGCGATAGGACAACATTCAATTCCCATGGAGGAGACGGCCTTCTAATGGGGGGAAAAACCTTTTTTAAACCCTCCAGGAAGTCTTTAATAATTGGGATTCGAAAAAAGGAAGGTTGTGATGGGCTCTTCCTGTATGCTGTTAGAGCCGCCAAATGTACCTTTATTGATGATAATTTTAAGCCCGATTTTGCCAATGTTAGGAGGTATGGCAGAATAGACTCTTCTCCACAGGATATCGGGTCAATGTTGTTGTCTAAACACCACACACAAAATCTCTTCCACTTGCTTGCATAAGTGGATCGTGTGGAAGGGCGCTTAGCTTCTCTCAGGATTTCCATACAGTCCTGAGGTAAGTTCAAGTGTCCATATTGCACTAGCTCAGGAGCCATGCTGCCAAACTCAGTGATGAGAGGTTGGGATGAGATATCTGCCCTCCGAACTTCGTGAGCAGGTCCGGACGATAAGGGAGCCTGATGTGTGGTTTGAGTGACCGGTGAAGAAGGTCTGGGAACCACCATTGTCGTGGCCATTCCGGAGCAATCAGGATCATTTTGGACTGAGCATTGGATAGCTTCTGGAGGACCGCCGGAATCAGGGGAAGCGGTGGAAAGGCGTAAAGAAATGCTCCTGACCAGCTTATCCACAGGGCATTCCCCAGTGTCCCTGGATGGTAATATCTGGAGGCGAAGTTTTGGCATTTTTTGTTTTCTGGGGTTGCGAACAGGTCTATAGAGGGGGAACCCCATAGTGCGAAAATGGAATGAACGACGTCGTCGTGTAGAACCCACTCGTGGTTCTCGTCCATTACTCGGCTGAGAGCATCCGCTTGCACATTCTGGATGCCCGGCAGGTGAGTTGCTACTAGCGACATGTTCCTGGCTAGAAGCCAATGCCAGATTGTCTGAGCCTCCCTGGATAAAATCCTGGACCTGGTGCCTCCTTGGTTGTTTACATAGTACATGGTGGCCACATTGTCCGTCTGAAGAAGGAGAGTTCCCGCTCTCAGAGAGGGAAGGAAAGCTTTGAGCGCAAGGTGGACCGCTCGAAGTTCCAGCAGGTTGATGTGATAGAGACTCTCTTTCTGTGACCACTTGCCTTGGACTCGAAGATGCCCCATGTGCGCTCCCCATCCGAGCAGTGACGCATCTGTTACGATGGTTTGAGCTGGAGGCTGTCGTTGGAACGGAATCCCCACCAAGAGATTGTCGGGTAGACACCACCACTTGAGGGACTGTAAGGCGTGGGGAGAAAGGAGGACTTTGTTCTCCCATTCGTTCATTAGTTGACTCCATTGATCCTCCAGGTTTTCCTGTAATGGTCTCATATGGAGGCGAGCATTGGGAACGAGATGGATACAAGACGCCATCGAGCCCAGTAGGGAAGCTATTACTCTTGCAGTGGTCTGTGGAGCCTTTTGCAGTTGTTTGCACTTTTGGAGAATCGATAATCGTCGTTCCTCCGAAGGAAACACCTTTCCTAGATTTGTATCTATAATGGCTCCTAAGTAATGCAACCTCTGAACCGGTGTTGCTGTGGATTTCAGGAGATTTACTTGAAGACCGAGTTTCTGTAACAGCTGTAGAGACCATTTGAAATGTTGTTGCGTCTCTAGATAACTGGAGGCCTTTATGAGCCAATCGTCTAGATAGGGGTAGACAAAAATTCGATGCTTCCTCAAATGGGCGGCTACCACCGCCATGCATTTGGAAAAGGTCCTCGGCGCTGATTTTAGGCCGAAGGGCAGAACCGCAAATTGGTAATGATGTTTTCCGACTGTGAACCTTAAGAATTTTCGATGTTTCTTGGCTACCGGAATATGAAAATAAGCGTTGCAAAGGTCTACCGCACAGAGCCAGTCGCCCTGACGAAGATGTGGGTAAATTTGGTGCAAGGATAGCATCCTGAATTTCTCTTTGCGAATCCACTTGTTTGCTGTCCTTAGGTCTAAAATGGGACGAAACTCTTGCTTGTCTTTTTTTGGCACAAGGAAATACCTCGAATAAATCCCCTTCCCTTGCTGGCTGATCGGGACGGGTTCTATGGCTCTTTTTTGCAATAGGATGTTGACTTCTAACTGAAGAGCTTTGAGGTGTCGGTTGGTTGTTTTGGGTGGAACAGATGGTGGAGGACTGGTGAATCTGAGAACGTAACCATGTCTCACAATATTCAAAACCCAGGCGTCTGATGTGATGCGTAGCCACTCGTCCAGATGATTTGAGATACTTCCCCCTACCGGAGTGGGTAACGGAGGAGGGGGAAGCAAAGATTCAGGGCTTAGACGCGGGCACCTGTCGAGGTGTCTGGGTCTGAGGTGTTGAACGACCCCTTGTCGACCTTCTGGAGAAGCCCCTCTGATGCTGCTGCTGCTGCTGTTGCTGCTGTTGCTGAGGGCGTGAAGACGTCCAATGTGGAGTCTGATACCTGTGGGTGAACAGTCTTCTTTGATATGGGCGGAATCCTTTTCGCTGTTCTTTAGGTCGCTCCATGCCTACCGCTTTCAGGGTATCCAGCTCCGACTTCATTCTGGCCATCTCGTAATCGGCATGAGAGCCGAACAAAGTGGAGCCTGTGCTTCGGGTTTAAGCGATGTAAGCCGCAGCCATGCATGTCTCCTGAGCGCTATACCATGAGCATAGTTATGTGCGGATAGTGTTGAAGAATCCGCCGCAGCACTTATAATCTGGTTAGAAACCATAGCTCCCTCGCTCACGACCTCTAGGAAATCTTCCCTTTTGTCCCTAGGGAGATGCTCCGCGAACTGCAGTATAGAGTCCCAGAGGGATCGATCATATCTCCCTAATAAAGCAGTGGCACTGGCTGCTTTCATGGTGATGGATGCCGTCGAGCATACTTTTCTTCCTGCAGCATCGATCTTTCTGCTCTCTTTGTCTGGAGGAGCAGAGGAAGACGGTGACGTCGAATGCGATTTCTTCGCTGCCACTATAACTACCGAGTCTGGTACTGGGTCCGACCTCAAGAATAGAGGATCTTGCTCTGGTGGACGGTACTTTTTAATGAGTCTGGAAGGAGCAGACTTTGTTGTAGCCGGCGTGAGAAAAATGTCCATTGCTGGCTCAATAAGACCCGGAACCAGTGGAAGTAAAGGTCGTGAAGATGTCCTTTGATGCAAGGTCTCAAAGATCACTGATGTCGATGGGGCCGGAGCTGCTAGCGGGATATTCAGCTTGGTTGCCCCTCTCACTAAGACCTCCTGAAATGTGTTGACATCATCTATGGGAGACACTCTTGGGGACGGTGAGTCCGATAAGGTTGGAGAGTAGTCCTGTGTGGACGATGAAGAATGTCCATGATGTGATTCCTGACGACGGTGCCTAGAGGTAGATGTACGCCTCGAGGAATAACCAGAACGCCCTGCAGATCGCGTTGGAGTCCTCGGAACAGGCTCTGGAGGAGGCGCCGGAAGAGGAGCCGTAGGTGTTACCGGCGTCTGTGGTAACGGCGACTGCCTTTGCGAGAGCTGTGGCGATGCTGGAAGTAGGATAAGCGAGGCCGAGGATTCCAAGGTTGTATAAACCCTTCTAGGCCTCTTAGATGGTCTTCTCGACGTCGAAGCACTCCTCGACGTCGAACTGCGGTGACGGCGAGTGCCTCTAGACGTCGACTCGTCTCGCCACTGAGAACCTCTCGACGACGAACCTCGACGTCGGTGCAGTGACGGTGAACGCCTCCGACGGCGAACAGTCTCTCTCGACGGCGATCTCCCTCGCCGTGTCGACGGCGAGCCCGACTCGGATCTCCTTGGCGTGGACTGTGTTCGCCGTGTCGACGGCGACCCAGATCCTCTCGACGTCGGGTGTCTTTGCCGCCTCGACGGCGAAATAGCTGTCGACGGCGAACGATGTCTTTTTCTCGCCGGCGAAGCACTCCTCGACGGCGAACATGTTGGCGCCGTTCCCTGCTTCGACGTCGACGCTCTCGACGTCGTCGGAGATCTATGTCGTTTTTCAGCAGGTCTGGAAGGAGTCATGGAGGAAACAGGTTGAGCCCTGGTAGAAGTCTGACCTTCTCCTCGCTCTGTAGTGGAATGGCCACTTTTTCTCCTGTCCTCTCTCGCCTGAAGTCGGATCTTCTCTCTATCACGAAGGGTTCTTCTAGAGAAGGTTTTACAAATGTCACACGACTCCGGTTTGTGGCTGGATGGAAGACAAATTATACAGACCCTATGTGGATCTGTTTTAGCCTTCTTTCTGCCACAAGAAGGACATTTATCAAAAAGTGAAGGCATTTCTAACTAGAAAAACCTCAAAATTCTGTCAGAATTTAACAGAAATCAGTAGAAAATGATCACTCAAAGGTAAAAACGTCGAGTGAAAATGAAATTCAGAAGATATTTCAATGAATTTCTGTCACAAAAAGCTTGGTGAGGTAGAGCTCAATGCTTCAGGGTCCTGTCAGCAGGAGCCGGAAAAAAGAACTGAGGCAACTGCCTGTTGCTGTGCATGATGGGATACAGGAAGACTTTGCTTTCTTAAAGGCACAGCTCTATTTACATTCTGTATAATGGCAGCCTATGGGCTACACTGCCCTGCATTGTTTTTATTCTCATCAGAGGTGTAAATAAAGTATGAGAATGTATTTGTTATTACATTTCTAGAATAAATAGGTATTTGAACATGAATTTACACTACTATTGATTTTCTTTTTAACAATTTGGCCTGTGTAGCTGTTCACATAGGCTGCACAATGTTATTCTTAAGTGTTTTTTGACAGACCTTTTCTTCAAACGGCTGGTGTTGGCACTTAAGAATATACTTCACATCAGTGCTCCGGGGTCCCCGCAGGCGCGCGGAACTATTCAGTGCTTATGACTATACATGGAAATCCCCTACAAGAGAATGTGCTTTCCTATTGAAACTTACCTTCACAATATTTTTGTCCTCAATATTCTTGACACTATATTGTGTCCTCCCAATATTTTTTCCTCAATATTTTGCCCAAACACCAAAAATGTACAAAAATACCCAATAGAAACCAATGTGCGGAGGGGGTAGGTATGGCATTGGACAGGCCTTATCCGAGAGACAGAGGGCTTATTCCATCCCAGAGCTCTTAAGACTAGAGGGTGGGGTGGCCAGTTAACCTGGGCAGGCCGTTGGGTGTGTAGGTAAAAGCTTCCGGGTCTTCAGACTGGCCTCACAAACTCTTCTGCCTGTTTGTGCTTCAGCCCTGATCCCAGACACCCACACCTTGTGCAGGTTATCCCTCCAGACTCTCAGGTAGAAAGTTGTGCAGCAGGCCCGAGAACCACTGCAGTAGTGTGGACAAATATGTTGAATAGCAGCAGTACTAATAAACACTGAATCTGTTTTGGCAATGGAATCTAGCTTAGTTGTTGAAAGCAAGTACTGGGGCACACAGATTTATGATGGAGGGAGAACAAGCTCTTCCAGTTTTCCTGCTGAAGGCAAGAGAGATTCTTCTGTGCAGAGCAGGCGGTGAAGCCTTCCTGGGTTACTGGATTGTTCTGAACTTGCAGAAGCTATGCATAGGGTTTTAAAGAGATACCCTAACTCTACAGTCCTCCTTTCACTATGGCATGATGCATTGTCTGCTCTGCGAGAAAAAACACCCTACAGCAGAGGCCTTCAAACTGGGGGGCCTTATTTGATCTGGCCAGGAAAAGCATCACTCTATAAACAAGGTGGGGACTGGGAGATTACTGGTCCAGTGCACAGTCTCCCAAATGAACCTATAATATCAAAACAAGTGCACTGTTCCACAAAGGAGAGACATAAGGAAAATGATCCAGTTTGGAAATGGCGAATCTGTACTGAGTATTCTTAGGAGGGCCCTCAAGCACCCATTTGGGTGACAGGTATCATCATCGGGCTCACTCCTCGCCAGACTGGTGCTGCAATGCCTAGCGGGCCACCCAACATTCTGGGTGGCACTCAACCATTGTAAAATTGCTAACAACAAGGGTCTGGGAAAGAAACTGAATCAGAAACGGAGAATGTAGAAAAAGAGACAAAACTCTAAAATTGGCTCTGAACCTGAGCCACTATTTTAATGTGATAGAAATTGGGTTCAGGCCAAGATTAAAAGCAAAAAATATATTACAGTGTTACTGGAAATAATGTACCGTTACACTCTTTAATCTAGGAAGGTAGTTCGCCTAATCCTATATGGTCAACATGTTTCGCGTCTATGTTTGGTCACAAAGTGATCCAGTGACGCTTCTTCAGGACCCACAAAAAAGCCTTTGATTATTAAACTACTTCTCCTATGTGTCAGTAATTTATCAAGTGCACATCAAGTCACTTACAGTGTAGAAGACAGAGTATGTCTAAGTCAGTCGGTCAGTATAGTCGCCCATCCCATATTAGAGATTGGGCTCCCTAGGTCTGCGCTAGCATCAACCAAGGAAAACGAACTTTTCCGATCCTCAGTCTGTCCGGGAACCTGCCCCCTGCCGTGCGCCTGAAAACCTTTGTGACCAAACATAGATTTTTTGCTTTTAATCTTGGCCTGAACCCAATTTCTATCACATTAAAATAGTCTGGCGAGGAGTGAGCCCGATGATGATACCTGTCACCCAAATGTGTGCTTGAGGGCCCTCCTAAGAATACTCAGTACAGATTCGCCATTTCCAAACTGGATCATTTTCCTTATGTCTCTCCTTTGTGGAACAGTGCACTTGTTTTGATATTACAGGAAAAGCATCATGCTGATAACAGTGATTTGTTTTAAGTGAAACCAATGAGTGGTGGTAGCTACTCTGTAATGGACATCCTTAACATATTTTGTCACTTAACTCTGGCTGGGAATTGGTGTCCAAGGGGAAGGGGCTCCAAATATTTCTCAAACCGCTACCCCCATTACTGATAATCAAGCTGTGGATACATTTACACTTAGCAAGGCCTGGCTCATCAGAATATTATGTTTTGCAATCATGCATTTGATTGAATTTTTAAAAGGGATAACACAACTTAAGTGCAAAGTTTAAAAGTTTAAATATGTTTAGGCATATTTAAACTTTGGCAATTTAACAAAATAATTGTGCAAATTGTGGGTGGCCTGATGATTTTTTGTTACACAAGGAAGGGCACGGTATTAAAACGTTTGAAGACCGCTGCCCTAGAAAGACCACCTGCCCCAGTTAACTGGCCACACTCTAGCCTTAGGAGCCCTGGTTCTGGATAATCCATTGGCTATTTCTGTGTCACTGCAGTCCTCTACTGGACACTGTTACATCCACCCCTCCATCCATTCGTTTCTTTTGGGTATTTTGTAAATTTTTAGTTCTCTTCCTTTGCTCTTACACTGAGCAGCAGGGGGTTGTGTAAAAATTATGGTGCAGCCCCAGCTGCCCCTTCTAGCAAAGGAATCCTAGTTGTATCTTCAGAGTGATGCTGGTGGCCCACAGATGGCCGTAGCCCAGAGACGAGAGGAGGCCACAAGAAGTGCTTCATCTTTGTGGAGTAGATGTAGGATGGGAACCCCTCAGTGCCAGCGCTTAATTTGAGGCTGGTGGTTTCTGGTGCTCAGCACCAGCACTTAATTATCAGCACTGGCACTTACCATAAGCTGCTACATGGTAGAGCACTTTGTTTAATTTAGAGGCTAGCACAACAACAGTTGTGTGCTAATTCAATATACCTTTAGATGACTAATACCTGCTTCCCAAGACCTTCCTATAGCTTTGGGGGCCTAGAATAGTCTGAGTTGTCACATTTGGGAAGAGTTGTGTTTCTATCATTGGCAATTCGTGGAGAAAACTGCAGTGGCCTCCTTGCAAGAGCCCTGGAACATATTTTTTCACAAATTAAGCACTGCCCAGCGCTATGGAAGGAAAGCTCGCCTCATGAAGCAGACACTGGAGAGAGGAAGCAAATAGAGCGAAGAAAGGAAAACCACAACATCCACACACTAGCTAGAGCATTGCTGCTGAGACAACAAAGAAAACGGTACCAGGAAGAAGGAAACCCCTGACAGAGGGCAACCTCCTGACAACTCCTGAGAACTGAACCGCCAAAAGAGAGAAACACAACAATCATCCCCCTTCAACTATCAGAGGAAAACAACAGGAGAGAGGGACCAGGAAACAACCAGCCCTTGAATAACCAAAAAAACACCGTCATGTGGTAGGCAGAGAATACCAAGGCCGCACCACCAGAGGTAACCCACCATAGTTGGACAGAACCTGCCCCAAAGCACGAGCAGCGGCACCAAAGGCATCCAAGAGAAGGGCCAGCCGACAGTACCAGTGGGCCCGACAGGAAAAAACACTGAAGGTGGCCTCCCAAGACAAGGAACAGGCAACCACAGCGAGAAACAAGGTTGGGCCGAAAGCAAGGAAACCCCTGCAAAAAAAAAAGCTCGAACAGGCACAACAAGACCTGCAAAGACACTGTACACATCAGGAACAACAAGGCAAAAGGCCCTAATCCTCGACAACAGAGGAACCCTCAAAGGGTGAGGATGAAACGTGCCAACAACCAAAAAAAACGGCGGTGGGAACAGGCCCTGGCCAAGAATCCCCTGAGCCAGAGCCTGAAAAGGAGGCACCAACCCTGTGTCGGGAACCATGCAACAGCTGGCCCCAACCAAAGGCAGAGCTGGAAACAGGACCAACAGGCACCAGGCCTAGAAGCCACACACACACTGAAGGGGCTGCCGAAGGATCATCCAAGACATGCCAGTAAGGAGCCAAGCGACCAAAGAAGAATACAAAAGACACTACGGAGAAAAAGGAGCACCACCTGTGGATCCATCACCCCGGGAACATATGCGGCGTAGACGGAGGACCGATACAGGCATATCCAATAACATGCACCCCGCCAATCAGCCCCACCTGGAAGAGCGCCTTAGCACCCAGGGAAGAAACATATGTAAGAGTTCCATCCCGAAAGGGACACAGCTGACAAACAAGCCCAGAGCCCTCAAACTGCACACCAGGCAAAACAACACAGAACTGCTGACACACCAGAAGAATGGAGCCAAACACCGCACCCCATACCAAAGCAGGCAACACACAAAACAGCAGAAATCCACTGAAGGAAAGAACACCAAGCGGAAGGGCCATCAAATGACCCCTGAAGGACGGGAAAGGATCATTATGCACCCTAGACCTGGCGGAAGGCAACATGACCCCCTCATCCAAAAGATAACGTAGCCGGGCTAGGGAACCACCCAAGACAATCCCCGTATGAGCCACAACATAGGGGCAGGAGCCCGTTCCGAGGGACACCACCCTAGAGAACAGGACACAGACCCAGAACACCCAGCACGTGCCACCTGGGAAGCAGAAAGAGAGGAGAGACACCAAATACAACGGTCTGTCACCACGCAGGAAGATCCAGAAGTATGCCCCACCGACTGGCCACAACAGAGCAGGCCAGAAAATGAAAATCCAAGTGGGAGCACATCATTCCCACAGAGCACATCCTGAGAGGATAATGGACGGACATAAGAAAGAGACAAAGTACCACCCCAAAAAGAGACAAATGCCCCAAAACACACCTGTGAAGAACCCCCAACACACATCAGAAGAGGCTGGGAGAGGGACCATCATGCGACAGGAAAATCCCAAAAACGCAGTGGGAAACCAACAGCCCAAGGCACAGACAGGGCCCCAAGCCCGCACCAACCAGGCTTGACCCTCCTAGCCCGCCCACCCAGATTGCACCAGGTGCTGCCCTGGAGGCCCAGCTGAAGTTGCCTGGGAGAGCCCCAGCATCAGCCAGAAGCACCAAAAACACCAAAAAGGGAGGGGGACTAACAGAGATCGATCCGTAACTAAAGTCGGTAATGCTGTCTGCCACAACTGGAGGAGAAACCTTCTCTCCTGGCTTGAGAGGCAGAGACTATAACTACTTGGCGACACGCAGAAAAGAACTCTACATTGTGCGAGTAAGAGTGGCCAAGGGCATTATGCCACAGTCAACCTCGAAAGAACCAGGGAAAAAGGAGGCAAAATAGGAGCAGACACGGGCTGAACAGAACCCCCACTCTGCACCGCGAGGGACCGAGAACCTGAACAGACCAGGGCAGAAGTCTTACTGCAGACCCACGACCACAACATTAAGAAAAAAACACAGGTGATTGGAGAAACAGGCAGTGCTACACATGTCTGTAAGGGAAAGGAAGCGTCCTGCAAAGCACAAGAGGGGAACGGCTACAGACAAACGTGGAACAGAACCCACATACCTCCGTGGGATGGCCTGAGAATGTGAGGATCCATGGGTCACAACCAAAAATGCAATGAAAGTGAAACCCTGACACACCATCATCCGTCAACAGGGAGCAGGAGGGAGATACAGTGACTGAACAATAGGAGGGAAAGGAGGGGACACAGACAGACATCTGGACCATCGCCTCACAGAGTGTAGAACCTATTGCTGTGACCACCAGAAAGGAGGGGAGTAACTACAGGTACGCCTGGAGAGAAGCCACACCAGTCAGGTGGGATGCAAAGAAACCTGGAAGAGAAATGAACAGTGGGGCACCACTACAGCCACACCATACACATACAAAGCTAACTTGACCAGAACCCTCGCCTCTAAGTGGGAGGAACGTTGACCACTACCAACAAAAGGAGGGGAGCGACCATGTTACAGTTATGAGTTCATGCAGTGCAGACCAGAGTGACCACTGCCCCACTTGCAAAAGCTCCCGGACTGTCACTCACAGGTGGACTGCAAAAATCCCTGCGCGTCATGCAGCGCGACCATGCAAACAATGAAAGGTGGGGCACCACAACAGCCACACCCCACACAGAACATGTGCCTTCTAGGTCAAAGGCCTGTGACCAGAACCGCCCACCACGGAGAAAGCAGCCATAAGGAGTCTCTATTAAACAATGGAAACTAACAGAAAACCCCAGGAGCAGAACCCTCAACCTTCAGCATGAGGGGCTGTTACTATTTGGTTATTTAAAGGAGATAAACATCTTCAGACAAACCTAGATTAGAACCCTGACCTCGCAGTGTGAGGGTCTGTGATCTTGACCAGTAGACACTTGGGGCTCCGTCATGGAAAAAAAAGCCGAGCCTCCGACTCGATGTCACCGGACACTAGGCCGTGACCGCCACCCAAACTGCAGCACGGCCCCCGGGAACGAAAACCTCGTGCCTCGTGGTGTCACCCTTTCTCAATCTAACCAGCCTACTTCCAAGGTGCCTATTGACCCAGAATAGGAACCACGCAGGGGAATTCCTGTGTGGAATTCCGTTATGCACAATTATAATACAGCACTTACTTAGCAGACTAAAATTAGCTCTCAAAATGTTTGTTTTCTCACTACAAAAACACAGATGGCCTAAGGACCAGGGGACTTCCTCCATGAGTGTGGAGGCCATTCTACATTTTCCCATCCACTGTGCCTTGGGCAGGGAAAACGAGTACTGATAGCCCTGTCTTCAATAGGGAGAGACAATCATCGTCGTGACTTTGAGGCCCCTTAGCAGATGGGCCACAAGACCAGAGGTTTACACTAGCAGAGCTAGCCAAGGCTCCTCCAGTGTAAACACAGCCCATCCGCCAACTCGAAAGAGAGCGGGAAACGGCCAGACTGGTGGGGCGCAATGCCTTCTCCACCAAACTCCAAATGAGGTCCTTAGTTCCACTTCAGTCTCTGGCCCTGGTGCTTTGAGGCTGCCAGCATGTGGTATACCTTGCTGAAGAAAACACAACAAATGATAAAAAAATGATCTGATAAACAGCAAACATTAGAGGACAGTACAGGATGGAGGTAGTTTAGGGATGACTGGTTAAGGTCAAGGGAAGGGACAAGGGGCTGCACCCCACCCCCCAAGCCCCAGCTTTGTATGCAAGAAAGTACAGCTTTGCATTTAAAATGAAACAAACTTGCACACACACACATAAAGTTGAATGACACCAGCTTTACAAACTGCCTCTCACTGCTACTAAGACCTCTTTTATTTCAAATTATTATTTCTCAAGCCTCCAACTCCTCAAGGGCTCTTTTGCAGGTAGTCTCGCATCTCACCAATCGTCCCTGTGTGAAAATGACTATTCCTCCCCAGGTTTTTGTGGCAGTCTAGCCTCTTTTTCTACGAGAATATAAAGGCCATTCATGATTGTATTACCCAACTTCCAGTTTCATCTAGCCTCATGCAGCATTTGGCCCTTTTTGTCACTCCTCTCACAGCTCTCCCCATAATCGACCTCCCAGATGACAAATGTCCAGTCAAGACTCTAAAATCTTCACCTGTATGTGTTACACCTGCTTTTACCTGCAACCTTAACACCTGTTCTAAACTGGCACTGTCCAAAGTGGACGGAAGAAAGGATTGTCAAATAAACTTTAAAAAAAATTAAAACCTGGACTTCAAAGCAGAAGCTAACCATAGGCTTATCTTTCTTTTGTCAAGTAGTCACTGCAATTGGTCAAATCTTCTGGCTCCCTGTTTTTTTTCACAAGGTGAAGATCACTAATTACTAGATTCTAGGTGGATGAGTTTAAGGTCTGTTTTGGCACTGAATCAGCCCCGGTGGCTGTTTAGAATGACCTCAGACAAGATTACAATGATGATCTGTCCACCACCTGCCTTATCCTGCTGTTAGCCTTGTGTCGATCTGTCACCTCCAAATTCGGATCTTGAAGAAAAACTTTTTATTCCATGCCGCTCGAAAGCTTCCGTTGTTAATGCTAACATCATTCCAAGAGTGAACTACACCAAGGCTTGTTATTTTGGCCTTCCTGAGTCAACTATTTACATGCTTCAAGGCATTCAGAGTATGGCAGCATGACTTGTTACGAATTTAAAGAAACTGGATAGGTTCTTGGAAGCTCCCTGTGAGCCGCATTGGTCCCAATTTCTAGAAGGCTCTATTATAAGGCACTCTGCTTTGTCCACAGAGCCTATTATAAGACAATCCTCATGCAGCCTATGTGTTTGCTGTCACGTCTAACGATTCCTTCTTGTGGCTCTTCTCTACCGGTTTTTAAAGGCTCGTGAGGAGCAGAGAAGGGATCTTCCTTCTCTTTTGTTGCTCGCTCTGTTTGGAATGTACTCTGTCTTGGCCTGCCCAGAACTGAAGAAAATTCTATGTTTAGAAGGCTTTTAAAATGAATCTGTTTTATTGATTTTCTTCATATCTTTTCTGATGTAGTTAGTGAGTTCAGTGCCAAGATGCCTTAGGACGTTTGTTGCGTTTTATAAGTGACAATTTGTCTCAGTCCATATCTTGCAGGTGTTTGTTTTAGGTATATCCAATGGGCGCTCTTAGGGACCAAACAAAGCGGCAGTGGCAATTTTAGAAGAAACTGGACAAAAATGATGGGTTGTGGTTTTTGTGCTGTGGTGATGGAGCACTACTACTTGGGGGATAGCAAAGGAGTCTGCTCCTTGATCTATGGGTAGACTGAGAGATAGCTCAGCTATGTCGAGCCTGAACACATAACTTACGTCTGGCCAGAGGCACACATCTTCTGCCAAAAGCAAATGCCTCTGTGATCAGTTTCTCAGAGTGCACTGTAAGACAGATGTACAAGTTGGTTTAACATATGCCTTGTGTGATTTTTTTTCTGCGGGATGATGTCTATGCAGAGGCAGTACAGCACCACTTCCGTTGCCAGCAAATTACTTTATTCTACCTTCAGAGTAAGCCTGGGTCTTTCAAAAGCAGCAGACCTCTGATATTTTGTATAAGAAACAGGTCAGAAATGCAAAAGCACGGCACAACGAAAACATGACTTTGTGCACTATTTGTTTCAATGTTGCATTGACAAACCGTTAATGATGTTGTCTGCCCGGTGTCCTGTGCCCTATTCAAGGTTGTCCATCCCTCAGTCCATGCCATGCCATGCTGCTGATTGATACATGCTGTGTAGACATTTAGAAACAAACATTATAGGAAATATTGCATTCTTCTCAAGGGAATCTTGGAGATATTTGTAACAAATGTTGCATTTTATAATGCTCCTTGGACCGTCAAGATTTTTTTAAAAAACATTGATATTTAGGTGGATTTGACACTTTATGTGGTGGTGATTCCCGAACAGAATTGAAAGCATGTTTTTTGTTACTATAACATGGTAGAAAGAGGCACTATTTCTTTTGGAGTTACCGCTTTGCAGGACGTTACCTTTCAGCCACACATTCCATGTGTTCAGAGATTGAAGGAATAGTTTGCATGCTAGAACACCATTTGTTGCCAAGTTATTTCAAGACAACTCTCACTTTTGCCGGTTCTTTGGGACTGTTGTCTTTCTGCATTG
The DNA here is from genome assembly GCF_031143425.1 of Pleurodeles waltl. Taxonomy (NCBI): domain Eukaryota; kingdom Metazoa; phylum Chordata; class Amphibia; order Caudata; family Salamandridae; genus Pleurodeles; species Pleurodeles waltl. The sequence continues at coordinate 703,286,846 of NC_090451.1, read as the reverse complement.
ATGTAGCTCAGTCATCTTACAGAAGAACAGCTCGATGTGGGGTGCTAACATCAACTTTTGCATCTCAAATTAGAATAGCACAGATTTCTGGCAGAGTAGTTAATAGGTCGCACTATTGCCAACTGCTTAGCACTCACTTGCTCAATCTCGGCAGAAATGGAAGATGCTTAAGGATTCAAACCCTCGACTTTCCACTAACACACGTCGAAAACAAGTGTGTAAACCCTCGAGGGTCACTATTCTGAGAGCTGTACATGTGCCGACCTCAAAGAAGCATGTTGTTGAAATGACACAACAAGCAAGACTGAAAATGTTTCTTTGGTCAACGGTCAGCCAAGAGCATCTTTCTGAAGATGGAATTAAAAATACTTAATGAGTTCAGTGTCATTCACAGAAGCAATTTTTGGAGAATTGACAAAAATTGTCTTTGTTTTGACCTAACTTTGAAAAAATGGTTCTACAGTGCTTTGTATTGAAATTTGTAGAATCTGTTTTTTAGCTGTCAAATTACTTATTCACATTTTTAAAAATCTGTCAGTAGCCTGTAAACAATGTTAAATCCATTACAACATTTTTGTTGTAATTGTATCTAGTTTGACCAATATGTTTACAATGCACACTTTATCACTCTATTTTCTTCTACTGGCTCTAAGGATAGGTCACCCACATTGTTGAAGTGTCAGCACCACATCCATTGGCTGAGCTGTTAGCGCCCCCCACCCCAAAGTTCAGGTCCAGTTGCCCCCCTGCTTCTTCACATAATAAAGTAAAAACACCGCAGAGCGCCCAATATTGATGATCTGTATATCATGACTACCTGTCCTGGGAGGCACAAGCTATGGCCAGTGCAGGTACCCCACAATAAACTCTCGATTCGTACACTGCGCCTTGGCCCAGAGGAGCACAAAACACGGATGAACCTATCACAATCAGTATACTGATCTCAAAACAGGGTGGGTGAGACCTACAGAAAAAGGAGCTAAATCCTCACCGACCGAGCCCCTCAGAAGCTTACCCTGACACAGACTCAGAGTCCTGTTAGGAGGAAATGGAGCCCCTCCTGTGAGAAACACAAGATCATTTTACCATTGAAGAGAATAAATAAACACATCATCAGTCATAGAAACCATAAAACAAACAAGCGCGTGGAGCATGGTATGTGAGGCAGCTAAAAATGCAACCACTCTGTTCTCCTTGACTAAGACCCACTCCTGTGACACAAGCCGTACCCATGGTCCCCGTGCCACCTCTACCATAAAAACAAAGTGAGACTGTCCTTCCGGAATGATCTTGGTGTCCCCTGAAAGTACAGAGAGACACTTGTATCACTGCTCACAAAGAGAAGCCCTACTGATTGATCAGTAGGAGTTTCAAGTTGGCATACTCATGGATAACTCTACCACGAGGCTCAGGCTCGCAGAGTCGTACGGTAGTCTTAGTCCTGTTTGGGATCACAAGATGCCCACACTGACCTGCAGCCCTCGCGCAGTGCCTATGTGTGCTGTCAAGCAAGATGTGGCTGGGTCTTCTTCACGATACCTTGTTAACATGTTTTGCCACTAACGTGTTTTCACTTCTTAGACTAACCAATCGGTTACATCTAGTGAGTCCCAGTTTTGCAACCAGAAAAAATGTGGACTACAACACATGCCCCCTGAAAACTGCTTACTATAGAACCTGCTGTCTTTTCAACAATCAGTTGATTTGTTGTTCTGACTTTACCCACCATGTCTTATAAAAGGTTGTTCTGTGTTGGTCAATCCCTTTGAAATTATACACACCACTCTTTCTTCCCCTTTTGTATAAATGTTTTTCTACCTTGCTTCTTTGGTATGAGCCCATGAACAATGCTCAATGAGCCACATGGATTCTACCTACTTAGATAACATAAAGCTGGTGTTCTTGACACGTTACCTAGGCACCCAGCTGGATATAAAGTGACAGATAGCAGGCTCAATGCGCCATGGTGGCAGAGGGCCACAGAGAAGCTACCTTTGAGTGAATACATGGATTTCTGGAAAGATCTGTGCTGGAGAGTGGTCTTCACGTCAGAGGTCGGTGCTCTTCATAACACGTCTCTCTATTCAAAATGTGCAGGAACAGGGCCTCCTTCTGGTGGGTATTGGAATGATGCCAAAGCTAAAACACGGCAAGGCCAAAGAAACATGTCCTACGTCCCCTAAGTTCATTATGTACCACTGTCCAGGAGGAATGAATGTTAGCTGGGACGAGAATTTGAGGAATTCGAGGTGAGGTCATCATAAATGAAAGTTCTTAGCACTCCGGAGGACAGTACATAATTAAGTAAGTCGATTTTCAAACAACCTGTTCCCTTAGTTCCCAAAGAGATTACAAAGCAGGCAGAATCTTGCCAGCGGCTACCTTACGCCCACCTTGGTCGCAGTGGAGTTCAAGGAGCTACTGCAGGGCAATATTCACTTGCAAGGCTCAGACAACTGGCCAAATCAAGGGCATAAAGCTTCTCTTCCACACTAAGTAAACCGCATACAAGACTCTCTACTAGGTCAGTTTGGTTTTTCAAAGCTACCGTGAAAGCGGGTCTTCAACACTACGGTAAGAGCAGGTCTTCAGTGCTACGGTAAGAGCAGGTCTTCAATGCTACGGTAAGAGCAGGTCTTCAATGCTACAGTAAGAGCAGGTCTTCAGTGCTATGGTAAGAGCAGGTCTTCAATGCTACGGTGAAAGCAGGTCTTCAGTGCTACAGTGAGAGCGGGTTCTTACATGCTACAGTGAGAGCGGGTTCTTACATGATACAGTGAGAGCGGGTCTTCAGCGCTACGGTGAGAGCGGGTCTTCATCGCTATGGTGACAGCGGGTTCTTCAATGCTATGGTGAGAGCAGGTTTTCAGTGCTACGGTGTGAGTGGATTCTTCAATGCTGCGGTGAGAGCGTTTTTTCAATGCTACAGTGAGAGCGGGTTCTTCAATGGTACGGTGAGAGCAGGTCTGCTTACAACCCAACTCGTGTTGAGGTTTGTGTGAGTGCCATTCAGTCGTTAATGCCCCTCCCCTCTGATCACGCCACACACTAAGATTGCGGCAGTCTGGTCTGGGCATACTCTGCTGCCTAATCTATATCTGGAACTTAAACTACCTGCTCAACATGGGTCAACAGAAATGCACTCCTGATGCCCACCATGAACACAGATCACAGGCAGAATATCAGAACCAAAAATATCTTGTGGACAGAATATTGTGTCAAAAATACTGAGGACCAAAATATCGAGAAGGTAAGTGCAAACAGGTAAGTACAGATTTACTCTTCTTTACCCCACATCTACGTACCTTAGATATATATATATATGTGTGTGTATATATATATATATATATATATATATCATATCATCAAGGTACATATATGTGGAGTTAAATACTGTATTTTAAAATGTTGCTTACCTATAGAAACTTACCTTTATGATTTTTGTGTCATCAATATTCTTGACAATATTTTGTCCACACAATATTTTTTTCTCCGATATTTTGTCTAATAACCCATGAATAGAACAGTTTTACATGGCTAATCACTTTTCATCGAGGGAACTCCGTGGTTGTTCCATGGCCAGTGATTTACTTAGGAGTCTCTGATTTTCCTTTTCACCCAACTCTGTTGCCTACCACCGCATAACACCATTTGGACAAAGGTGTCAACTTATTAGTAATAGTTTTACACCCAAATACAGCAACCTGCAACTGAAAAGTGGCCCGCCTCTGTGTGATAAAAAGCCTCCACTGTGCAGCAGTATGCATGGTATTCTTTTTCGCAACTTTTGATCTGCTTGAGCTAAAAATCATTTTTTCTGTTAGATTCTGCAAATTATGCAGAAAAGAAAATAAGTTACTTACATGTAACTGTGGTTCTCCAGTATTGGTATCTTTCATAGATTCACATGCTTGAATCATTCCCCATCGTCGAAGTGGGAGTCCCACGGTACATAGAAAGCAGTAAAAAATAAATTGTCTTTTTACTCTTTTTTTTTTTCATTGTAGTCAATGGCAAAAATGCATCCACTTTCCTACCTAGCTTATTAGCTTCATTAGGAATGGCCCAAAGTTCAGCCAATCAGGCGAGACCACCCCTTTAGAACTCTTTGGAAAGATACCCCAATACTGGAGAATAATGGATTATGTGCCAACTGCAGCAATTCCATAACAAAGAGGAACACTCAGCAGCCACAGGATTGCATAATTCCAGTGCCCTGCCTGTGATCCTCAGCATACAAGGAGATACTTCCCTGCCTCTGTCATGTGAGTACCCATGAAACATCACCTAGGACCTGCAGAATGAATAACCACCAGCTGATTACAAGGCTTGTGCGCCTATCACTCACGCCTTCTTCTCCTCACACTTCTATGAACTGCACCCCAAGACAAGGTAAGAACAGCTCTCTGGTCACTCAGGCACAGCACTAAAATGCTTCCCACACAGGATCACAACAAATACAATACTCTGCCAACAACGCCCCTCCCCCACCCCCCCACCCCTAGGAGGCAACCTGCTAACTATCCAAAAATGTGCCTCGTCACACAAGATATGAAGCACTACAGAAATCTGCTGCAGGTCTCTCCCTCAACACGGCCTCTCTGCCACCTGTGCCTCCTTGGAAGATGCATCAAGGGCGGCCATGAACTAGAGCAGCGAGGAGAAGAATAAAGAGTTTGTGGGTAGAGGATGATGGCATAATTAATACAGAACTACATAAAACAAAGGCCCTGCAGAGGCGGACAGAGGCCCTCTGTGCTGGGCTGCTATTTATAGTCACTATCTCGTTTCTAGGAAGGTCAGACATAAAGATCCACTTATCCCAGGAAGCCTGCTAGGGTGGCATGGCAGAGTCGGTGACCCGGGCACTGCCAACCATGCCTAGGGTTTCCTGCTTCCACAGCCAGACAGAGTGATGCTGCAGGGTGGCACGGGGTACATGCAGGAGGTAGCACAGATAAGGAGGGTACAGCAGAGAGAGAACTTGGATGGAGAAAAGGCATCTGGGTGGCAGACACCCCATGAACTGTACTAGTGGGAAAGGTGCCCAGCTCCAGATGCAAGCAGGGTGCTGTGCTGGCGTCAAAGGAGCTTAGCTCCAGATACAACCAAGGTGCTAGGTCAGAGTTTAAAGGTGCCCAGCTCGAGATGCAACCAGGGTGTTGTGCCAGCGCCAAAGGGCGCCTAGCTCCAGATGTACCCAGGGTGCTGTGCTGGTGTCAAAGGTGCCCAGCTCCAGATGCAACCAGGGTGCTGGGCCAGACTGAAAGGCACCTAGCTCAGATACAACCAGGGTGTTGGGCCAGAGTTTAAAGGTGTCCAGCTGCAGATGCAACCAGGGCGCTGGGCCAGAATAAAAGGTTCCCAGCCCAGCTCCAGATGCAACCAGGGTTCAGGGCCAGAGTTTAAGGATGTCCAGCTCAAGATGTACCCAGGGCGCTGGGCCAGAAGTAAGGGTGCCCAGCTCCAGATGCAACTAGGGTGCTGGGCCAGAGGGAAAGGTGCCAAGCACCAATGGATACAACCACTTGCCCTGCCCCGAAAGTGGCAGGGTTTCAGCTCATGACAAGCCTTCACCAGAGACTCAGATCCAGTCTGAGTGGTGGAGAGCCAACGTGCATCCTGGAGCTCTTTTTTGAAGCATCTAGGTTGAGTGAGGAAGCATAGACGTTTTAAGGCATGGCCAAAGTGGGCAACTTCCTAGGAGCCTCATCCTCCAAAGGGGCTCCTGGGTAGGTGATCTTTCTATTGCTCACTCCTATCTATTTATTTATTTTAACCCCACTTCCTTTCTTTTCCTACATGTCCCTCTCACTTTCTCTCGCTCTCTACAGAGTGTAGTGTAAGGATTTTTGGGGCTCCCTAAAATATACTTTGGCTGTTTTTGTGAGACACCCTGCCAGAAAGTTTAATATATAGTTCAATATTGTATGGCATTAGATTGGTTTCATTAGCTGAAAATGGATAGTAAAATTCAAAGTTGCTCCTGAGCAGGAACCTCATGGATTGACACAAGGACTGCATCCCCACCACACCGTGAGTGATGAGTGGAAACCTCCGGTCTAACACAGAGACTGCATCCACACCTACAGAAGGCTAAGTAGGTGGACAGAGTGGGTTCTCGGACACTTGAGTGCTGAGCAGGAACCTCATGGATTGACACACATACTGTACCTCTACCTACAGACTGATAAGTAGGTGGACAGTGTAGGTTCTCAGACACCATGAGTGCTGAGTGGGAACCTCATGGATTGACACACAGACTGCATCCACACCTACAGAAGGCTGAGTAGGTGGACAGAATAGGTTCTCAGACACTTTGAGTGCTAAGCAGGAACCTCATGGATTGACACACAGACTGTATCCCTACCTACAGAAGGATGAGTAGGTGGACAGAGTAGGTTCTCCGACACCGTAAGTGATGAGTGGAAACCTCTGGACTGACGACACATACTGTGTTCACACCTACAGAATGCTGAGTAGGTGGACAGAGTAGGTTCTCGGACACCTTGAGTGTTGAGCGGGAACCTCAAGGTTTGACACACAGACCGCTTCCACACCTACAGAAAGCTGAGTGGGTGGACAGAGAAGGTTCTGGACACCTTGAGTGCTGAGTGGGAACCTCATGGATTGACACACAGACTGCGTCCACACCAACAGAAGGCTGAGTAGGTGGACAGAGTAGGTTCTTGGACACCTTGAGTGCTGAGTGGGAACCTCATGGCTTGACACGCAGACTGTATCCCTACCTACAGAAGGATGAGTAGGTGGACAGAGTAGGTTCTCCGACACCGTAAGTGATGAGTGGAAACCTCTGGACTGACGACACATACTGTGTTCACTCCTACAGAAGGCTGAGTAGGTGGACAGAGTGAGTGCTAAAGGGGAACATCTTGAGTTGACAACACAGATTGCATCCATACCTACGGAAGGCTGAGTAGGTGGATGGAATAGGTTCTCATTGACCGTCAGTGCTGAGAGGAAACCTCATGGCTTCACAACACAGACTGCATTCGTACAAACAGGAGTAGAGAGGAAGGTTGCACCACCCAACCATAGCCTTACAAACACACTGTCGAGGAGAGGAAGCTTGGAACACCCAGCAGTGGCCTTACAAACACACAGTTTAGGACAGGAAGGTTGCAATACCCAGCAGTAGCCTTACAAACATAAGGTTGAAGAGAGGAAGCTTGCAACACCCAGCAGTAGTCTTACAAACACACAATAGGAGAGAGGAAGCCTGCAACACCCTAGCAGTAGCCTTAGAAAAACACAGTGGAGAAAGGAAGCTTGCAACACCCAGCTGTAGCTTTCAAACACACGGTCAAGGAGAAGAAGTTTGCAAAACCCAGCAGTAGCCTTACAAACACATGGATGAGGAGAGGAAGTTTGCCACACCCAGCAGTAGTCTTACAAACACACGATAAGAGAAGGGAAGCCTGCAACATCCTAGCAGTAGCCTTAGAAAAACACAGTGGAGAAAGGAAGCTTGCAACACCCAGCTGAAGCTTTACTAACACAAAGTTGAGGAGAGGAAGCTTGTAAAGCCCAGCAGTAGCCTTACAAACAGACGGTCAAGAAGAGGAAATTTGCAACACCCTAGCTGTAGCCTTAGAAGCAAACGGGGAAGAAAGGAATCATGCAACACCCAGCAGTAACATTACAAACACACGGTCGAAGACAGGAAGCTTGCACTGACACATAGACTGCATCCTTACCTACAGAAGACTGAGTAGGTGGACGGAGTAGGTTCTAGGACACCGTCAGTGCTGAGTGGGAACCTCATGGCTTCATAACACAGTCTGCGTCTGTCCCTACAGAAGGCTGAGTAGGTGGATGGAGTAGGTTGAAGAGAGGAAGCTTGCAAAACCCAGCAGTAGCTTTACAAACACACAGTAAAAGAGAAGAAGCTTGCAACACCCTAGCAGTAGCTTTAGAAACACACAATGGAGAAAGGAAGCTTGCAACACCCAGGTGTAGCCTTACAAACACACGGTCAAGGACAGGAAGTTTGCAACACCCAGCAGTAGCCTTATAAACACACAGACGAGGAGAGGAAGCTTGCAACACCCATCAGTAGCCTTAGAAACACACAGTGATGAAAGGAAGCTTGCAACACCCAGCTGTAGCCTTACAAATACACAGTGGAAGAGAAGAATCTTGCAACACACATCAGTAACCTTACAAACACACAGTCGAAGGGGGGAAGTTTCCAACACCCAGGAGTAGCCTTACAAACACACGGTCGAGGAGAGGAAGCTTTCAACACCCAGCAGTAGCCTTACAAACACACAGTCGAGGAGAGGAAGCTTGTAACACCCAGCAATAACCTTAAAAACACATGGTCGAGGAGAGGACACTTGCAACACCCAGCAGTTGCCTTAGAAACCCACAGCGAAGAATGGAAGTTTGCAACACTCAGCAGTAACCTTAAAAACACATGGTCAAAGAGAGGAAGCTTGCAACACCCAGAAGTAACCTTACAAACACACAGCGAAGAAAGGAAGCTTGCAACACCTAGCAGTAGCCTTAAACACATATAGTGAAAAGAGGTAGCTTGCACCACTCAACCGTAGCCTTACAAACACACAGTTGAGGATAGGAAAATTATACCATCCAGCAGTAGCCATACACACACACACATGGGCAAAAATACAAAGCTTGCACCACCCAACAATTGCCATACACACACACGTATGAGGCAAGAAAGCTTGTACCACCCACCGGTAACCTTCCAAACACACAGGCTAGAAGAGGAAGCTTGCAACACGCCCTGTAGCCTTAAAAACACACACGCTAAGAGAGGAAGTTTGCAACACCCCCATGTAGCCTTACACACACGCGGGCAAGGAGAGGCAGCTTGCATCACCCAACAACAATAGCCTTAAAAACACACGGTCGAGGAGAGGAAGCTTGCACCACCCATCAGCAGTCCTACAAACACACACAGAACAGGAGAGAGAGTTTGCACCAGTCAGTGGTAGACTTAAACACACACACATGGGTGTGGATAGAAAGCTTGCTGTTGGTGTCCAAAGTTGAGCCACAGATTGTCAAAGATGGAAACTGCAGCATCCGCGACCTGAGCTACATTGGAAGGAGGAAGGAAAGACATCCACCACCTCCTGACTGCAGTTATCACAAGCATCCCCAAAGATCCACCACACAGCACCGCCTTTCACCTGCGCAGCCTCTTATCAAAGGTGTACATCCACCAGGCAGTGTTTCTGGCGCCTAGAAGCCACAATCTAGAACCACCTTAAATAGCCAAGGACAGGCCCTCTGTGCCACAAATATGACATCTCAGCTCACTGCTGCAACCAAGCTCTAAACAGCACACAGTCCAGTGGTAGTGGACCCCATTTCTTTACTGCAGCTCACACTGGCGTTTACTAATACTACCCAACACTGGACCTCCATGAATCTAAAAGTCAGCCAAGAGCATCACACAGCTGAGCGGGCAGCAAGGCTTTGAGGCAAGTCTATTATAGTTTAACAATGGCACCGTTATGTTGTCATGCCCTTGTTCTCAGATTTTCATCAGAATAATTAAAGTGGGTGTTGCTGAATAAAACTCTGGGTCGAGGCACTGGGCAGGTTACAAGAGATATCTTTTCTACTACTCACAGAAGGTTCCCTCATAGATGCAAACAGCAGAGGGTGTGCATGTGAGGTACCGTTAGCAGGTGTCTAGGTCACACCTACTGAATATGTAAATAAACTCACTTTGAAATGCAATGTATGTAAATGTGTCCCGTGAATATTCTTCTGAAATTATTGTATGGTTTCGCACTTGTGATTACTCCACAAGCTCCCATACAACAAGTGGACATTGTGTGATCTTCGCTGCCTGTAAGAAATCTACCAATTCTGCAGTCATCCCATTTTTCTCGCCTTTTGCTGGACCTTATATTTTCGATGACTTTTAAGTTCTGTGCACTTTTCCTTGCTAACCAGTTGTGAAGTGCATCTGCTCCCCCTTTAAAGATCATTAAATTGGCATATTCTTAATTGCCTACACTTAACTTACCTAAACGTCCCTAGTATATGGTACAAGATATACCTATGGTTTGGAAGATAAATACCACTATTGGACTGCAGCAACAATTAAGCCATCCACTACAGTGGCAGTGGAAACTTGGCTCATGACAGGCCAAACCCTCCCTTTTAAATATTAATAGGTCAAGCCTGTGTAGGCCTTGCAATCCACAAGGCAGAGTGCATGGTATTTAAAAGTAGGACATGTAGAAATTTAATGTTATCTTGTGCTTACTGTGACTAGCACCCACAAGCTTTTTGTCACTGTGGCCATTTTAGCTTCCGTATGTAGAAAACCAGGGCACAGAATAAAATCCTAATACTGTATCATGGGAATTAGAAAAACAACTAAACAACGCTATTTACTAGTTATTACAAATCCAATTTAAAGGTGAAGTAGGATTTGTAATAATTTTAAGGCAAAGTTACTTTTATAAGTTCCTTGATGCTAACTTCACATTTGCTCCCTAATTTCATATTAGCATATGAATAGGTCTGAAATTCCTCCCAGACGCCACACAATAGGTTACTGTGATTGACAGGTACACCTGAATGGGTAAAGGTGACTCCCTTGAAACTCATCGAAAATGCATGGTGGGGGTTTGGATGTCCTTTTAGAAATTACAGTGTCAAATCACGCTGGAGTGTTATATCCTGCTTGATGGGTCTACTGGTATTTACATATAACTCTTGGAGCACATTTGAAAGGAAGAAAACAGGATGCCAAAACAATTCTTGTGTGTCCACTGTCTGGTTGCTGGAAAACCCTGCTTTTGTTTTGCCAGGTTTCTGGCTTGGACTCTTGCAGATAATACCTGGGGTGAATCTTTCAGGATATCCAAATGAGATAGGTAAATGTGCACAGCTACAAGAAAGATTTGTATCAGCATTTTCCATTGACGGCACACGAGGGCAGGCCCCATGCGAGTCTTTCAAAATAGTAATCTGAGGTAAATTTACATAACTATGAAATAGAATGAGAAAGAATTACGTCAGTGGTGTCCAACGCTGATATACAAGGGAGTAATCAAAACAATACCGTTACCAGTGCAGTGGCGTAGCATAAGCCCCTCACTGCATGGGGGCCCCAGAGCTCCAGGAGGCCCCTCAGCAAAAGGGGTAGGTGGTAAGCTGGGGAAGGGGGCCCTTCATGTACTTTGCAGGGGGTACCCCGTCAAGTTTCATTATGCAACTGTACCAGTGTCATGGCTGGTACACGAGGTCGGGCTCTATGCCAGACTTTCAGGATATCCGCTTGAAGTAAATTTGCATATAGTTCGTCTAAACAAGAAAGGTTTAGGTAGTGGTTGTACTAAAACTGTGATACTGACCCAAAGTCAAGAGCTGGACAGTGGGAAAGCTTCAGAAATGAAAGGATGTAGGTGTGAAAATCCCCAAGACACGTATGCTCGATAAACAGTCTCGCCTCCCATGGTGTAGATTTTGAATCCTATATTTGTAATGAGGGTGGTATGTGTTGGTCGCCCTACCTCCATGGTACCTTCAGTGCTACCACTGAAGGAAAGGCAGGCATCCTCATTATACGACTGTCCAGTCACAGCCCCCAGCCCTGCCGGCCTTGCATGTGACTCATCTGATTGGTGGGAGGGAGGAAAGGTGAACATGCCAAATAGAAACAGGAAATACAAGCCGCGTTTATTTACTAAAACTTGAATTAGAGCGGAAACTCCACCCCCAGGTAACTGTGGGGCGTCGCACCTCAGGGAGGAGAGAGAAAAAACATAACACTCGTGGCAGCCATAAAGCAGTGAACATGGTAAATAAACTGTCAGGGTACACAAAATGCTTTTCTCAAAACGTCAGTTTTTCTGAAACGCATCACAGGGAAACTGGGACTCAAACAATTGAATCACTCAGGCAAGATTAAAGAAACTTCGTTTTTGATTACTTGTTTTTGTTTTTGAAGGAATTTCTAGAAATGCTGCTGTATGTGGCCTCAAGTTCCCGTACCCCAGACAAACCTTCCCAGACATCCTTCGGCTTTAGGACTGTAGTATCCCACACAAGAGGATGGAGATCAGAAGGCGGTAAGAGAATGGTAAACCTGCAACCAACAGTAGTATGCAGGGGTCTGCATCTTTCACTGTGGTAAGAGCTACTTATAAAAGAAAATCACCTCCAGCCACTAATATTACTAGTGATGTAATAGTGACATCCTGAGCCGAGATTACTTTAGTGGCCACCATAGGCAGGATTACCAACAGTGGTCACCTCCGTCTCAAGACGGCTGCCAGCAGTAATGTACAAAGGCTCTGTCACTGTGCCATGCCTGGACGAGGGTGATCCATTACAACCACTGCTGAAATGCCTCCGACACCCAGACAGTAGTAATACTTATAATCCTCCCCAACGCTGCACAGTTTATCACTCAAATAGCTACTTTAAATATATTATGGATTTTCAACCATTTTTCTCCAAACATCCGCTTATGATTTCTGAAAATACACACATTTTTGTCTCGAATATGTACTTTTCGTTTATGGTATGAATATATTAATTCAACCAAGCAAAAGCTCCTTATGTAGTACATTGTACTGTACAAAGGAGAGCTACTTACAGGTAGCCGGAGAGCTAGCAGCAGCTCGCGAGCTACTCACTGGAAAGGCCTGGTATAATGTATCCATGCTACACACCTGCATAGGTGTTTCAGCTCCTAATAGGGGGCAAGGAACACTATATACACACACAAGTAGAATATAGTCCTTTGTTTGTGTCTATGCAAGTTGTATATTCTCATCTTTTTATTAGAGACTCTCTCTTCTTCGATACAAATCTGATTTTATAATATTTAACACCACATTCATCCTATAGAAATAAGTGGCAGTGGGGATATTTTGTACTGAGTGTTACCAGTATCATTTCAGTAGTTTGCACATTGGAGCTAGCGTTGTTCACAAGGTTTGCACACGCCTAGCACTCCTGCAACCAGCTCATATGCCCTGAGACCAAAGGGCTTCTCCACCCCTCTCACGCCCACTACCTTTTATTAGTTGTCATCATTAGCACTTTCAAAGGACCTTAAGACACCATAAACATCAAACAAGCTCGTAATATTATTTAACATCCTAAAACTGCACATTGGCAACACTGGCAATCACACTTTGCGAACATACAGTGGCACAAGTACGCTGAGATGGCTTCTCTAATACGGGGACACTCACACCGGGACACTATTGTTCATACAGTGACACTGGGACAGGTGACATAGGGATACCGACACTCTTAGCTCAAAGTGGGCACATTCTCAGGCAAACACCCTCAATAGATTCTATAAAATCAGCGGGAGCCACCATTTGGAGCATGTTGTGTCGGTCTACGGGGTTAAAATTCCCCCATCACTGCCTCACGCCTGTGAGGTGTTGGATGAAAGTCTTTGACGCTTCTTTGAGGGAACAGAAGGGCAGATTTTCCACCAGATTTGTCATCTGAATACTCTTGCACCCCCTCATGTTCTCCGCCTGGAGTTCGGTCTACTGCCATCTGTCACCTTTGCTTTAGCTGCTCTTTTGAGGTGGGGAAACTCGCTTTTGGGTGGAGAGGAGGGAACACTTCATGCAGCTGTGGAGTGTGAAACCTTTATCCTTTAAAAAGAGAAGAGTGCCTTCTACAAGTCTTTTGAGTTGGCGAAATAAACTTTTGGGTTTGACCTGAATGTAGGCTCTCTTATGTCTAAATCACTTCTACAGAGACATTTAACAAATACTCTATCAAATAAGTCAGGACGGACACCTTGCTCTGTCTCAGTCAAATTAGCGAACTCAGGTGATACAGGAGAGCATTTTTAGGAATAAACCTCAGCCTTATTTAACCTGGAATCTATCTCATGGGTTTGGACAATTGATCCTATTGATGAGAATGGACTTGCTCCCCCTACGTGTTATCAAGTTTGGGATTAAGTCCCAAATGAGGAAATATTTTGTGAATTATGTAAATTGCATATTCAAGATCTTAATCATGTAATATCTGGATGTCCTATGTTGCAAAACGCACGTTGTCACTTTTTAGGGCCATTGTTCTTTAAATATAATTAAGTCTCACTGTTTTCCATTTTTACTGATTTTTACAGATACAAACACACAGAAAACCATTTATTTTCCTGTCTGTATTTTTTAAAAGCGAAAAAATACTGAAAATTGTGCTTGAAATGAGTGACATTCCTAGATGTCTGTTCTGAATTCTAAGACAACATATGAGCAGATGACAGCATGGGGAGTTAAAAACAGATTAAGATATCTTTCAAAACAGGCACTAGTTAAAATATATTTGTAGTAAATTGCTAATATTTACCTGTGGAAGCAGTGTTTTGCTACACTTGGCTGCTGAATTTGCTAAAATGTGACAGGCATCACTGTGTGAGTACATGTTTATCAGTTAAATAAATGTGGAAATGTTCCATTTTTGGCTTCAGTTATTCATAAACCACAAAATAAATATGGATAAATACAAATAAGATGGTCAAAAAAATATATGGATAACTACAGAATAAAATGTTAGGAAACAAATACCATAAAACTAGGAGCCCTAAATCTATTATCAGTATCAGAGGCTCGCAAATACTTCATTTCCACATAATGAAATGGTTTGTGATAAGGTCTTTTACTTCTTTAGATCTTTTTTAAATATATAATAATGTATTAGGCTGTAATACTTGCATGTCCTGTGTTGCACAATGCACGTCCTCACTTCGCACTGACACTCCAACAAAGACACATCCGCAACACAGTGATGGGGACACAGATTAAGGAAAGCATAACTGATGCTGAGGTATTAGCACTGAGGCACTAATACAGAGGAAGATGGCACACTGACAGAGGGGCAGCAACACCACCCCAGGGATGGCAGCAGGGGCATGGAAGCAACTAAATAGCAACACTGGGACACTGGTGACTGATACTGTGACACTAAAAATGACACCAAGACACCGGGAGATGATCGGGAGACACTGACTCTGAGACACTGCCATTGAACAGTGACATGAACGCACTGACACTGGGACCCTGGAAGGGTGAGGTGCATACCCAGGCAACAACAATGGAGGCTAACGCTGGGCACCAGGAGGCTGATACCCGGGCCTTTCGCCTGAGACGCTGACAAATGCACACAGACCAGCAGGCAGACACTCACACATGCACACAGACCAGCATGCAGAAGCTGACACATGCACACAGATTAGCATGCAGACACTGACAAATGCACACAGACCAGCAGGCAGACACTCACACATGCACACAGACCAGCATGCAGACGCTGAGACATGTAGACAGACCAGCATGCAGACACTGAGATACATATGCAGACTAGAATGCAGACACTGACACATGGCCCAGCATGGAGACACTAATACCCACACACAGACCAACATGCAGACCCTGACACATACACACAGATCAGCATGCAGACACACACAGATCGGCACGCAGGTGCTGAAACATTCAATGTATCTGCTTGCAAATACTGACACAAGCACACAGATTGGCATGCAGACTTTGACACATGCACACAAATCATATGCAGACACATGCACACGGATCAGCATGCAGGCAATGACACATGTTATGGATTGGCATGCAGATGCCGACATATGCACATGGATTGGCATGCAGACGCTCATACATGCACACGGATCGGTAGGCAGATGTAGACATATGCACACGAATCGGCATGCAGACGCGGACACATGCACACAGGCCATCATGCAGACACTGACACACACACACGGATCGGAATGCAGACACTTACGCATGCACATGAATTGGCGTGCAGATGCTGATCCATGCATACGGATTGGCTTGCAGACACTTACACATGCACAGGAATCGGCATGCAGATGGTGATCCATGCACACAGACCGGCATGCAGATACTGACACTGACCAATGCACAGAGGCCAGCATGCAGCCACAGACACATGTAGACAGATCAGCATGCAGACGCTGACACATGCACACAGACCAGCATGCAGAAGCTGGCACATGACCACAGAACAGCATGCAGAAGCTGGCACATGCAGACAGACCAGCATGCAGTCACCAACACATGCAGACAGATCAGCATACAGACGCTAACACATGCAGACAGACGAGCATGCAGACGCTGACACCTGCACACAGACCAGCATGCAGACACTGACACCTGCACACACACCAGCATGCAGACATTGAAACCTGCAGACAGAGCAGCATGCAGACTCTGACACCTGCAGACAGATCAGCATGCAGACACTGACATCTGCACACAGACCAGCATGCAGAAGCTGACACATGTAGACAGACCAGCATGCAGATACTGACACCTGCACACAGACCAGCATGCAGAAGCTGGCACATGCAGACAGACCAGCATGCAGTCACCGGCACATGCAGGCAGGTCAGCATACAGACGCTGACACATGCAGACAGACCAGCATGCAGACACTGACACCTGCACACACACCAGCATGCAGACACTGAAACCTGCAGACAGACCAGCATGCAGACGCTGACACATGCAGACAGACAGCATGCAGACACTGACACCTGCACACACACCAGCATGCAGAAGCTGACACATGCAGATAGACCAGCATGCAGACACTGACACCTGCACACAGACCAGCATGCAGAAGCTGACATCTGCACACAGACCAGCATGCAGAAGCTGACACATGTAGACAGACCAGCATGCAGATACTGATACCTGCACACAGATCAGCATGCAGAAGCAGACACATCCAGACAGACCAGCATGCAGAAGCTGACACATATAGACAGACCAGCGTGCAGACACTGACACCTGCACACAGACCAGCAGACAGACACTGACACATGCAGATAGACAAGCATGCAGAAGCTTACACATGTAGACAGACCAGCATGCATGCTGACACATGCAGATAGACCAGCATGCAGAAGCTGACACATGTACACCGGTCAGCATGCACACACTGACACGCGCCCACAGATCAGCATGCAGATGTGGATACATGCAATGTATCTACATGCAAATGCTGACAAAAGCACACAGATGGGCATGCAGAAATTGACACATGCATACAAATCATTCGCAGACACAGACACATGCAAACGGATTGGCATGCAGACAATGCCACAAGCACATGGATTGGCATGCAGATGCCGATATATGCACATGGTTCGGCATGCAGACGCTCACACATGCACACGGATCGGCATGCAGATGCAGACATATGCACAAAGACCAGCATGCAGAAGCTGACACGTGCAGACAGACCAGCATGCAGACGCTGACACCTGCAAACACACCAGCATGCAGATGCTGACACATGCAGACAGACAAGCATACAGACGCTGACACCTGCAAACACACCAACATGCAGACGCTGACACATGCAGACAGACCAGAATGCAGAAGCTGACACCTGCACACAGATCAGCATGCAGAAGCTGACACATGTAGACAGAGCAGCATGCAGACACTGTCACCTGCACACAGAGCAGCATACAGAACGTGACACCTGCACACAGACCAGCATCCAGATGCTGACACATGCAGAAAGATCAGCATGCAGACGCTGACGCATGCAGACAGATCAGCATGCAGACGCTGATGCATGCAGACAGATCAGCATGCAGACGCTGACGCATGCAGACCAGCATGCAGACGCTGACACATACAGACAGACCAGCATGCAGAAGCTGACACCTGCACACAGACCAGCAAGCAGACACTGACACCTGCACACAGACCAGCATGCAGACGCTGACACATGCAGACAGACCAGCATGCAGACGCTGACACATGCAGACAGTTCAGCATGCAGACACTGATACCTGCACACAGACCAGCATGCAGAAGCTGACACCTGCACACAGACCAGCATCCAGATGCTGACACATGCAGACAGATCAGCATGCAGACGCTGACGCATGCAGACAGATCAGCATGCAGACGCTGACGCATGCAGACAGATCAGCATGCAGACGCTGACGCATGCAGACCAGCATGCAGACGCTGACACATACAGACAGACCAGCATGCAGAAGCTGACACCTGCACACAGACCAGCATGCAGACACTGACACCTGCACACAGACCAGCATGCAGACGCTGACACATGCAGACAGACCAGCATTCAGACGCTGACACATGCAGCTAGACCAGCATGCAGAAGCTGAGACATGTAGACAGACCAGCATGCAGACGCTGACACATACAGATAGATCAGCAGGCAGACGCTGACACCTGCACAGAGACTAGCATACAGAAGCTGACACATGTAGACAGAACAGCATGCAGATGCTGACACCTGCACACAGACCAGCATGCAGATGCTGACACATGCAGACAGATTAGCATGCAGACACTGACACCCGCACACAGATCAGCATGCAGACGCTGACACATGCAGACAGATCAGCATGCAGACACTCACACCTGAACACAGACCAGCATGCAGACGCTGACACATGCTGACAGATGAGCATGCAGAAGCTGACACATGTAGACAGACCAGCATGCAGACACTCACACCTGCACACAAACCAGCATGCAGACACTGACACATATAGATAGACCAGCATGCAGAAGCTGACACATGCAGACAGGTCAGCGTGCAGAAGCTGACACAAGTAGACAGATCAACATGTAGACACTCACACCTGCACACAGACGAGCATGCAGACACTGACACCTGCACACAGACCAGCATGCAGAAGCTGACACATGCAGATAGACCAGCATGCAGATGCTGACACATGCCGACAGGTCAGCTTGCAGAAGCTAACACATGTAGACAGATCAACATGTAGACACTCACACCTGCACACAGACGACCATGCAGACGCTGATACATGCAGATAGACCAGCATGCAGACGCTGACACCTGCACACAGACCAGCATGCAGACGCTGAGACATGTAGACAGACCAGCATGCAGACGATGACACATGCAGCTAGGCCAGCATGCAGAAGCTGACACATGTAGACAGACCAGCATGCAGAAGCTGACACATGCAGCTAGACCAGCATGCAGAAGCTGACACATGCAGATAGACCAGCATGCAGATGCTGACACATGCCCACAGAGCAGCATGCAGGGAAAATGGCTCTGGAACAGTGACACGGAGACAAGGAATGATAGCACACTTTCAGCGAGGAGTAGGACATGTTTTGAGACTAATGTAGTGAATGATACTGAGATGAGAATGCTGATGAAAGGAGGTGGACACTGAGGCAGCAGCATAGAGAGAGAGGTTCAGGTACAAGGGAGGCCATGGGAGTCTAATGCTTTATTGCTCAGCCAATAGTGCCCCAGTGCGTAAGAGTGCCGAGGTATGTGCAAGTGCTGAGGTATGTAAGAGTGTTGCAGTGTGTAAGTGTGCCGAGGTACGTGAGAGTGCTGTTTCTAATGGCACTCCAGGTAATGTACCTGTTTTGAATGAGATGTGGGTTTGGATGGACTGCAAGGTATGTAGCTCTTTCAAATTTGGGGCTAATGTGGGGGAACTTCTTCAAGCCTTTGATGACATGGGCTTCGCCGTGGAGGATGCCTTCCAGGAGTGCTCAGGTGGTGACGGAGAGGCTGCTGTGTACAGCCTCGTCGTGGTGTGAGAGCCAGACCATGTATTGTTGTTCAGAAATCAGATTTAGGTTGGAAATGTACACTTTTAAGGAGAACAAGTACCACTTTTTTTGGTTTTCTTGATGGTGTGCTCTTCAGTACTACGTCCCTCACACCGTCGTACATTTCCCTCCTTCATGCCTACATTTCACACTTGTTTAATAAATCTTTTTATTGATTTCGGTGACAGAAACTCTACGATATAAAGCACTATTAAAAACCAAGGCATCACAGACCTGGGTACTGTAAATACCCCATTGCCCCCTCTCAGCTTGATTCTAAACATGGCTCGATGAGTGTCCCGTGGCAACCGACGGCAACCGAGTCTGGGGAGCTACAAATGTTGCCTCTGTAGTCATTCCAGTGTCCCCACATTTTTGGCTATTTTTGAGGGCTGCCCGCGCTTCATTGCATTTCACACTTGAGCCTCACATTGCCCCTTCACCCCTGCATTCCTCTCCTCTGGCCCTACAACTATCTCTTACCCTGCATTCCCCTCCATCGGCCAGACATTTTAACTTTTTCTCCGGCCATGTTGCTTATAAATCTGGCTTCAGATTTACATTCAAGATAAGTCAAACCAAGCTTCAGATCAATGCCAATGAACCAATCAGCACCCACACTTCCAGAGGACGAAGGACCCCAGCCTGGAGTGTTCCCATAGCTGGCATTACATCCTACACAACAATTCAACAACCCCAAGGAGGTGCCACTTATTCACAAAACTCATACCTTTCTCTTATCGTTGGCTTGGATCACCTGGAGGACGTTCTTGGACATCATGTGAGAAGTCCCGGGCTCGTCCACCACCACCACTGGCACTGTGTGGATCCCCACAGGCGACTGGCTTGACACTCCACTTGGTCGGACATTCACCTGTTGCTCCCTGGTGCCCAAATCCCCAGAGGTGACTGCCTCACTCCCAGAGATGGTTGAGACCTCTAGACAAGAGCTGGTGGAGCGGATATCACTGTGTGTTGTAGTCGTGCTTGCCACCTGGGTAGCATCGCTTGTCCGAGGAAGGGGCAAAAAAGGGTGAAACTCACTTGTGGGGGTGTTCCTTGGACTGACTGGGCTCTTCAACCCAGCGCCCTGGTTCCGCTCAAAACTGATTTGTGGCAGACCGCTTAGCGAGCGAGGTTGGTGCGGGGCAGTCACATTCAGGGTAGCGTTTTGGAGCACCAGGTGGGGAGTGCCCTGGGAGTGGACGTATGTGGTGCCATGGCCCTTCCCTGGTGACTGTGGGCAGAACTGCGTCACAGGCTTGAAGGAGAGTCCTGCAGCCTCCAAGTGTGAGTCCAGCGAGTGGCCGTGCCGCATGCTGTCCAGAATTTTGGTGATGCCAAGGTGGTCCATGTCCCTGTCATAGAAGTCCACACAGGTCCAGCGCCCCCTCTTGTAGGGCTCCCCGAGACCCTGATCCAACTTTACTACTCGGAACCTGGAGCTGGTGGATGTGAGAGGGCCAGCAGAGGAGATGGTGGACACCAAGGAGCTATTCGGCATCAACAAGAGGGGACCATTTTTGGAGATGGCACCATTGCTGCTGCCTGCTTTGCTCTCGGATGGCAAGGCACTGCCATTGACCAGGCACGTAAGTCCATTCGGTGTGCTGAGTATGAGTTGTGGACCACCTGAGGGAGTCTGGTTCCCATTTGTCACTTCGCCATTGGCGAGGACTGTTGAAGAGCTTGGCCCAGGGTAGGAAGATAATATTCCATCTTTGTTACCATGTGGTGCCACCGGTGTGCTACCAGAGTCCAATGGAACAGTTACACCTTTTTCATCCACCAACACAGGCAGTTCAGCTCCCTCATCACGGTTTCGTAGGGGGATCACACGCCCTTCATCGGCAGCATGGGAGGACAATTCCTTTGTGGTTGGTGCTGTAGGATGTAATAAGGTAGCCAGAGGCCCCACTGGGTGGGTATTGGCAGAGGTGGGTGGTGAGCTACGAGGGGACCCTCGTGGTGACCTGCCGGGGAGACTTTGACCTCCATTAGTGAGTGGAGACAGCTTTGGGCTATCTGGGTCACTTCCGAAGGATTCCTTGCGGCCCTCGCTCCCAGGCTGGCCATAGTCTGAAGTCACACTGGTGATCTGGAAGCCGCTCCGCTTCTTCCCAGTACTCATCTTTCCAAATTAGAGCTTGATTTTTGAGGACAGAACAAAAAGACAAGAAAAAATATATATTATCACAAAAATGATGGCAGAATAAATAAAAAAACAGACAATTGCAAAATTTCCGTCACAATACCATCATCTCACCTCGCTTGATCAATTGCAGAGACGAGCACTGAGGGTGCCAGTGTTCTTGCACAGTTCTAGGTCAGGCCTAGCCAACATATATCTAAGAGTGCATGAGTGTCAGGCAACCACTGACGTGTAAAGGGTTTCCAGTCAATGTCATCAAATATAAACTAATTTTATAAGTAAGTCATGATATTCTGGCATGGAGTAGCCTGGACACTGGTCACCCCTGCATGAGGCACTAATGGAAGATGATGATTGACAGCTCCAAAAAAGAGGCGCATAGTTCAAGCTGAAACCTTAGGCTGGGGCATAATTCACAGCTTCCATGGTGCAGGAGTGTGACACCATCTAATCCTTGTGAGGCAATAGTGAACTGCTCTGGCCTGGGCTCTTGAGAACAAACACTTGGGGTGCCACCATCATTTAACCTAATGAGATCTGATCAACCATGGCTCAAGCCGAGCCTGACCAGCCCACTGATACAAGCTCATAAGAGCTCTGACCATAGTCTGTGAGTCTGTAGTAAGAGCTCTGACCATGGTCTGTCAGGCTGTAGTAAGAGGTGTGGCCATGCTCTGTACTTAGTAAGAGTTGTAACCATAGTCTGTCAGTCTGTAGTAAGAGGTCTGACTATGGTCTGTCAGTGTGTGGTAAGAGCTCTGACCATGGTCTGTCAGTCTGTAGTAAGAGGTGTGGCTATGCTCTGTTTGTAGTAAGAGTTGTAACCATAGTCTGTCAGTCTGTAGTAAGAGGCCTGACCATGGTCTGTCAGTCTGTAGTAGGAGCTCTGACCATGGTCTGTCAGCCTGTAGTAAGAGCTCTGACCATGGCCTGTCAGTCTGTAGTAGGAGCTCTGACCATGGTTTGTCAGCCTGTAGTAAGAGGTGTGGCCATGCTCTGTCTGGAGTAAGAGTTGTGACCATGGTCTGTCAGCCTGGAGTAAGAGCTCTGACCATGGTCTGTCAGTCTGTAGTAGGAGCTCTGACCATGGTCTGTCAGTCTGTAGCAAGAGCTCTGACCATGGCCTGTCAGCCTGTAGTAGGAGCTCTGACAATGGTCTGTCAGTCTGTAGTAGGAGCTCTGACAATGGTCTGTCAGTCTGTAGTAGGAGCTCTGACAATGGTCTGTCAGTCTGTAGTAGGAGCTCTGACCATGGTCTGTTGGTCTGTAGTATACGGTGTGGCCATGATCTGTCTGGAGTAAGAGTTGTGACCATGGTCTGCCAACCTGTAGTAAGAGCTCTGACCATGGTGTCAATCTGTAGTAAGAGCTCTGACCGTGGTCTGTCAGTCTGTAGTAAGAGCTCTGACCATTGTCTGTCAGTGGGTAGTAAGAGCTCTGACCATGGTCTGTCAGTCTGTAGTAAGAGCTCTGACCATTGTCTGTCAGTGGGTAGTAAGAGCTCTGACCATGGTCTGTCAGTCTGTAGTAAGATCTCTGACCAGAGCTCAGGCCAGGACATCATGAGGTCTGTCTGAATAAAAAGCCCCACCACTATCCAGGCCCAGGGTGAGCACTACATGGGAGTCATTCATTCATAAACATTCTTGCATAATAAAACCCATAATCAAACATATTACAATGTCAGGCCTGTAAAATTAAATAAACAATACAAATCCGGAGAGAAATACAAGCTGAGTCTAGTTATCCATGCTTTACACAGTTTTCTCAGCGTCATTGCAGGCTCTAAGAGCATCAGCTACAAACGTACGCTATGGCCAATACTACCTATGCTTGCATCCTGAATGTCAGCAAGCAGAGAGCAGATTTTGTTAGGAATGATCCACATTGACACAGCCTTCAAGCTGAGGTCCTGGTCCAAAGGAGGACCGAGAACTTCTAAACCAGGGGTCTCCACCTTTTCTATGATAAGCGATACTTTCTTGCCATGAAAATCACCACAGGCTACTAATACTAACAGTGTGAAAATAGTGACCACATCAGACAAGATTACAAGTGGCCACCCCATGCAACATTACCAGAAGTGATCATCTAAGTTCACCAGACAGAGTTGCTAGCACTAATGTGAAGAAGGGCTTATTAATCTGGAATGCCACCTTTACATGGTTAATACATAACAGCCATATTTGCAAGGCCCCTGGCATGAAGGTAATATTATCAGGAAAACCTTTCCCCAGCGCCTCATGGTTTATTGCTCAAATAGCACCCTTAATTATATTTTGGAAATTAAGCTTATGAGTTCTGAAAATACACATATTTTCATCTCAAATACATGCTTTACAATTTTGGGATGAATATGTTAATTTAGCCAAGCAAAAGGTTCTAATTTAGTTGGCTGGCCTGCACACAGGAGGGTTACTCATGGATAGCCGGAGAGCTACCAGCAGCTCACAAGCTACTCGTTGGAGAAGCCTGTTCTAAACTCACCAACATGGATAAACAAAAGTCACTCTGTTATTATTTTTTGTCTTAGTCTTTTGGACAGAGGAGCATTTAGGTATTCAGGTAAGACTTCGATACATACCCCAAGTTCTCTTTTGATCAACGTCTACACCATCCATCAGTTTAGATCATATTTTAATCTGCTTAGAAACTGCAGAATGAAGAAGCCATCAGTACAAAAAAGATTGAAATTCCAGAGAATGCAATGGATCCGTAAGGAATTTATCTTGTTAAGAATGCTGTCAGGCGACAGGGGTACTGGCCGTGGGCAAACACATACCAAATCGCAATTCTCACTGTCCCGTCACTAGCGTTTGGAGAAGGGGACAGTTTTCATTCAGTCGACTCTACCACCAAGGTATTCCTAACCAGGTCCAAATGCAGTTGCAGTTGAGCTTTGCTTGTGGAGGAAGGTAGGCAAGAACATTTCCTTAGGTATTACACTGTTCCAGATCCACCTGGGATCCAGTCAGGAAAGAATAGTTCCGTCACAAAAGAGAGATAGTAGCAGTGGTTTAACAAATGCCATACTCCTTTAAGGTAAATACAGTCATTCCTAATTAATTGTAGCAAGCTGCTCAACAGGGGAAAGCACCAGGCTCCCAAATTAGTGCCACATATAGTAAGAAAGGCTCCCAGATTAACATCAGCAAAGGAACACCCAGAGCAGATCAAAAGTTCCATAAATTATGAATGACAATTTAGTAAATCCAGTTCAGGCGAGAATTCAGTGGTAAGATTGAGGCGTTTATTCCATTGAGAAGAGGCAGCCGACATGTGTTTCATCTTTCACAACTATTTCAAGGCTTATTATTCGATGCCAGTAAGCACCAATTGTAGTCACAGTCGGAATTGTAAGGATAAAGGGCAGATCCGTAACAAAGTCTGCAGAGAAAGCAAGGCATCAAGCCTGATTGTCACAAAAGAGTACTCCGGAAGTAAAGTCAAAATGAGTCACAGGGAGAGAACCATGATAAGTCCCCCATATTCCTCTGTCATGTGTGAATGAACGCCAGAATTTTAACCACGTGGGATCTGAAGGCAGGCAAGAACATGTCCTTAGGTATTACACTGCTACAGTTCCACGTGGGATCCGAAGGCAGGCAAAAACATTTCCTTAGGTATTACAATGCACCAGGTCCACACAGGATCCGTGCTATCCCACAGAGGCAAGCTGCCCACAAGCCAAGGTAGGGATAGGCTCTGAGCCTAAAACTTCCAGTATGGGGCCTTCTAAAGGGCTATCCATGTTGTTGTTTAATTGACAGAAGGCAAACAATAGAGGCACATGTTTTCTTTGCTTAGGCTAAATGAAATGAGTAGAACCCATGTTGTGGAGCACACCGCCTAGATCAAATTATTTGCTTTCCTAATAACTATGTGTACATAGCTTTTAGCCATTTCCAGAAGATCTTTCATTTACTGGTATTAACAAGATAATTTACAACATTATAGTCTAACTGATTCAGAGAGCTCACTAAACCAATAAAGGTTTGGTCAAAAATTACCTGAACATCTTCGAACTGCAGAATCTGAATACCCTTCCATGTTTTAGTGGAAAAGATTTTGGGTCTGATTTAGAACTCAGCGGACGACTTACTCCATCACATAGGTGACAGATAGCCCGTCCGCCAAAATATTAATTCCATTATTTCCTGTGTGATTTATATTTCGGCGGATGGGATATCCGTCGCCATTGTGACGGAGTAACCTGTCTCTCGAGTTCTAAATCTGACTCTTTGTCTTGTACAAGTTCTGGCTCAGGTCGGCCATGGGGAGGAGAAGTAGCAGAAGGGCCACCACACACTTGTTTCAGGTGTTGAACATTTGCCTCTGTACGGAAGCGCACGTGAAGATGGTGGATGCACTCACGTCTTTGCGCTGTTGTAGGTAGGGCTTACTATTTATATACCACCCACCTACCTGGGAAGCAGTGGAGTGCTACACATTATTGGGAAGACCTGAGAAATAAGGCTAGATCAGACACATCAAAGAGGGATCTATCTACCTTTCAGGTGTTTATAATTGCATCATATTTCAGCTATCTACTATTTTAGGCACAGAAATATTAGGAAATGTTTTCACTTCAGCCAAGTGCAGGAGCCGGGATAATAATCATGTCTTCAGGCACCCAGGATCCACATGGGCATCTTAGCCTAGACTTATCTTATTTGATGATCACATGCTTATGAGAGATGTTAGACTGGGTGCTAAGGGCGCCACACTCTATCTACGGGGTATCCCAACAATGCAAATGTGCTGATTCAACACAGGTGCAGCTTATGAGGGTCGCACCTGCCGTGTCGTTGTCTGCTTAGGCCAGTACAGATGCGAGAATGCCCCACTCTTCCGGATTACCGGTCATTCACCCTTGTTCAGTGTGCAACAGCTTTTTAAGTCGATTCTACCAGCCAGAGCAATTTGTCCGGCTGCGAAAAACATATTGTGGGCTTACCAACAACATACAGGGACTTGCAGCCCGCCCAATGCCTCTCAATGGTTGGTTTTGCTGTCATTCTCTTTTGCCTGATTCTATTTTGATAGTTTTTTTGTGTCCCAGCTTGACAATTTTGTGTTTGTCCCTCTCAGTGAGCATAGCCTATTTTCCATCTCTCCAACTGGCTAGCTTCTATGCTTCCACTATTCACTTTAGAGCACTATGTTTTCTTTTTTGTTAAGCTCTCCATGGTTGTGCAGCTGTTTTCCAGCTTTCTCCCTTGAGTCCTTTTCCCCCCCCTTCCAGGTTGCTCTCTGTCACCTATGTGCTTTTCCTGCCCACCTACACTACTGGTGCTCTCTCTTGCCTGTGTGCCCCTGCACGCTATGTTGTTCCTTCACCTGTGTTTCTCCTTTTCCCATGGTGTTCTCTCCCTCGTGTTGCTTTTCCGCCGCCTGCTGTGTTGCTTCATTCCCAAGCACTCCCCAGCACCTTCTCCTGCAACCTGTTCATCTGTTTTGTCTTTCAAAAAAGCGCTTTTACTCTACATTTGAAAAAAAGAGCATCTGTACTCCTTTTTTTCAATTGAAAATTTACCTTAGATTGGTAAACAAAAAAAGAAATGCCTGTGTCATTTTGTGGCACTCTGTACGTATATTCGATCCATGAAAATGACACAGTAGCCACATTAATACTTTTTTTTTTTTTATTGTGTTGCACGGCAGGTGCGATGCTGTACAGCATGGCTAGAAATCATTCGGAAAGCCAATAGAGCTCAATAGCAATGCCTCTTGGCTTTGCCAATGCTTGTTTCGGGTAGCTCTGAAGTTTGTGCTTCCTAAGTCACAGGAACAAGCAGTGACATTCTCTCACATGCTCCACTTTGGACACCTGCCCTTTCTCCAGGTCTGATGGAAGTTATGTGCAGGCCTCTGAGCCGCCTGAAGCTCCTCGTGGGAGTGGAGCCAATAACAGACAAGATGGCGGGTGCTAGCGGGCACAGTCACAGCAGAGCAGCTTCCAAGGACGCGAACTAGGGGAGCATGAACACTTCACCAGGAACATTTGCAGGCCAAGCGGCTCTTCCACACCCGAGGGCGCAGAACTTTCTTTATAATTAGCGGCAGCTCCTACTTATGTCTTGCTTGCCAGTGCATTATCGCCAGACCTTATGTGATCAGCAGAAAAAGAGCTTTAAGAAGCGGCCCTGAAAGAGAGGCTTAGGCTCCACCCACAGGCTGATCCTCCGTCCTACAATTTTTTGATTAGGCAAAATTTGCATACTACCATTGAAAACAAATGTTCTTTTGCACATTTTGCCTTTTTATGAGCTTCTACTCACTACAGCAGTTCTAAGAAAAGTCAATGGTAAAGGCCTTGTGCTTGATTGTCCCTCTGGGAAACGTTTTGCAACATTCCATATGTCTGATCTGTTTATTATGAAAACTTATGACAAAGGTACTAGGCATGGTGTATTTATTGTTAAATACACATGATAAAACCAATATGTCTTTACGGGGGGAGGTTGTTATTAGACTATGGAGTCGCAATGCCGGAATTTTGTACATCTGGCCCCTAGTTTCTAAACTTACTATTGACTGAAGAGCACTTTATAAGCCAAAACTATTGTCAAAACACGAATTGCTGGGTGGTGCGTAGAACTCTTCATGGCCTGGCTTGTACTGCTGGGTTACGGGTAGACGGTGGTGACGCCTGTATGACGGAGTGTTGTGTAGGACTCTCTGTGGCCTCGCCTATACGACAGGGTGGTCTGTAGGACTCTCTGTGGCCTTGCTTGTTCTGCTGGGTGGTGTGTACGACTCTTCATGGCTTCACTTATACTACTGGGTGGTGTGTATGACTCTCCGTGGCCTCACCTGTGCTGCTGGGTGATGTGTAGGGCTCTCTGTGGTCTCGCTTGTACTGCTGGATGGTACGTAGGACTCTCAGCGGCCTCGCCTGTTCTGCTGAGTGGTGTAGAGGACTCTTTGTGGTCCCACCTGTACTGCTGGGTGTTGAGTAGGACTCTGTATGGCCTTGCCTGTACTGCTTGGTGGTGTGTAGGACTTTCTGTGGCCTCGCCTCTACGACAAGGTAGTGTGTAGAACTCTCGAAGGCGTCGCCTGTGCAGTTGGGTGGTGTGGCAGACTCTTTGTGGACTCGCCTGTACTACTGGATGGTGTGTAGGACTCTCTGTTGCCTCGCCTGTATGAGAGGGTGGTGTGTAGTACCCTCTGTGGCCTCGCCTGTACTGCTGGGTGGTGTGTAGGACTCTCAGCTGCCTCGCCTGTTCTGCTGAGTAGTGTGGAAGACTCTTTGTGGTCTCACCTGTACTGCTGGGTGGTGAGTAGGACTCTGCATTACCTCACCTATATTGTGGGGTGGGGTGTAGGACTCTCTGTAGCCTCGCCTGGTCTGCTAGGTGGTGTGTAATACTCTCTGGGGCCTCTGCTGCAATGCTGGGTGGTGTGTAGGACTCTCCGTGGCCTCACCTGTACTGTTTGGTGGTGTGTAGGACTCTCTGTGGCCTCGCCTGTACTACTGGGTGGTGCGTAGGACTCTTCATCACCTTGCTTGTATTGCTGGGTGGTGTGTAGAATTTTCCGTGGCCTAGTCTGTCCTTCTGGGTGATGTTTAGGACTCTTTATGGCCTCGCCTGTGCTGCTGGACGGTCTGTAGGACTCTTCATGGCCTCGCCTCTACTGTTGGGGGGTGTGGAGGGCTCTCTGTGGCCATGCCTGTACTACTGGGTGGTATGTAGGACTTTCCATGGCCTCGCCTGTACTGCTGGGTGGTGCGAAGGACTCTACATACAACTGTTCGCATATGACTCCTCGTTTGAATTATGATAGCCTGTTGCTTATAATTAGGCCCACAGATGTCAGGTATATATTTTTTGACATTTCAATCTGTATTTTTCCATATGGCTCTAGTGCGTGTTTACTGATGTATTTGTCCATGAGCAGTGGGGAATGTTTGTTACACCAATATTGGTTATAACACCTGCTAGCTCCAGGAGTGTTGCACAGGCCCTTGCACCAGCTGGAGCTTAGCCCCACAATGTATGGGCGCTGGAGAGAGGGTGCCAAAATAACCACGCTGGAGTTCAGAAGGTGGATAAGCAATAAAGATGCCTCTAACGTTTATTTTATTATAAAGGTCAAATATCATTCTCTGTCTTCTGAAAATTAATACTCATCGTTTTAACATGGAGACTGATGTTTACTTTTCTTTCTCGTACTGTAAACTAAGAGGATTTTGTAATGCGAACTATGTGAAAATCTTGTTGAGTGAGAAGGGAAAGGATGTAGTTAATGTTGATAATGTTAATTACTTTTTCTAGAATAGATTAAAACTTCAACAGAACAAATATTTCAAAAGGAAACCAAATATCAAGCACTGTCTTGTTTAATTCTGAAGTATGATGGAAGTAAAGATTTTAAAAGGATCAAAACAAATCAAGGCACCTTACTTGGTGATGCTCAAATGATACATATTAACTGAAACCAGATTTCCCCACATGATCATTTATGCGCTGTATAGTTTTATCAGTAAAACCACGTCTGTACAAAGTTGGTGGCCATATTAATGGAAAATATGCTGACTGCAAATGACAGTATGCTACTACACAATGCTTTAGTAATATATTTACAACAGAGTGCTCCATATGCACCACCAGCTGCACACTACTCCCTTATTGCTGATTTGCTACACCTGTTCTTTGGTGATGCTTGGATGTGTCACAATCCCCATGACTTCAGTGGCGTAACAGTGATGGCAGCACCCCCACCCTGGAAACTGTCACTTATGATTACAAGCAATAGTAAATGATGGGGGCATGATTACAGGCACAATAGTGATAGGGAAGTGATTACAGACAATAGTGAACGATGGGAGCATGATTTTAGGCATAATAGTAATCACGCCCCATCATTTACTATTGTCTGTAATGACACCCCCCTCATTTACTATTGTCGGTAATCCAAGCCCCCTTGTTTACTTTTGTCTGTAATCACACCACCATCATTTACTATTGTCAGTAATCAACCCCCCAGTCATTTACTAGTGTCTGTAATCCTGGCCCCATCATTCACTGTCTGTAGTCACGCCCACAACATTTACTTCTGTCTGTAATCATGCCCCATGCATCAATTTTTTACTATTGTCTGTAATTACGCCCCCATAATTTACTATTGTTTGCAATCATGGGCCCCAACATTTACTACTGTCTGTGATCACACACCCATCTTTTAGCCGATGATCCATTAATCTAACCCCATCAGACAGGCATTGTTCCAGTCATCAGCCTATTTGAGAAACGTGGACCATAGACACGACAATCCCAGACAGATGGGTGAATTCCTTACTCTGCCATTCTTTAACATTAATCAAATGGGTGGAGTTGTAAATTGCATTCTGGTACATGTAGTCACAAGCAAGCAGTCTTTCCCCTCCGCGGGCAAGTGGAATGGACACTTTCATATTCAAGCGCAGCTCAGTGCTTGGTAACCACTGAAATGTGTTTCATAGTTCCATATTCATTTGAAGAGTAAATTGTGGGGTGTGTATATCTTGGTACTGTATTCTTCATTAATGCGAGCCAACACAACTCCTAGTCGCTACATTATATCAGTTCTGTTTCAAATAAATGCTGAACCATGGGTAACTCGGTGTCTCCCTGTATTCATGTGCATCTTTCCATTAAACCTCGATAATCATGTAATTCCAACCCCCTGCGAAAGGCACCCAGCAAGGGGTAACTCTTAAATAGAAATTAGTTAGGTGACTTTGAAGGCTAGTCTGTTACTTACCAGGTTTTTCTCATAAAACGCATTAAAAAGGCACTTTTGACGCACTTATATTTTAGTTTTAATATGAAAAGTTTCTCCCTGCTTCCACATTCCCAGCTAAGTTTATAAAGTACTGTATAGCGCACTGGAAGCTATCATCTTGAAGAGCAAGCGCTTCATCATGATATTGACACGGCAAAATAAGTGCAGACGAGCCTCCTTTGTCTACACTCCTCTGGTGGGGCTTGTGATGGTCATCTCCATTCAGCAACTCACATTTAGGCCTCGTAGAAAGTTTAATTATGCTGTTGAAATTTGCACTACTTCTAAATTTGGATTATAAGAAATTACTGAAATTACTTGAAATTTTGCACTATGCAATTTTGTATGCTAGAGGCTCATATGCGCAGAAAATATTTGCCAAGGGAGGTTTATTTCTAGCATAATGCAAGACATTTTTACTCGAAGTGTGCGCTCAACTGAAAAAAATCACAGGTGATACCAGCAAACCACATTTCATATTGAAAGTGTAATTTCCCCACTTTTAAAGATAATTCATGAAACAGCACAGGCATTCCGCAGCTGCAGACGGCGAGTCTCGCTAATCTAGTGCTTCTCGCTCTCGTGCTCATGGTCTCCAGGTGGCTTTTCCTCGCCCCACCAGCTCCAAAATGGCAAATCACGTGTCTGACAGTATGCACCTGCTGTTTAAAGCTATTCCTTCTTCCTAATTCTTCGAAGAATCTCCCTAGTGATTTCCCAGACGACCCCTTAGGTGCCTGACCCTTTTCATCGGAGTTCTGCTCGTGTTATGGTGGATGGGGAAACAGAATTTGAGGTTAGTGAAATCTTTGATTCCCAGATTTTCAGAGGTGGGTTACAGTTCTTCAATCAATATTTTCCCTTTTGAACCAGTCAGTTTCGCTCTGACAGATCCAAGGTGGGGTATCTGATTGGTTCTTTGACAAAAAGAGGAGTTACCTGGGAACTCCTCTGGTTGTCGGGGAAAATCCTTCCCTGAATAATTATGTCATTTTTTGGGCAAACTTCCAGAAGATGTTTGAGAGACCAGATGTGAACGAGAGAATGCGTTGTATGAACTATCTCTGGGAAATAGTTTTTCTTCTTTCCTTTGAAGTCTTAATCTAGGGGGGAAGTTTTTTACTCATTTAACTTTTTCCTTCTGAGAAGGGGGCTGCTTATCAAGGAGACCTGCCTGCCACACAGCCCAGTGTGTCATCGCATCACCTCTTCAGACAGCAGAAGGCCCAGATCCGGAGTGCGGCAGACGTCCTGACCAGAACATCCGCCCCGTGTCATCACAGAGACTGATTCCACTTCCTGTTTTTTTAAAGCTACAAATCATTGCTCACAGGCGCTCAGAAATGATAGACGCTCAGTATTTGGTGGTAGCTGCTTAGCTCCGCCCTCTCATCAAGCTGACATGATGAAGCAAGTTGTGTGGAGTCTCAGAGAAGAAAGTGCAGCCTACGAGGTTCTCTGGCAGGTTAGGCCAGGACAGGTGCTCCCGGCTCAGCCCAAACAGGGGCAGGTCAGGATGAAAGAAATGAATCGGAGGATCAGGTTGAGAGGATCCTTTGTTTAACCAGGAGAACACTCCTTCCCCTCAGAGTTCTGCTCTGGTGCCAATGTCTGGAGCCTGGATTTTCGAATACAGGGAGGCATTTTAGCACCAGACAGCGCTCCTAGGGAAGTCGTCAGTACTTAGTTGGTGATCCTCGTTGAAATAAACGTGGTTGATGCTTACATGCTTAACTCTACTGTATATTGTGTTGGTTTCCCCCTTGTTGCAAGCTGTATTGGACCATTTAGTGGGCTACCATGTAAACAGTGATATCTGCATTGTTTTGGCGCACTGCCACCTTCGCCTTGTCCTGTTCAGCTGTCCGAGCTCTCTTTCTCTTGGGCTGGAGCCAGGTTTTGTGTTTGCTCAAGCTCCCCATCCATGCCTCTTCTTGGAGTTTCAAGGGGACATAAACATATAGGCACTTTCAGGAGGCCACGTCTCGGGTGCTGACAGAGAGGGGACGGTGCAGGCCCAGAAGATCATGTGAAGAGGTCCAACTTGCCACTCATGTCTCCTCTGCCTAGATTTGGAAGAGATCTCACAGACTGGAAACTCTGGGCCTGATTTAGAATTTGCAAATGGTGTTACTCCATCACAAATGTGATGAATATCCTGTCCGCCATATTACGATTCCATTATATCCTATGGAAATCGTAATAAGGCGGACGAGATATCCATCACATTTGTGACGGAGAAACCCATCAGCCAAACTGTATTTCAGGTCTTCTATGTTTTCTAAGCAGTAAAAGCGAATCACTTTTGTAAGCATTGCCACCTGCTTTGTTTTTTCCACATGTTGGGTGCGTTGAATTTGGCTGAATTTGCATCTTTTGTGGCTCTTTTCTCCATCCATGGGTCAGGTTGGTCAGGTTGTACTGTATTCATGACAACAAGGGCACATGGCTTTGAGGCTGCGATCCCCAGCCTTTGACCAGCCAATCCTACTTCAACCCTTCTTTCAGGGCGTCCAGGTAAAGTGGAGAGATAAAGGCTGCCTTCCCTGTTTGGCGTGGTAGGTCCTGGAAGGGCCTAAGGACTAGTTCAGACCCCCTGTCCTGCTCTTCGCCCCTTTACACCCTTCCTTTAACTCAGCCATATCCAGCTGGCGTTCAGTACCCTACAAGAGTTCCTGCTACACAGCCACTGACTGCGCTCTCTCTCAGCGGTTTCTTTAATGCCACCCACACCGAGGGACGGCAATGTCACCACTGCTGGAGGATTTTTCAGTCCATAGAGTTGAATTTATAATGCACCTTGTCACATTCTGGATCCGCAGAGCACGCAGGATTGCTTACTGTAAAACAGTTCCTCTAGACATCAAGAGCTGCTCGATGGCTCCTCTGAGTGGGCACTGTGGATCGTGTTAGAATAGGTGTTCTCCCTTGAATCTTAATGTTGTCATCAGAGCATGTACCCTGGCTGGCTCTATAGTGCCCAGTCCTGTGGGTTGCTCCCGCATCTTCTGGGTGGTCACCCTATGGCTGGCTCTATAGTGCCCAATCTAGTGGGTTGCTCCTGCCTCTCCTGGTGGACTCCCCAGAGAATGTACCATAACTGACTGTAAAAAACACACAGTTCCAAGGATTGCTGCTTGCCACACCCGGGTGGGCTCCTATGGCCTGCTGTATAATGCCCGTTCCTATTGATTGCCTTCCACTGTTTGCTGTGGACTCTTCATATAGATTACAATGGCGGGCTCTAAACAGCGCCTGTTCCAATGGGTTGCCCCTCTGTTTGCACTCCAGAGCGTATACAACAGTGAATGCAGGAGTGCGCCTCCTCGTGGTCACCCCTTTTACATATGGGCACTTTCAGAGATCCATATTCGGTGTGGTTTATACTCTTCTACACACAGGCAGGAGATGGCAGGTACCCACATGCGCGACCGCACCTACCCTCCTTCTTCCCTGCTACACCCACATGTAGCCACGTCTGTGCGCCTGTGCAGCACACACTGCGAGCAGTCTCTGCCACATAGACACACAACACCAAACCACTGGCCACTTAAGCATCAGTGCTCTTCCACCATCCAGGAGCTGACATCTAACGCTGAAGCACCGGTGTCCCAAGGTGCGGTGTGCTATCTATAGGCATGAGCGCCTCGGTGCCTCTGCAAGGGCTGAAGCGCTATATAAATGCATCTACAGTACAACCCTAGCAGAGGTTTTAGGAATTTGGAAACAAGCGTTAATTTACTACCTAACGTTCAACAAGCCCCAAAACCTTCCCCCAAGAAACACCCACCCACGTCCTACATTAGAGTGCAACTGGCTATAAAAAAGATGCAAAATACTGGCACAGCCCTAGGAATTTCACTACCAGGGGTTGTGTGCACTTCAAGGCATTTAGGATGTATTTATGCATCCTAAGGGCAGTGGAGGGGTACCAGACGGAGATACTTCTAAAGTCTTGTCTACCTCATCTGCACAGCCAAAGACGTAGCTACACCCCCTCCCCAAATGAATGCATTTTCAGGAAAATAGTACAGGTGCTTTCCGTCAGGGATAGCACAAGGGACGTTTACATACACCCAGCAAAAATGCACTCACTTTCGTTCACTCTCTGCTTTGAAAGTCTTCAAAAATGTTCGTTATGTTACAGAATATGGTGTTTTCCTCACTCCCTCTCCCTTTCCACTGCCCCTTAGGCCCATCTCCTGCACCCTGCTTGTTTTATAATCTATTTTAATATTATATGCCAGCCTGATTATTGGGACATTTGACGCTCACCTGCCCCCCCCCCCTTCTGACGTCCAGACCTGTACAATATACTGGCTCTGGAGGGTCGCATTTATTGTACACGTGACATTGGGAGGACTGCGCACTTTAACACGGTGTGCCAGTTTTAATATCTAAATCCTTACCACCAACCAGGCAGTGCATCTCTTTCCCACTGGAGGGGAGGGGCTGTCAAAGGGGTTCTGGATTGAGGGAAAAAGTGGAGACTTCCTGTGCAGCCCCCTCATGTAGGGTGTCGGGCCACATTTTAGGTCATTGTTATTTTGCACTCTATCCCACCATTGGACCCAGCCACATGAAACTCAATCTTGATCATGCTACAATGGGAATAGTGCAACCTGAAGCCAGGCCTGGTCCTCTCTCTACCAGGACCACTTTTGTCCTGATCAGGGCTCATCAGCCAGGGCTAGCTTCATTCCAATGGCCCAGTGTGTATTGGACCTACGGCTGGGCATACCCATCCGACTTACGGCGACTCACTAATATATAAAAAAAGTAATGAATGGAATGCTTGAATTATTCTCAGCCGCTGGTAATTATTTGTGCCACATTCCAGTCCGATGTTTTCTTTGTACAGCCACCTCAGTTTATACCCTGCCATATGCAAATCAGTTTTGACACTAAAATGGGAACAGTTCAGCCCGAAACGGAACACAAGCCACACCACAGACGTGCCCAGTAACCACTGCCTGCCCCACGGCCCACCATAAACACGGCCCAGTAACCACTGCCTGCCCCATTGCCCACCAAAAACACAACCTAGTAACCAGTGCCTGCCCAACACGCCCAGAATAAACATGGCCCATAACCACTGCCTGCTCCATTGCACACAGTCACAGCTCAGTAACCACTGCTTGCCCCACAGCCCACCGCAAACATGGCCCATTAACCACTGCCTGACCCCCGGCCCACCACAGGCACGACCCAGTAACCACTGCCTGCCCACAATAAACATGGCCCAGTAACCACTGCCTGCTCTATGGCACACCACGGTCACGGCCCAGTAAGCACTGCGTGCCTGCCCCACGTTCCACCACAGACACAACTCAGTAACCACTTCCGTCCCCACATCCCACCACAGATATGGCCCAGTAACAGCTACCTGCCCCACGACCCACTGTAAACACAGCCCAGTAATTACTGCCTGCCCCACGGCCCACCACAGACATAGCCCAGTAACCACTGCCTGCCCCACAACCCACCACAGACGACCTAGTAACCACTGCCTGCCCCACTGCCCACCACAGACACAGCCAGGTAACCACTGCCTGCCCCACGGCCCACCACAGACACAGCTCAATAACCATTGCCTGCCTCACATTCCACCACAGGCATGGCCCAGTAACCACTACTTGCCCCTCAGTCCACCCACAGACATGACGCTGTAACCACTGCCTGCCCCACTGTTCACCACAGACACGGCCAAGTAACCACTGCCTGACACCCACAGACACGGCCATGTAACCACTCCTTGCCCTATGGCGCACAACAGACACAGCCAAGTAACCACTGCCTGACACCCACAGACACGGCCATGTAACCACTCCTTGCCCTATGGCGCACCACAGACATGGCCCAGTAACCTCTGCAGGCCCAACAATGCACTATAGACGTGCCCAAAAACCACTGCCTGCCTCAATCCCCACCACAGATATGCCCAGTAACCACTGCTTGCCCCAAAGCCCACCACAGACACAGCCCAGTAACCACTGCCTGCCCACTGCCCACCTGAGACAGAGCCCAGTAACCACTGCCTGCCCCACCACAAACACAGCCCAGTAACCGCTGCCTGCCCCACAGCCCACCATGGAAACGGTCCAGTACCTACTTGCCCATGACCTAGCACAGACACAGCTCAGAAATCACTGCCTTCCCACCACAGACAGCCCAGTAACGATTGCCTGCCATACAGCCCACCACAGACACAGCCCAGTAACCACTGCCTGCCCACAGCCCACCACAGATACAGCCCAGTAACCACTGCCTGCCCCACGGTCCACCACAAATACGGCCCAGTAACTACTGCCTTCCCCGCTTCTCAGTTCAAAGGCCTTTACTGAAAGTCCAACTACAAAACTGTGCCAGACAGTGAGGAAGTTTAGTGGCGTAAACCCTGCTGCTAGCTGTAGACCCAGGAGCTGCAGGCTTGAGGCTGACATTACTTGTAAAGAGAACTACATGGACCTGGGATGCCTTCACTACATGTCAGCACCAGGACCAGGCCTTGGACCCTTGCCAGGAAGGCCTTGGCACTGGAGCCCAGGTGACACAGCTCAGACAGGGCGTTACAAACAACAGCACAGGAAAGGCCGGCACCCTTCAGTGCTCACTGCTGGCCAAACTACTGCCCACTCTTTAAAGGTCATTAAATTTACATACGTGGACCCCAAATGGGTCGATCCAAAGAATTCTGGCCATCACCAACCAAAATCACGGAAAAGCCTATATTGGCACTTCTTGACCAACGTGGGGAACTGTAGGAAAATGGCTCCCTGTTGCAGTTACCCCCCACTTTTTGCCTGATATTGATGCTGACTTGACTGAGAAGTGTGCTGGGACCCTGCTAACCAGGCCCCAGCACCAGTGTTCTTTCACTAAATGTACCATTGTTTCCACAACTGTCACACCCCTGGCACACAGATAAGTCTCTTGTAAAAGGTACCAGTGGTACCAAGGGCCCTGTGACCAGGGAAGGTCCCTAAGGGCTGCAGCATGTGTTGTGCCATCCTAAGGGACCCCTAACCTAACACAGACACACTGCCATTGCAGATTGTGTGTGTTGGTGGGGACAAAAAGGCAAAGTCGACATCCCCCTCAGGGTGCCATGCACACAAAATACTGCCTGTGGCATAGGTAAGTCACCCTTCTAGCAGGCCTTACAGCCCTAAGGCAGGGTGCACTATACCACAGGTGAGGGCATAGCTGCATGAGCAATATGCCCCTACAGTGTCTAAGTCCATTCTTAGACATTGTAAGTACAGTGTGGCCATATTAAGTATATGGTCTGGGAGTTTGTCAAAAACAAACTCCACAGCTCCGTAATGGCTACACTGAATACTGGGAAGTTTGGTATCAAACTTCTCAGAATAATAAATCCACACAGATGCCAGTGTTGGATTTATTACAAAATGCACACAGAGGCATCTTAGAAGATGCCCCCTGTAATTTACCCAATCCTTCAGTGCAGGACTGACTGGTCAGTGCCAGCCTGCCACTGAGACAAGTTTCTGTCCCCCCGAGGTGAGAGCCTTTGTGCTCTCTGAGGACAGAAACCAATCATGCACTGGGTGGAGGTGCTTCTCACCTCCCCCTGCAGGAACTGTAACACCTGGGGGTGTCTGTGGTGCCTTTTGTTACAGCACCCCAGGGCATCCCAGCTAGTGGAGATGCCCACCCCTCTGGACACAGCCCCCACTTTTGGCGACAAGTCCAGAGGAGATAATGAGAAAAACAAGGAGGAGTCACCCACCAGTCAGGACAGCCCCTAAGGTGCCCTGAGCTGAGGTGACCCCTGCCTTTAGAAATCCTCCATCTTGGTTTTGGAGGATTCCCCCATTAGGATTAGGGATGTGCCCCCCTCCCCTCAGGGAGGAGGCACAAAGAGGTTCTAGGCACACTCCAGGACAGTAGCCATTGGATTCATATTTAGGGGCGACCCAGAACCCAGGAAATCAGATTCCTGCAACCTGAAACAAGAAGAAGGACTGCTGACCTGAAGGCCCTGCAGAGATGACGGAGACGAAAACTGCTTTGGCCCCACAACTACAGGACCGTCTCCTGACTCGAAGAAAACTGCACAGCGACACTTCCGACAGGGACCAGTGACCTCTGAAACCTCAGAGGACTGCCCTGAAACCCGAAGGACCAAGAAACTTCAGAGAACAGCGGCACTGTTCACCCACAGCACCATCTTTGCAGCAAAGAAGCAACTTTTAAAGAACTCACTCTTCCCACCGGAAGAGTGAGACTTCACCCTCTGCACCCAACGCCCCAGGCTCGAGCTCCAGAGAACAAACACTACAGGGAGGACTCCCAGGTGACTGCGACCTCGTGAGTAGCCCGAGACGACCCACCTGGACCACCACAGCGACGCATGCAGAGAGAATCCAGAGGCTCCCCTGACCGTGACTGCCTGTAACAAGGAACCCGACGCCTGCACCAAGTTCTGCACCCGCAGTCCCCAGGACCAGAAGGAACCGAACTTCAGTGCCTAGCCTAGTCGGTGGTTGGCCTGAGAAGCCCCCCTGCCTGCACTGCTAGAGTGGCCCCCAGGTCCCTCCATTGATTCTAATACTAAACCTGACGCCTGCTTTCCACACTGCACCCGGCTGCCCCTGTGCCGCTGAGGGTGCGTTTTGTGTGCCTACTTGTGTCCCCCCAGTGCTCTACAAAATCCCCCCTGGTCTGCCCTCCGAAGACGCAGGTACTTACCTGTAGGCAGACTGGAACCAGGGCACCCCTG
This sequence comes from Pleurodeles waltl, assembly GCF_031143425.1. Classification (NCBI taxonomy): domain Eukaryota; kingdom Metazoa; phylum Chordata; class Amphibia; order Caudata; family Salamandridae; genus Pleurodeles; species Pleurodeles waltl. The sequence continues at coordinate 703,246,540 of NC_090451.1, read as the reverse complement.
TTCTTCATAGGCGCCTATGTGTTTTGGGTCCTCCTTTGACCTCTGCACCTGACCGGCCCTAGTGTTGCTTGTGCATTGACTTTGGGGTTGCCTTGAACCCCCAACGGTGGGGTGCCTATGCCCAGGAACTTGAACTTGTAAGTGCCTTACTTACCTGAAAAACTAACCATTTCTTACCTCCCCAGGAACTGTTGATTTCTGCACTGTGTCCACTTTTAAAATAGCTTATTGCCATTTTAACTAAAACTGTGTATTTTACTGCTCTAATTCAAAGTTCCTAACTTGCCTATGTGGAGTACCTTGCATTTTATGTATTTACTTCAAATCTCGAACTTGTGGTTCTAAAATAAATTAAGAAAATGTATATTTTCTATATAAAATCTATTGGCCTGGAGTTAAGTCTTTGAGTGTGTGTTCCTCATTTATTGCCTGTGTGTGTGTAACAAATGATTAACACTACCCTCTGATAAGCCTACTGCTCGACCACACTACCACAAAATAGAGCATTGGAATTATCTACTTTTGCCACTATCTTACCTCTAAGGGGAACTCTTGGACTCTGTGCACACTATCGCTTACTTTGAGATAGTATATACAGAGCCAACTTCCTACAGGAACGTATTCACCTCTAGAAACAAAATATATTAAAACAATGAAGACTGATACACATTACAAGTGAGAATAGGCCAGAAGATTGATACACACTCCAAATGAGAATAGGCCAGAAGAGTGATACACATTCCAAGTGGCAATAGGCCAAAAGAGTAATACACATTCCAAGTGAGAATAGGCCAGAAGATTGATACATGTTCCAAGTGAGAATAGGCCAGAAGAGTGATACACCTTTCAAGTGGGAATAGGCTAGAAAAGTGATACACACTTCCAAGTGAGAATAGGCCACAAAATGGATACAGGCCTGAAGATTGATACACATTCCAAGTGAGAATAGGTCAGAATACTGGTACACATTCCAAGCGGGAGTAGACCAGAAGGTCGACACACATTCCAAGTGGGAATAGGCTAGAAGGGTGATACACACTACAAGCGGGAATACGCCAGAAGGTTGATACACATAGGAATAGGTCACAAGAGTGATACACCTTACAAGTGAGAATTGACCAGAAGATTGATACACATTCCAAGTAAAAAGGACCGAAGACTTGCTACACATACCAAGTAGGAATAGGCCAAAAGATTGATACACATTCCAAGTAAGAATAGCCCAGAGGATTGATACACATTCCAAGTAGGAAAAGACCAGACGATGAATACACATTCCACATAGGAATAGGCCAGACAATTGATACACATTTCAAGCAGGAATTTACCAGAAGAGTGATGCACATTCCAAGTAGGAATAGGCCAGTAGAGTGATACATATTCCAAGTAGGAATAGACCAGATGACTGATACACATTCCATGTAGGAATAGACCAGATAAGTGATACACATTCCAAGTAGGAATAGACCAGAAGATTGATACACATTCCAAGTAGGAATAGGCCAGAAGAGTGATACAATCTCCAAGTGAGAATAGACCAGAAGATTGATACACATTCCAAGTAGAAAGGCCAGAAGACTTGATACACATACTAAGTAGGAATAGACAAGAAGATTGATACACATCCCAAGTGAGAATAGGCCAAAAATTTGATACAGGTCAGAAGATTGATACGCATTCCATGTGAGAACAGGCCAGAAAAGTGATACACATTCCAAGCGGGATTAGACCAGAACGTTGATACACATTCCAAGTGAGACTAGACTTGAAGAGTGATACACACTCCAAGCAGGAATTTACCAGAAGATTGATACACATTTCAAGTAGGAATAGGCCAGGCCCGTGATACACATTCAAATGAGAATAGACAGAAGATTGCTACACATTCCAAGTAGAAAGGCCAGGAAACTTGATACACATACTAAGTAGTAACAGACCAGAAGATTGATACACATTCCAGGTAGGAATAGGCCAGAAGAGGGATGCACAATCCAAGTAGGAATAAACCAGAAGATTGATACACATTCCAAGTAGAAAGGCCAGAAGACTTGATACACATACTAAGTAGGAATAGACCAGAAGATTGATACACATTCCAAATAGGAATAGGCCAGAAGAGTGATACACATTCAAAGTAGGAATAGACCAGAAAAGTGATACACATTCCAAATAGGAACAGACCAGATGATTGGTACACATTCCAAGTAGGAATAGACCAGAAGATTGATACACATTCCATGTAGGGAAAGACCACACGATTGTTACACATTCCACGCAGGAATAGACCAGAAGATTGATACACAGTCCAAATAGGAATAGACAGGCAATTGATACAATTCACAGTAGGAAAAGACCAGAAGAGTGATACACATTCCAAGTGGGAATAGGCCAGGAGAGTGATACACATTCCAAGTAGGAATAAACCAGAAGAGTAATACATATTTCAAGTAGGAATAGACCAGAAGATCGATACACTTTCCAAGTAAGAATAGGTCAGAAGAATGATGCACATTCCAAGTGGGAATAGAACAGAAGACTGATACACATTCCAAGTAGAAAGGCCAGAAGACTTGATAACATACTAAGTAGAAATAGACTAAAAGATTGATACACATTCCAAGTGAAAACAGGCCAGAAAAGTGATACTCATTCCAAGCGGGAATAGACCTGAATGTTGATACACATTCCAAGTGAGAATAGGCTAGAAGAGTGATACACACTCCAAGCAGGAATTGACTAGAAGATTGATACACTTTTCAAGTAGGAATAGGCCAGGCGCGTGATACACATTCAAATGAGAATAGACAGAAGATTGATACACATTCCAAGTAGAAAGGCCAGAAAACTTGATACACATAATAAGTAGTAACAGACCAGAAGATTGATACACATTGTAAGTGGTAATAGGTCAGAAGATTGATACATATTTCACGTAGGGATAGACCAGAAGAGTGATAACAATTCCAAGTATGGATAGACCAGAAGAGTGATACACATTCCAAGTAGGAATAGACCAGAATATTAATACACATTCCAAGCAGGAATAGACCAAAGGATTGATACACATTCCAAGTAGAAATAGACCAGATAATTGATACACATTCCAAGTAGGAATTGTCCAAACGATTGATACACATTCCAGACCAGAAGACTGATATGCTTTCTAAAAAGGAATAGACCAGAAGAGGGATACACATTCCAAGTAGAAAGGCCAGAAGACTTGATACACATACTAAGAAGGCATAGACCAGAAGATTGATACACATTCAAAGTGAGAATAGACCAGAAAAGTAATATACATTCCAAGCGGGAATAGAACAGAAGACTGATACACATTCCAAAAAGAAAGGCCAGAAGACTTGATACACATACTAAGTAGGAATAGACTAGAAGATTGATACACATCCCAAGTGAGAATAGGCCAGAAAATTGATACAGGCCAGAAGATTGATATGCATTCCATGTGAGAACAGGCCAGTAAAGTGATACACATTCCAAGTGGGATTAGACCAGAACGTTGATACACATTCCAAGTGAGACTAGACAAGAAGAGTGATACACACTCCAAGCAGGAATTTACCAGAAGATTGATACACATTTCAAGTAGGAATAGGCCAGGCCCGTGATACACATTCAAATGAGAATAGACAGAGGATTGCTACACATTCCAAGTAGAAAGGCCAGGAAACTTGACACACATACTAAGTAGTAACAGACCAGAAGATTGATACACATTCCAGGTAGGAATAGGCCAGAAGAGGGATGCACAATCCAAGTAGGAATAAACCAGAAGAATGATACACATTCCAAGTAGAAAGGCCAGAAGCCTTGATACACATACTAAGTAGGAATACAACAGAAGATTGATACACATTCCAAGTAGGAACAGACCAGAAGAGTGATACACATTCAAAGTAGGAATAGACCAGAAAAGTGATACACATTCCAAATAGAAACAGACCAGATGATTGGTACACATTCCAAGTAGGAATAGACCATAAGATTGATACACATTCCATGTAGGGAAAGACCAGACGATTGATACACATTCCACGCAGGAATAGACCAGAAGATTGATACACAGTCCAAATAGGAATAGACAGGACAATTGATACAATTCACAGTAGGAAAAGACCAGAAGAGTGATACACATTCCAAGTGGGAATAGGCCAGAAGAGTGATACACATTCCAAGTAGGAATAAACCAGAAGAGTAATACATATTTCAAGTAGGAATAGACCAGAAGATCGATACACTTTCCAAGTAAGAATAGGTCAGAAGAGTGATACACATTCCAAGTGGGAATAGAACAGAAGACTGATACACATTCCAAGTAGAAAGGCCAGAAGACTTGATAACATACTAAGTAGAAATAGACTAAAAGATTAATACACATCCCAAGTGAGAAGAGGCCAGAAAATTGATACAGGCCAGAAGATTGATACACATTCCAAGTGAGAACAGGCCAGAAAAGTTATACACATTTCAAGCGGGAATAGACCTGAATGTTGATACACATTCCAAGTGAGAATAGGCTAGAAGAGTAATACACACTCCAAGCAGGAATTGACCAGAAGATTGATACACTTTTCAAGTAGGAATAAGCCAGGCGCGTGATACACATTCAAATGAGAAAAGACAGAATATTGATACACATTCCAAGTAGAAAGGCCAGAAAACTTGATACACATACTAAGTAGTAACAGACCAGACGATTGATACACATTGTAAGTGGTAATAGGTCAGAAGATTGATACATATTTCAAGTAGGGATAGACCAGAAGAGTAGTAACAATTCCAAGTATGGATAGACCAGAAGAGTGATACACATTCCAAGTAGGAATAGACCAGAATATTAATACACATTCCAAGCAGGAATAGACCAGAGGATTGATACACATTCCAAGTAGGAATAGACCAGATAATTGATACACATTCAAAGTAGGAATTGACCAAACGATTGATACACATTCCAGACCAGAAGACTGATATGCTTTCTAAAAAGGAATAGACCAGAAGAGGGATACACATTCCAAGTATTAACAGGACTGAAGAGTGATACACATTCCAAGTAGGAATAGACCAGAAGAGTGATTCACATTAGGCAGGAAGAGTGATGCACAATCCAAGTGACAGTATACCAGAAGATTGATACACATTCATAAGTTGTCTTACAGGCAGACCGTTAACACTTTACCTCTTCACAATCGGTATGCTGCCTTATCTTCTATGGAGGAAAATGATTGACTGCCAAATGCCTTGGGAAATTCTTCCCAGTCTTCAGCATCGTCCATCAAGATTGCTACATGGAACATTGCTGGTTTAAAGAGCAAATCTGGGATAGCCGAATGGGAAAGGACTCTAAAATCTTTTGACGTCATTGCTTTACAAGAGACTTGGGATCAAACGAATAGCTTTTCCTTAGATGGCTTTTGTCATTTTTGCATTCCAGCTACAAACAGTGTGGCAGGAAGACCTAAGGGGGGACTATTAAGCCTTTTCAAACTGGATATGAAAAGTACCTTAACTCAATGCCCCTCGGGCTCAGTAAATTGTCTAATTGTTGAGCTTTCCACCCAGGATAAGGGTAAGATCCTTTTTATACATTTTTATAATTCGCATGCTAATGATTGCACCAGTCAAAATCTGGATGACTTGGATAAATTTTTGTCACTCTATAGTATAAATGTTAATACTTTTGAGTTAGTATTACTAGGGAACTTTAACATACATCCATGTACCCTACCATGTATTAGGAGGGATGAGGAAGGCCCTCCCTTTTCCTCAACTGCTCATCCAGAACTTACTAGGCAGGGGGATTATCTTGAGCTTTTCCTTGCTAAATGGAATTTATATGAGTCTGGCTGTGGAGACGGGAATAGCAGGTCCCCTACGTTTAAGGGCAAAGAAAATGGTACTATTACAGATTATATTTATTTGTCTTCTTTTTTGTTAAATAGTGTTTTAAATTATTGTACTGAGGTGTCAGTTTTTAGTGATCATAATCCTGTTGTACTTGTTTTTAAGAACACTGAACTGATTTCTCTCAAACTAGTTGCAGAGAGTGGGGGCTTGAACCTTAAAGTCAAAGACCAGAATCGAAGGTTGAAGTGGACAAAAATAGTCCCTGAAACTTTTTTTCAGGAGGTCTTATCCAAAGTGGAGGATGAAATCTCTATATGTCTAGTGGAAAATCCAGACCCTAAGGAGGTTACAGTAGCATTTGATCAGATTTGCTTAGAAATTAATCGTAGTCTCCAGGCTAAATCTAGCCAGAAGGCGCTAGAGGGCAATAGATGGTTTGATAAGGAATGCTCGAAAGCACATGGTGTACTACTTAAGGCACTAAAATCTATTCCTAAAGATCGATCAAAAATAGTAAATGCTAGGAAAGTGTATAAAAAAACTATTCTAGAGAGGAAAAGGACTCTGAAAGATAACGCCTTGGCTCAACTCTTGGATCCAGTAACCCTAAAAAACAGTGGTTTATTCTGGAAAATAATAAATCAGCCCTTTTTTTCTGATGAAACTAATACTCCTTTAGAGGCAAACATCCCAGATGAGGGCTAGATAAAACACTTTAGTCAGATATATTCTAATATTGGTCCTCCTGGGGGAATTTTAGCAGATGAAGTTGGGGAAATCTCCCCTGACAAGGATGCAGTTATTTTTGCAGTTGCAGATGTTGAAAGGGCTATAGACCTAACCACAAAAAACAAAGCCCCGGGCCCAGATGGGGTACCTGGAGACGTTTTTAAAAGTTTTCCAAAATTTTGGTCTAAGGTATTATGCAAGGTTTTTAATAATCTTGCATTTGATAAAATTCCGTCTTCCTGGAAGAAATCTATAATTATACCAGTGTTTAAAAAGGGTAATAGGCAAGACCCATCTTGTTACAGGCCGATTTCATTGATTGATTCCTCCGTGAAAATTTTAGGTCGAGTTATCTTAAATAAATTGAACGATTGGTTAACAGAGAAAGGGGTCCTAGCAGATGTGCAGTATGGTTTTAGACCTAAAAGGAGTACTATAGATCAAGGCTTGAATTTGTATTTATTAATAGAGAAATACACGAAGGCAAAGGAGGGTTCCATGTATCTGGGGTTCATGGACCTCTCGTCAGCCTTTGATCTTGTAAATTGATCTAAATTATGGAAAATCTTACTTGACATGGGACTGGACAAGGCTCTTGTTAACCTCTTAGTAGATTTACATACTGACCTAACAGCTTCTGTTAGAGTTACTACTGCGGGGCGATGCACCAGCCACTTTAACTCAGAAAGGGGAGTCAGGCAGGGGTGCATTCTGGCTCCCCTTCTTTTTACTATTTATATAAATGCCTTGGAATCTACACTAGAAGATGCTACCCAGGACACCCCACGGATAGGAGAACTCGGTATTCCGGTTCTCCTATACGCGGACGATGCTGTCCTGCTTTCTCGTACTGGTGTTGGTCTTCAACGATTATTGGACGCCTTTGAGGTTTTTATGACTTCCTTGGATTTAAAGATCAACGTTAAAAAGTCCCAGATTATGATCATGGGTAAGGGTAATAAAAATAAACTCCCCAAAACTTTTACTTGTGGGAGGCAAGAATTGTGTAGAGCAGCAATATTTCCATACTTGGGGATCACTTTCGATGAGAAAGGCTCCTGGGGCCCCCAGATAAAAAATAGAAATGTTGCCCTTGCAAAGTCGTCCTCTGCTCTTCGGGGTTTTATGAACAAACTCGGGGCGAGGCCAATTGTTAGTTTGCTAAAAATGTATGAAGCAAAATGCCTTGCAATAGCAACGTATGGAAGTGAGATATGGGGCTATTGCTCTATGGAAAGTATACAGATCACGGAAAATAAATTTCTAAGATCGGTTCTCTCTCTCCCACAGTCTACTTCCACACACATTGTCCATACTGAATTGGGTGTGGGCTACATTTCAGACTTGATCAAACTGGCCCCCGTTCTAGCCTGGCTAAAGATCTGGCTGAATCAAGAAATTCCGCTCAACCACTCCATATTAAAAGATTGCCTGCAGCTGGATAAAGTAAATAAAATAGCGTGGCTAGTTTATATCAAAAATTGTTTTGTTAGATTAGGGAGAGGGGATCTTTTTTATTCCCCGGAATCAATAACTGTTAAAGATATTGGACTAATTAAAAGCATGATGAAAGATCTGTTATGTCTAGAAAGAGAACAAGTTGAATATGAGAAACCATCGGTGCGGGCCAGTATCATTTTGAGTACTTATGTGGGCCCTGAATTATATTTGTCTATTGTAAATCAACCCTTTCACCGGTTTCTACTCACATGCTTTCGGTTTAACCTGATCCATCTAACTCTTGGCCATTTTCAAACCTGGTCTCCTCCGGAAAAAGGAACGCCGTGTAATTGTGATAATTTTTCAATCCAGAATACAATGCATTTTCTGTTATTCTGTGACCATTACGCGGCCTTAAGAAATAAATATTTGTTCCCAATTTTAAAGGAGGAGGGGTTTATACAGGTCAAACCTGCCCTCTTGTTCTTACAGTTATTACAGACCCCTAGGATTATGTTCCATGTTGCTAGTTTTTTAGTGGGAGCTGTTAGGGTTAAGAAAAAGAAGTTCGCCATCAATCCGATTATTTTATTGTAATGAATTGAGTGATTAATTAACTTTTTATAGGAAATGTAATTTCTGCGAATCTGGGAGAATATTCATGTTTTACGTTAAATGATGTTGTTAGGATGTTTTACTTTACTGACCCCCCTTTTTTGAACATTGTAGATAATATAAATTGTTGATTGCCTGTAATATTTGATTGAACTTTTTTTCTTTTTTTATGCCTTTTTATGATATTTATTTATCGAAATAAAGTACTTTGACTGACTGACTGACTGACTGATACACATTCCAAATAGAAAGACCAGAAGACTTGATTCACATACCAAGTAGGAATAGACCAGACGAATGACACACACTGCAAGTAGGAATAGGCCAGATAATTGATACACATTCCAAGTGGGATTAGACCAGAAGAGTGACACAAATTCCAAGTGAGAGTAGACCAGAAGAGTGATACACATTTCAAGTAGCATTAGACCAGAGGATTGATACACATTCCAAGTAGGAATAGACTAGATGATTGATACACATTCCAAGTAGGAATTGACCAAACAATTGATACACATTCCAGACCAGAAGACTGATATGCTTTCTAAAAAGGAATAGACCAGAAAAGGGATACACATTCAAAGTAGTAACAGGACTGAAGAGTGATACACATTCCAAATAGGAATAGACCAGAAGAGTGATTCACATTAGGCAGGAAGAGTGATGCACACTCCAAGTGAGAATATACCAGAAGATTGATACACATTCCAAATAGAAAGACCAGAAGATGTGATTCACATACCAAGTAGGAATAGACCAGAAGAATGACACACATTGCAAGTAGGAATAGGCCAGAAGATTGATACACATTCCAAGTGGGATTAGACCAGAAGAGTGACACAAATTCCAAGTAGGAGTAGACCAGAAGAGTGATACACATTCCAAGTAGCAATAGACCAGAAGAGTGATGCGCATTCCAAGTAAGCATAGCCCAGAGAATTGAGGCACATTCCAAGCAGGGACAGACCAGAGATTGGTACACATTCCAAGTAGGAATAGACCAGACGATTGAAACACTTTCCAAGTAGGAATAGAACAAATGATTTGTAAACATTTCAAGTAGGAACAGACCAGAAGAGTGATATGCATTCTAAGTAGGAATAGACCAGAAGAGTGATACACATTGCATGTAGGAATAGGACAGAAGAGTGATACACATTTCAATTAGGACTAGGCCAGAAGATTGGCGCACATTCCAAGTAGGACTAGACAGTACGATTGATGCACATTCCAAGTAGAAAAGACCAAAAGAGTGATACACAATGTAAGTAGGATTAGGCCAGAAGAGTGATACACATGCCAAGTAGGTATAGACCAGAAGAGTGATACATATTCCAAGTAGGAATAGACCAGAAGATTGATACACATTCCAAGAAGCAATAGGGCCGAAGAGTGATACACACTCCACGTGGGAATAGAATAGAAGACTGATACACATTCCAAGTAGAAAGGCCAAAAGACTTAATACACATACTAAGTAGGAATAGACCAGAAGACTGATACACATCCCAAGTGAGAATAAGCCACAAAATGGATACAGGCAAGAAGACTGATACAAATTCTAAGTAAGACTAGGCTAGAAGAGTGATACACACTCCAAACGGGAATAGACCAGAAGGTTGATACGCACTCCAAGTAGGAATAGGCCAGGCGAGTGATACACATTCCAAGTGAGAACAGGCCAGAAGATTGATACACATTCCAAGTAGAAAGACCAGAAGACCTGATACACATACCAAGTAGGAATGGACCAGAAGAATGATACACATTCCGAGAAGGAATAGGTGAGAGGATTGATACAAATTCCAAGCAGGAATAAACCAGAAGACTGATACACATCCCAAATAAGAATAGACCACAAAGATTGATACAAATTCCATGTAGGCATGGACCAGAAGATTGATACACATTCCAAGTAGGAATAGACCAGAAGATTGATACACATTCAAAATAGTAATATACCAGAAGATTGATGCATATTTCCAGTAGGAACAGACCAGAAGATTGATGCACATCCCAAGTATAAATAGGCCAAAAGAGTGATGCACACTCCAAGTGAGTATAGACCAGAAGATAGATACAAATTCCAAATAGAAATTCCAGAAGACGATACACATACTAAGTAGGAATAGACCGGAAGATTGATACACATTCCAAGTAGGAATGGCCAGAAGAATGAAACACATTCCAAGTAGGAATAGACCAGAAGATTGATATACATCCCAAGTAGGAATAGACCAGAAGATTGATACACATCCCAAGTAGAAATAGACCAGAAGAGTGATTCACATTAGGCAGGAAGAGTGATGCACACTCCAACTGAGAATATACCAGAAGATTGATACACATTCCAAATAGAAAGACCAGAAGACTTGATTCACATACCAAGTAGGAATAGACCAGAAGAATGACACACATTGCAAGTAGGAATAGGCCAGGAGATTGATACACATTCCAAGTGGGATTAGACCAGAAGAGTGACACAAATTCCAAGTAGGAGTAGACCAGAAGAGTGATACACATTCCAAGTAGCAATAGACCAGAAGAGTGATGCACATTCCAAGTAAGCATAGGCCAGAGAATTGATGCACATTCCAAGCAGGGATAGACCAGAAGATTGGTACACATTCCAAGTAGGAATAGACCAGACGATTGAAACACTTTCCAAGTAGGAATAGAACAAATGATTTGTAAACATTTCAAGTAGGAACAGACCAGAAGAGTGATATGCATTCTAAGTCGGAATAGACCAGAAGAGTGATACACATTGCAAGTAGGAATAGGTTGATACACATTCAAAATAGTAATATACCAGAAGATTGATGCACATTTCTAGTAGGGATAGACCAGAAGATTGATACACATCCCAAGTAGAAATAGGCCAAAAGAGTGATGCACACTCCAAGTGAGTATAGACCAGAAGATTGATACAAATTCCAAGTAGAAATCCCAGAAGACGATACACAAAATAAGTAGGAATAGACCAGAAGATTGATACACCTGCCAATTAGGAATAGGCCAGAAGATTAATATGCATTCCAAGTAGGAATGGACCAGATGTTTGATACACATTCTACGTAGGAATAGACTAGAAGACTTATACACATTCCAAGTAGACAGGCCAGAAGATTGATACACATTTCAAGCAGGAATAGGCCATATGATTGATACACATTCCAAGTAGGAACAGGCCAGAAGAGTGGCTTACCCAAAGAATCTTTCAAACTGCAGTTAGAGTAAATTCTGAAAGCTGGTTATATGAATTATCCCCGTTGCTACCAGCTCGAATCTGAGGACTGATTGTAGGAGACTTTTCCCCAGTCTGAGCTAGGCAGAGACTATGACCTCTTCATCAGATACTCAGAGGTGCCACTTCACTATGGATCCTAAGGTTCCTATTCTACGGCTGTCTTTCATTTTCACAGACCCTGGATGCCTTCAGAGTGCCTCATAACATCTGTAGTCATTTTGATACTGTTATAAAAATGATTTGGGAGGCAACAAGTCAGTAGTGTACAATTTACTGGGAAAAGGGTTTCAATTTTAGTTGATTGACACTTCCAAAGATTCCATCATGTGCTAGCTATTCTTAAAGACATTTTCAATTTTACGTTTTCTAAGTTTGTATTTAAGGAGTCTTGAAGATACCATGTGAAGAGATGAGTACCCAGTTTTTAAGTGTCGGAGGGATGTAAAGTGGGACACGAGGCAATAAGGTAACTTCTTCAGTAAGTCAGATCTCAGAGAGGACTTTCATTGGCTGAAAGAGTCAGGTTTTCTGATGGAAGCATGAAGAATTCAATAACTTGGAAGCATGATCATAGATCTTTTCTTAACTTTAAAGATAAGTAAGTGAATGTTTCCTTTCACTTCAGCCATATGGGACTCCCCAGAGATGGAAGTTTCTGCAGAAGAGTTATAGGGTCATTAACTCCTCCTAGATGCTCATCACACTAATGACTAAAAGAGCCAATATTACAGATCTGTGCAATATGTCTTACTTCCTACAGAACTAAAAGGGCCTGGTTGACAGAAGAACTTCTTGATCGTACTCAGAGCTACTTATGCTTATAATTTTCCTCAAAACAAGTGACAAAAAATGTTAAGCTGTCAGGTTTATAAATGCATTTCTCCGTAACTTGGAGCCATTTGAAGAAGGAAATAACCAATGTGGTCTACTCTCCTATACAGGAGTTACAGGCTAACCTAGCGGTAGCTTGGAGAACGGCGATTAAATGTGCAGCCTCTTCTTTGGGAGAGCAATCAAGCCACAATCGAGGTGCAGAGTAGAAGACATCGCGCAGCAATTTAGCTCAGCAGATTCTACAAAAGGTTTGCAGTTATAAGTAACTTGAGTTCCAAAAATACCTCTTTTACCAGATTTTTTAAATTGTCCGCAAGGTTTAGTTTCTTGTTAATTATGATTCCTGGGGCACTCGCTGGATCCACAGTCTGAGGCTGACAGCTAGTAGCCTGGATCTCATAAGAAGTAAGGGGAGAGGAGAAGTTCTGTTCTAAGTTAATTTAGTTTTGAGGGCCTCTTTTCGCCGCTCTGGTTTAGTGATAAAACAGGAGGACAAGATTGAGTGGTCAGTGGCTGAAGTTACTTTGATGTACAACAAATGTTATAAATGCAAAGGAGTTTGTCATTTTGTAAGAAAGAACCAATGGAGTTCAACGTAGATGTTTAACAAGGAGGGCACCTTAATATTGAACCTTGTGATACACAAGTTGGAGGTATGGGTAGGGATAATTCGTACCTCGTGACATCTCATGTAGGATTCAATCAAGCATAAAACTGTACTACTACTTCAGTAGCGTCCGATTTAAAAAACAACCCTGCTGAAGATGAAAGAACTAAGAGGCGATTGTCATTTTTGTCAAAATATTTAGGTGTTGTCTAGACTGCCACATAGATGGTTCAGTGCAGTGTTTCAAGCGGAAAAATACTAAAAGTCATCAATAAGTGAGCGTCTTTCAGACAGTCCTTGAGAGATAAGGTAGCACAGTTTTCACAACAACTGGTAATCACGTTAAAGGACGGAAATTCTCAAGGTCTCTGGGTCATCTGATGTTTTTGAGGCAGATGTTTGAGATGTCTAATGTGATAAGAGGTGGTGAGTCAGGCGTCAAAGTGGGACCATTTTTACTTAGGCTTGGAAGCATTGGGTCTTCCTCATACCTCAAGGGATTTTTGAAATTTACAACGCTTTTGAGTGACTCTTCCGAAATTTCTTTGAAATTAGTCCATTCTGCCTTTATTTTCTTGGGAATGGCAAGACATTAGTAAGGAGAAGCAAAACTCATATCTGACCAAACTTAATTTTGTTGTAAAAAAAACCCCAAAAAACTCGTCATGTAATGGTAATTCCTGATTTTCTGTTTATTCACTTGAGAGCATGATATTCAGCATTTGAAAAAAACGTTCTGAATCTTTATTTAGATTCCTATAATTATTTGTTTGGTTCATAAAATAGTTCACTTTGCTCACCATAGTCTTTCGCTGGTATTTTAGTTT